>NC_084653.1:15900625-16240000 GCF_019802595.1 Syngnathoides biaculeatus | reverse complement strand
GAACATTAACATAATAAATATCTAGAGTCTAAAATATTCTTTATTAATCTGACAATGGGGAATTTTCATCATTTCCACAGATATAGACAAAATTAGGAAATTAAAAAAAAAACATGCAAGAGATGTCATTTGGCTGCAAATGCATCCACTAAAACAAACAATAAACACATAAAAATAGAGTAAAATAACAAATATTTAAGCCATATTTTTTAACAATGGAAATTATAGATTTTTTTTAACTGAATAATACGCAGAATTATTTTTAACCTCCTACATAGCATACAGCAATAATTATGTGGTAATGTTCTTGACATAATTTCAAGGATATGGACATTCAGAAGATTTTTTTTTCTAAAAGGTAATTTCTGTAAATTGCCAGATGGAAATGAGCTTTTTGGTAATACTGGTCAAAGCCCTGGCCTTGATATTAATATATGTACATGCACATTGCCCATAAACATGAATAAAATGTATTTGAAGTCTTCTAATGCAAATTCATCATTAAGCACAGATTGGATATATACCCCATCAATGCAAGGTTAACTTCAGAATATACTGATCAGTGATGTTCATGCCCAAACAACAACATAAACACAGTAAAAAGCACCACTTGTAAATATAAACTCTGGAGTTCATAAATCTATATATGGTATGCTACATTAGAGCTGTATCCAGTGGAGTAATGTGGGTATAACCCTCCTTTCAAACATCAATATTTGTGAAGATTTATGCCATATGGTATATGTATAACAATTATTTACACATACATGGTTATGGAAATGTAAAAATGGATAAGAACTAATTCCAGTCTCCGACGAGTGATCAGAGGGACCTCATGTCAGGAGAAAGCAGAAGTGAGCTATTTCCTGTGCGGAATAATATTCACTTGCATTGTCTATTTTCGTCTTCCCACCACATGTACCTTGATGCAACTGAGCATATGGGATCCAGATCTTGCGCAAAGTACAGTGTAGCCTAAGGATACAATTTAATTTGCTCTGTGAACATGCATGTATCTCAAAGCATCTCTCCCCATTGAAATGAAAGGACATCCAATCAATCTGTTCCAATGGCAAATTGAAAAATATATATATATCAAAACACAGTTGTAGTTTGTGGTATATTTACAAATTAAATAGTTAATTATAGACATGTATGGGGGTATTGTCAGAGTGAGGGAATTATTCTCCACAATCAGTCAGATCCATAAAATAAGCACTCAACATCAAATAGCTTATTCAATACTGTTTTGAGTAAGCAATGCCACCGTACTTGTGGAATAAGACAGCTTTTTCCCATTTATATATTGATAGCTGATATACGGTATTTTTATCTGTTACAAGGAGGTAGAGGCAAGAATGCAGCCACACCCATCTCACAAACTTGCAAAGTCCACAAAACGGAACTTGGGAATTGCGCGGTGCCAGACATCCTGCAGGACAGAAGGATGTTTACATTGCTGCTTGTCCTCTTTCGGGACAGTAGGAGTCGATAAGTGGCGGCTGAGCTCAGCCATCGGCCGCGGTGGCAAAGCAGCAGCTGTTACGCAGAACCCATTTCCCAGGTGTTCAATAGCGAGAATAAGCTGACGTCAACTCTCGGTCAAAACCGAACATGACTAACCACTTCGGTGAGACACTGCACAAAACAGTGCACCGCCCACACTTGCCACTGCTTTGTGGTCGGCTGTAATTGACCTTAAAAAGAGCAATATTCAAGTGTACAGGAGCGTACTTGGTTTTCAGCTTCAATTAGCAGGTGCGAATTGTATTTATTTAAACTGAGGACACTCATTTGTTGTTTTTATTTCTTCCTTCTGCTTCGTATGTTTATAGTGGAATAGTTTTGAGTGTACATGCAGTATCCTTTTGGGGCTCTCTGCAAATGTTTTGATTGGATTTGACTTGAATTAATTGAATGATTGAATTACATGTGGGAGAAGAATGGTGGGATTCACATCACTTTTAGAGGTCCAATAGAATAGCACACAAAGTCCTCTCCAAAAGTACTGGAAGAATGAGGCAATTTCCTTTTATTTTTGGAGTAGATGGAAACATTTGAGTTTTATTACAGAAGATGAACGTGAGACAAGAGATCAGGAGTACAGCTTTGAAGTTTTGGATCCGAAACAATTAAGGCACATTTTCACCTCAAAAATGACAAGGATTTTTCAAATAAATAGCTTTGGGTTTGCCTTTGCATGCAACACTTACAGAAAGGTCTGTAGTGAGTGTAATTAATTAAGTTGAAATAGGTGTCTGTGGGCGCCATGGTGGGCGACTGGTTAGCACATCTGCCTCACAGCCTGCCTCAAATACGACTTTGCCTGCGTGGATTTTACGTGTTCTCCCTGTGCGTGTGTGGATTTTCTCTGGGTTCTCGGGTTTCCCCCCACGTCCTCAAAATATGCACAGTCGGTTAATGGAAAACGCTTAATTGCCCATTGGTGTGAATGTGAATGGTTGTATGTTTATATATGCCTCGGCGATCTGTCCAGGGTGTAACCCGCCTCAGGCCAAGAGTCAGCTGGGATAGGCTCCAGGACGCTCACGCCCCTAATGAGGATAAGCAGTATGGAAAGTGGATGGAAAGGATGGATGGTGGTCTCTGAGTGTAAAATGTGTGACATTGTGAGCAGAAATGCAGCACATTGGGCATAGCCAAATCAATAATACAGAGTCTATTACTTCAGTCATCATACGTTATTCTTAAGAAAGACATATTATATGTGATGTTTTTGATGATTCTAAGGTATGCTGGAAGGTAGGTGAGTTAGTGTGCTGTGGTTTACAGAAAGTAAGATTGTAAAGAAGATGATGTCAAAATAAGGAACAGACCGGAACCAACATCAGCTGCTCTGTGACACAAATCAAGATGGACAGATGTGCATCGACTCAACTTACCAGCTGCTTCTTTGACATCGCCCAGCAAACTGTTGTCAAAGGACATATGATGTTTTTTGAAAACACGGAACAGATGTTAATGAATACAGAAAGTGTTTTTCTTCGATTGCGTTTAGCCACCTTGTCCTAATGTAAACAGTAACGTATATATACAGTTGAATAGAAATCATCACAGAAAAGACAAAATGAAGTTGGTACAACTTCCAAATGCTTTAGAATTATACCTAAGAGTATTATCAATAGAATAGAAAGAAATATATTTGGGGCCCAATGACCAGGTCTGGAACATGACACCCCAAAAGCTCACTCGGTGCTTCCTCTGGAAAGAAAAATTGTTTGCTTTCACCTCTTTAAAGCAAAAAGTATGAAATGATTGAAGTGGTATGTTCCTTGTTCTCCTATAGTTGTAAATTTTACTTTTCGATCCATTTTGGTGCATCACTCGTTAACAAAATAGTGAACAAGCTAAGCCAGTGAGACGTTATTGGCTTGATAGTTGCTACTAAACTTCAGTTCAAATTCTTTCCTGACATATGTAAAAACAATCCCAAACACACAGTGGACAGCTCTTTTTATCACACATTATTATACTGATGTATTATCAACACTCAATAATTCACAAACATCTGCTGTATGTCAACAAACAATCAAGCTCAAGGAAATCGAAGTAGCCAAAGCCAGCGACAATTATGAAGGATGATAGTATCAAGTCTTGAAATAAACATCCTTTTCATCATTCTAGCCTGCAGCTGGAGTTTGTACAAATAGTACATTTCTTCGGGGAAATTTGTGATGAGATTGGGGTTACGTATGATGCAATTCAAATATTACTTCGCAATCTGATGGGCTTTTAAATCAACGATAACATTAGGATCCGTCCAGTGTGGCTTAACTTTGTATTTTTCACTATTTTACTTGAACGCTGTCAATGTGTAATGTTGTGAGATTGCGAGCCAACAGTAAATTTGTCCCGAGGAATTGATTTTGTTAGCCTGGTCTTGTCATGTGAACAAAGAACACTTAGGTGTTACATACATACATACTTAATTACAGAATCTAAATAATGCTGGAAGTCACTTTGGCGGACAATTGGTGTCAAATGGATTATCAATACGTGTGGCAGATATGCTCACCTTTTGGCTTTGACTCAATGACTCCATGGTGTTTCAGATTTGTTTAGTACAGCTGTGTCTTGACAGTTTTGAAAACATCCATATCGACGATAAGCTTGATATCTTATAAAAGTCAAAACCAAAATTAAAAGAAGTGTGAGGAGCAAGGTAAGGTCTGACCGCGGGAACAAATTGAACCACCAACTTAGATAACCAAATATTTCCATTTGATTTTCTTATCAGCGCTGCAGCAATCATCATCTCAGATGAACGCTCATATTTGTTTGGCAGTTTTTACTCCGGATACCCTTTCTGATACGACCCTTCTTGGGGAGTGGAGGCCCCAGTGAAAAACAAACTCACGACCACTGGTAGTAACATCAAATCCTGGCAGCCTGTAAGTGTTGCTGCAACAAAGATAATGTTTTAATGAGATACTCGTGTAACCTTTTGAAATGTTTATCACAAGACTCCTATAAACACATTTTTTTATGTTTATGATTGTGTGGTTAAATAAAAGGAACATGAGCTGTCGTCTAATGGATGGCTGCTGAAAGTCCCTTGAGTTCTTTTAAAGCCGCCTCTGCCCATCACTGTCCCCATCTGTACATTTGTGAATATGAGGGCTTTTGCTTCCGTTTGTAATTTCAAATATCCTGTTCCAGATCTGCAGCTGTTGGATCTTCAAACAGCGTCAAAATGGCCAACGGGAAGGTGGAGCACATTGCGAAGAATGGACTAGTGGCACTTATGCTAATGTGTTCTCTGACTAAGGTAGGGCTGCCTGCAAAATTCACATTCACACCACAAAGCGCAGCCAGTGGGCTTTTTAACATCTTAACCAATTTTTTAAACATGACACCCTTTGCCCGATGAGGAAAGCAGTCCTCATGTGGGTTCTTACTGTTTATATAGTGTGCATAATTAACAATGTATATGTATTTCATTCAGGTGTCAAATGCCTTTTCTGCATTTATCGCTTCAATCTCCTTGTAGATGTGTGTGATAGCAAGTCTGGAAGTCAATGAAACTCAGCAGCACCAACCAACCAACGTTTATCACGACATGGGAATCACCAGGCACAAGATTGTCACGGCACAATTTGAGTGCTACCAAAAGATCATGAAGGACAACCCTCCCGACAGACTTGGTAACCTACTCGGTTCAGTACCGCTTAACACTTTCTACAACACAACGAACATATGGAGGTTGTTTTTTTATGTTTGGAGACTTTGCTTATTAACAGTGAGCAGTTTGTCTCTCATTTTTATTCCATGAATGCTTTTTCTGTGGTTTTAGAGCCCATGTGTAATCGCACTTGGGATGGCTGGTTGTGTTGGGATGACACCAAGGCAGGCATCACCTCAGAACAACACTGCCCTGACTACTTCCAGGATTTTGACCCTTCAGGTAATGGACTGATGTATTTTGGGGGAGGACAAAGGAGTTCATTTTGAATCCAAGTGCATAATGTATTTTCCTCTTGTCGTCTGCAGAGATGGTCACCAAGATCTGCACTGAGAGTGGTCACTGGTTTTTGCATCCCGAGAGTAACCGCACATGGACCAACTACACACGCTGCAATGAACACACCAGTGAAGGCAGAGTGGTAGGAAAAATTACACTAGAATGCATGGACTAGGGTTATCAAATTGTTTAAGATAATTTTCTAAGGCCCAAATCATAGTCCTAATGCCATTTAAGGTTGTTTATATTTGTTAAGTGCAATCCATCCCATTCACTTCCTGTATATACTGTATTCATCAAGTACCTTTGTTCAACGCCTTGGCATGGAACGGGGTCTAACCGATCTAGTCTGACAAATTCAGGTTTGTAAACCATTGTAATAGCAGATAGATAGTAGATTCTGTAGATGGTAGCATAATGCTTTGGATTTGAGATTATCACAGCGTTTGCGTAGAAAATGAAAGCAAAAGGGATAAATCTTGTCTTTTCTCTTTGATTGTGAAGGCGAGAAATGCCAACACATTGGAAGTTTAGGCAATTCACACTCAAAGAGAGTATGTGGATGCATGGTGTAAACACAGTATGTGACTCGGTAGGAAGTAGAAAGTGTGTAGCAATTGTGAGAAAAGATGACACTGCTGATACAGTGAATAAGAAATAGCATGTGAAAAAGTCACTGATATTCAGCTAGAACCAGAGGGTGAGACACCACCACTAACGGCGTGTTTCATTGTTTTCTATTTGTAAATGAATTATTTGACAATCACAATCCTTTTCTCAGTCTTGAGTTTGTTGTTTCATAGTTTGAGGCATCACTGCCAACAAAATGTTAGTCAAAGTCATAGTCTTCGTGACCTTTCTTTGCGCAGTAGCTCATTTTCTCCACTTTTTGGTCAGAAGCCAGCGTTTTTGGAGAAACCACCCCATGTTCGATTGCTGATTTTGAGGCATCCATACCGCTTATCCTCACATTTTCAATTAAACTACCATACCGCACTACCCAGGAAACCCACACAGGCACGACGCCAGATTGGGACCCAGGTCCTCCGAATTGTGAAGCAGCTGTGCTCAGTTTTTACACCGTGCCACCTACTCACGGCTAAATTATCGAAAAATTTTGAAGTAGACTTTTTTTTTTTTTTTTTTTTTACTCCCCTGTCAGAGGAATTGTTTATTAGAATTTTTCAACTTAGATATTCATGACCGATGAATGAATCCATAATATGATGCAACCTGTCCGAATTCCCTTGAGTTAAAATTATCTATCCATGGTCTCTATGAAGTAGCATTTCGTTTATCATCCATCTAACTGCTTCTCTTCCTTTTCTGCAGACAGCAATGAATCTTTTCTACTTGGCTCTCATAGGACACGGGCTCTCCCTGACCTCCCTCTTCGTCTCTCTCGGGATATTCTTCCATTTCAAGTGTGTCATCATTTCTTCATTTTAACACAAGCGCATCTTGTGACTTTTACTGATTTGTGTAGTTAAATTATCGTGGTTTTTTTCCCCTCTCTCTGCAGGAGTTTAAGTTGTCAGAGAATCACACTTCATAAAAACCTCTTTTTCTCTTTTGTACTCAACTCTGTGATTACCATCATTTGGTTGACAGCTGTTGCAAACAATCAGGAACTGGTGCAGAGGAATCCAGTGAGTATTTTTGGTGGAATTATTTCACGGTACTTTATATTTTCTTCAAGAGAGTAATTGCAGCTGTCGTGTGTGTTAGTTTAGCTTCTTCAGAGCAGGGTACTTTGATGATGATGTGATTTTAATCCTGAGGATTTTATTATATTTTCACGCATGAAAGCGGCATTTCATCACTTAAACTGCCACCGTATATGAGGCACACACTGCAGCTCTGCTTCTTTTTGCCTTCGATTTGATGGTGTTTCTGCCTAGACTGGCAGCTGGACTAAGCAGTTCTTTTAAAATGGCTTCACCCTATATGACTGCCAAGAAAAATTCGCCTTGGATGTAGATGGTACATTTTGGCAAAATAAAAAAGAGCTTGCTCACAAAACCGTTTTCAGAAATACAGTTACAGCACGTACAATTTTTATCTGATTGTGTAATTTCACACTTTGATGCGCTGGCAGGTACTCAAGACACCCAATTATTTGGCTACACACAATCAAGAAAATGCATTTTCCACGATATCTCCTTTTTCACAGGTTTTAATAGCTTTATTATTAATGCCAGAGCCTTCAAAAACTTGAACAAAGAATTGAAGTTTGTTTTCAAAACGAGACATAGACATTTTTTTCAGATTTACGAAACTCGCGCCAAAACTATCCATTCGGAGCTGGATAATTTTGGCGCGAGTTTCGTAAATCTGAATAAAATGCCTATGTCTCGTTTTGAAAACAAACTCTTCAATTGTAAATACAAGGTAGTTTGTCTAATTCTGTGCATGAAATACTTTTCGTCCTCAGACAAGCTGCAAAGTATCCCAGTTCATTCATCTCTACCTGTTTGGTTGCAATTACTTCTGGATGCTGTGCGAGGGAATTTATCTCCACACGCTCATCGTGGTGGCGGTGTTTGCCGAGAAGCAACACCTCATGTGGTACTATCTCCTCGGCTGGGGTGCGTGCATCAGCATTGCATATTTTGTCTCGTGTGCTTCAAGTCTCACAAGTGTAACTATAAAATAGTTTTGTTGTTGTTGTTTGTTTTCCAGGCTTCCCTCTTATTCCTGCTTCCATCCATGCCATTGCAAGAAGTTATTACTACAATGACAAGTAAGGAGACAAGCACTTGAAGCATTTAAGGATAGAATTCTGACTTTGCTTGTAAACAGGTTTATATTATTGTATATTCTGCCAATTAGTGGAAGAGCATTTTATTGTCCGGCTTTTCACTATACATCAATGGCATAGATGGACAACCCAACCGATTCAATGAAAGTGGATGTTTTCCACCAAAGAGTTAAAAACCTAGATTATAAAGTAGACTCAGAACTGACTAGACTGTAAAATCCCATTGACATGCTTTCTGGTTCACCTGCCATACTTCTCATTAATCCTGAATTATACTACCCACCCGCTCCCCACCCCCTCTGTTGTTTTCTTCTGCACGTTAGCTGCTGGATCAGCTCCAAAACATCACTACTCTATATTATCCACGGCCCCATCTGCGCGGCTCTCCTGGTAAGAACGCTTTGCTCTGCATGAAATACACCATTAATTTGGCGTTATTGCACAGTGTGAAGCAATTAGCTGACATTATTTCATTCGATACGCTAAGATTTGTCGACCTATTTGTTGGTCTCCTGGGCCTATTTGGCGTTATACAAATGCATCTTATCAACTTTTGCAGCTCCTTACAAGGAACTAAAATGTATTCCGCCATTATGTCGACAATTTCTCTCAACATTCACGATGTGCCGCTTCTCAGAATCTTAAGTCTAAAACGCTACAATGTGTGCGTTGAAAATATTCAATGCAGCTCTGTTTGGCTTTTCTTTCTTCCATTGAAAGGGGCCCATCTTCAACCAGTCTAGTTGCCAAGTCACAAGTGGAGAAACTCAGTGCAAGTTTAGTATTGTCAGACTATCTGTGGGTGAAAATTCTGAAATCCTCATAGATGCTCTATAAAGTGAACCCTTACCTATTCAATTTATTGACCATATCCTTCGCTATTCAGTGAAAAATGTACCTAGTTCATGGAAGTATATATGTGCCACCAGGATTTGAATTTGAAATACAACAGAAAACAGGATTTGAATTTGCAATGTAGTGATCACATTTTCAGTAGTTGTATTTCAGTGTAAGGTTTGTAATGTTAACAATTTCACTGACTACAATTGCAAATTCAAATCCTATTTTCTGTGGCATTTGAAATTAATTTCCTGGTGGCACATATTTACTTCCATGGTAGTTTCAGTTTTTGTCTTCCGACGCAATTTATGGATTCCTTTGTCGAGTCTTTTTGGATAATATTGCAAGATTAGGTTCCCAAAATATATATATACTTAATTTCCAGTTGCACATGCATAAAATGTGGTAAACTAACATTGCCCCCCCACCACCGTTTTACTTAGAAGCTGACAAACAATGTATCTGTTATCATGTGGAACATGTCCATTTTTGACTGAAGTAAATTTAAGGACATTTTTTACGATTTTTGGGGATCATAGTGTGTGTTATATTTAGATTTAAACTATTAAGATAGGGAGCAGGCTCTTTCACCACCTCCGAATACTGCGAGATGACTGTATTATGTAACGATCCACCTTGTTACTCAACAAAGGGAAGATGTTCTCAATACCTGAGCGGAAGCTATACAGTCCAAATGCGTTAAATTGACAATGCAACTCTCCGTGTCATTTCAATTTGCATCCTTCAGGTCAATTTGTTCTTTCTACTGAACATCGTAAGAGTGCTCATCACCAAGCTCAAGGTGACCCATCAAGCCGAGTCCAGCCTCTACATGAAAGCCGTGAGAGCAACCCTCATCCTGGTGCCACTTCTGGGCATCCAATATGTTCTGCTTCCCTACAAGCCGGAGGGGCGCGTTTCCTCAGAAATCTATGACTACATCATGCACATTCTGATGCACTACCAGGTGAGAAGTGTAAATGACGCCAGGCTTGCATGTTTTTCCCTAATGTTGATACAGTGGTGGCAAATAGTGGACTGTTGATGTTTTTCTATCATCTGCACTCATTTTCACAACAATAGACCCTCCTGTATTTGATAACTAATTTATGTTCAATTAAAAAAAACTTTGAATAATATGTGCATTGTATTTACTTTATGTTCTACTAGAATTTTTGCGGTGGCACGGTGAAGGAGCTCTAGAGGGTTGACCTCACAGTTCTGAGGACCGGGGTTCAATTCTGGCCCTGCCTGTGTGGAGTTTGCATATTCTCTCCGTGCTTGTGTGGATTTTCTCCGGGGACTCTGGTTTCCTCCCTTCCAGTAAAGTAATTGGAGACTTTAAATTGCCCCTAGGTATGATTGTGAGTGCGACTGTTTTCTGTCTCAGTGTGCCTTACGATTGCCTGGCAACCAGTTGAGGGTGCTGCGCCTGCCTGATGAGAGCTGGGTTTGGCTCCAGCACTTCAGTGAGACTCGTGAGGATAAGCGGCTCAGAAAATGGATGGATGGATGGATAGAACTTTTGCACCGTTAGGCATGGTGAATCTCCTTGTGGAATATATCAGCAAACTTCGTCTCGAAGTTTACTTCTTAAAAGAGGCATACTGTATTCTACATTTTTTAATTTAAAACAGTTCGCCTTTACTGTGTCATGCCTTTTTCAAACTACTGCAAACATCAGCCATTACAGCACATTTTTTTCATTTTTATAAAATCAGTCTCTTTGAGTGAATGGCCCCCCTTTTGTCACCATGACGACCAGAGTCAATGAAACACTTTGGAGATATTAAAAGAATTACTTAGTTGTGGACCTTGTCCACCAAGATTTATTTATTTTTTTTCTAATTTACCTACTAAGTTAAAGTAAAGCATATCCTCTGTTTATGTTATGGGCAGCAGGAAGGAAGGAAGGTACAAATTATGCAAGCTGAGAAGTGTTGAAGTCAACTCGGCTCTTCGGTGACTTATCTGATCATTGTGAGAGTTTCCAGGATGGGCAGTGCAGGAAGTTGTTGTTATGCGAGCGCTCGTATCAACTAAACAAACTCGCAAAAAGACACCATGTGAAGTTTGGCCTCAATCTCAACAGAATATAAAATGTTTTCCCATCAAACTGCATGTTTAGCCCATCGGCGCTCTTATGGCCTTTTATTTTTTTCAAATGACAGGGTCTGCTGGTCGCCACCATCTTCTGCTTTTTCAACGGAGAGGTAAGACAAGAATTTATTCTTTTTTTGTTTCAAACATTCAATGATTTGTATGCAAAGCACGCACAAACATAATGATTCATATTTCCGTTGACAGAGTGCATACCGTTTCTCCATTATTTTCTATTTAGGGTTTTGCTCGAGGGCTATAAATTTCTTTAGTGTTGGCTCACAGCCAGACACTGCTCACTGACGAGCGCTGCCAAGGTTTCCTATATAGTAATATTGTGTAATTTTGGTATTACTACTCATATATAACCCATACCCAGACAAACCAGACCCTAAATACAGTGGAAGCTGGAATGACAACCACAAACATGGATATGGAGGATTAGTGTGTGCGCCTGGGAGGTGGGTCTCGTCTCATTAACTTGTTACTTTCCTCATTTCAAAGTCAAAGAAAATATGCAGTGACTTACTTAACTGTAATCAACCATAGGATGGATGTACTTCTGCATAGCCGAGCTTGAGTAATGGGGGCAGTAGCTTAAACAAGGCAGCCCTTACTCAACTTCACGCACCCACCCACTTCTATCAACAGGGAGTTCAACTGGTTGTCGATGTTTCTTGCAGTTATGTATTGACCAAGGATCACAAGACTGATGCCTTCCTGTGGTTTCTCTGACCAGGTCCAAGCAGTTTTACGGCGCCACTGGAACCAGTACAACCTCCAGTTTGGCAGCAGCGTCGGAAACCATTCGGACGCCCTGCGCTCGGCGTCCTACACGGCCTCCTCCATCACCGAGGTGCAAGGATGCTACAGCATCGACGGCCACTCGGAACACATGAACGGCAAAGGATGCCACGACACGGATGCTTCCATCCTAAAGTCGGAAAACCCCTTCGCCTGACTGCAACCTGACCTCAGACTCAACCTTAAGCAGCTTTGGTACAGACCACTGAGACTGGACTGTTCAGGGTTGAAGGAAAAAGACTACATGCAACTCACCATTCTGTCACGTTGACACGGGCCCATTAATTGTCATGATAAATGTGATATACAGAAGGCCTTTTATTACAGTGCAGTACAGTGAGTGCTTTTGATCTGGTTAGTGCCAAATTGACAAGTCCTTGCCTGCCTCATTTGTCAGGGGCTGGAGTCTGAAGGTTCTCCCGGAATTGTTGTTTATCTTTTTCTTTTATCTAGCTACTTCCGTCTGAATTTTTGTTTTAGGGTGAATGTTAGAACAAAATTAGCCCCCAACATCAGTTTCACAGATGAATACAAAACTGTCTGGACTGCCTCCACCATAACAGGACACATGAAAAAGTCTTGAGAACCCATGCACGAAACTAAACAGGAAGTTGTCCTTTTTGGTATGTATCCGCCATTTTAGGCACATTTCTCCACTCGTATGCGTTACAAACTCCTACAAGGGAATTCACCTAAATAAACCCCAACTGGGACTGACTATCCTATAAGGTGAGTGGCGATAAATTAAAGTCAGGTGATTGTATTGGTACACCATGAGTGATCTTCGATACATAGTTTTTTGCAAACAGCACAGTAATGAGTGTAACATTTGTTCTCTACACTAGCTATACTCCTCTTCTTAAGATTTTAACAAGTGGAACTACAGTATTTTACCCAAAGGAGCCCTAATTGGAAGTACAGTACAGTAGAATCCTACACATCTAGGCAACGCCATATTGCATCGTGTAAAAGTTTGATCATTGTTTCATGGATTCACCATGAAAAAATGAAGCTTAGCTTTATTCTTTTTTACCCATATATAACAGAACAGATGTTAAATGTAACAATATTTTCATACTATGTCATATATTATTAATTTATCCATTGGTATTTTGTTGATAAAAGTAACATTACTGTATTTATTTGTGTTGTTGGTACGCTTACTTTTTACTTTTGCTTTGGCAACTTAACAAACCTTTTCAAAGCATTCATGTTTTTTTTGTCATTGTTTTGGATTTTGGAGCAAATTAGTTCAGAAGCAGAAGTTTATTACACATTTTTGAATCAAGTAAACAGTGTCATATGTACTCTGCCTTGGCCGGACACACTGGCGGTGTTCTTGGAAGTAGGCCGGGGACAGATAACAATCATGAAATATTTTTTTTTCCATACCTACCGGTAATTATATTTCTATCTAAAAGCAGTGCTTTTTTAAAATAATGGACAACAACTTCAAACACTGGAAAGAGAGGAAAAATTCATCTAATCATCGATCAATGTTAGTAGGAGTTGCAACATTTTAATGCATAAAAGTTTGTTACTGTTACTATTGAACACCACTACAGTGCCACATGATTATTGATACAATCATGCTTGAACATTGTATATTGCTTGCCATATATTGGAGATTTCCATTATGTGTAAATTTTGTAGTAGAGTAAAACGTGTGAAGGAGATTGGTATAGAATATCGCATAGAGCTGAGTTGCTCCAAGTAGTAAATTGTACTTGAACATTCAACACTTTCCATATTGTCCATGATGCCGCAAATTAAAAAAAAGAGCATTTGTAAATACGCTAAAAAGAGTGAACACATGAGTAAGACTTGCATACGTGTGTGCGCATGGTTTCTATTTACAATATTTATGAGTGCGATATACTCCAAAGCCTTTACGTGTGGAGTATTATGTGACAGACAGTGTGTGAGATGTTAGTTGAACAGCAAAAAAGGAAAGTACAAACAAAGGCAACCACTGTATTATTTAGCATCATGCTTTTTAAGGTTCTCGCGTCTTTTCTATTGAATGTGGGGAGAATCAGTGTAGCTTCTCCATGGGCCACCATATTCTCAGCAAACATGCTGTATCTGTATTTTGTAAATAGTTTCTTCAACATCCGACCATGAGAATAAACTATTTCATTTTTATATTGGACAAAATTCCCATCTGTGAAATAGCCATATGATTTTCTGACGCCCACCACCTCACCAATATCTTCACATTGAGCTAAAGAGGATATATATATTTTTTAAGTTTTAGTCATTGTTGGCAAACAGGAACAAACATGCACATGAAACAGAATGTATGCTATCGCAAAAGCAAGTCAAGAGTTTTTGAAGGCAGTAGACTGATCCAAACCCAATTAAGCATGGAAAACCATTAATGCTGATAGTCATCGAATTTAAAAATATCTGTTTCTGCCCAAAAACAATGTAAATGATTTTTTTTTTTTGGTATAAGCTCTGCTACCTATAGGATGAAAATTCAATGGTTCCAAGATGTTGCATTTCCACTGACAGAAGATGGAAGGTTGGAATTTACCAGGTGGTGATGAATCCTATCCCACGACCCCTGTGAGGATAAGCGGCTTGGAAAATGGGTGGATAGATGATGTGTTATAATGGTTTTGGGAAAGTATCACTGCCATGAGGACTCCATTTTGTATTTATGTACAGTTTGACTTATTTTTATGATCCTAAAAGGAAGTTTTGAAGTCCCAGTGAGCCTTTGAGGTATCACGGTGTAAAGTACTACGACAAAAGCATTTGGGACAGTATTTGTCATTTATGTTTATACTGTACTGTATTCTACTTCCGGTAGTCTTAAGTGACACCTCTCTGCTGTTTGAATGTAATTGTTGGCAGATTCTGTGATGTGAAAAACCAAATGATTTACATCCAATGTCTATTTTTATTATTCCACTGAACAACATTGCTATAGTGTATTTATCTTCATATGACAATATAGCACAGCACTTGTTTGTTGTTCATAGCTTATTTTAGTACGTTTTTATTTCTTAAGTTCATTGTGATTGAATATAACACCACCATTTTCTTACACTGACCTAATAAAGGTAACTACAATATTTATTGTTTCCATGATTGTCCTTATTGTTGAAGGGCATTTAGGTACAATTCCGCACACTATGTTCCAAATTCAAGGATCCCGGACTTTAATTGTCCCAAACTCCACAATTACATCCATAAGTCTCAAGACTTGTAAAATAAGTTTATATACTGCATATATATATATTGGACCTATGGTGTTTTATTGATATTCTATAATTACATTCCAATGTTTTCTCATCAACATTTACAATGGCTTTTCTAATAATTGTGATTTTACTGTTGTAGTTGTGACCTTTCCAAAAATATTCTCAGCCAAAATTACACAAAATAAAGTCTCCCAAAATGTGATGCAGAGCAGTTAAAAATAGCCAGGGTCTCAATAGTTTTGAGATCAGGTGATGATTATAACCACACTATGGCTTTTTCCTCCATTTATACCCTGAGTAAGTAAAGTGTGTTCTTTGTAGCGTTGGATGGTGTGTTGTCTTGGATGATCAGATTGAAATTTGACATCATTTTCAGAAGTCATTCTGAAATCTTAAACTACCTGAAAGGTTCTACTTATTAAATGTAACTTGGCCTGGCACTTTCTTATTTTGCCGACAGAGTACATTCTGTTCTATTCCAAGACTGCCTGTGGACATTATTGTGGATTTGTAGATAGAAATGATTAAGTTTCCATTTCAGACTTATTTCTACACTCTCTCTTGAGATCAGGTAGTGTTGAAGCCCTTGGAGACTCATTTGTGATTAAGAGCTGAAAAATAAATCTCCCTCGACTACACACTTATCAATTATCCCAGGCAAAAATATACATCACTCTATCAACCCTGACATTGCAGCTTTTTTGGTCCATGGTGGTCATCTACCAACGATCCGTATCTTCATACATCTAAACCATCAAAATTAGCATGGCCGGTAAATACAAAACTGTTAAGAAATCAGTCTGCGTGTATTTCTGACCCCACTGCAAATGTTGGCTATTCCAAATTTGTGCTCAACTGCAAGGGGAAAAAAGTCCCACCGGAACGCTGTCATTGTACAAGCTGCTTTCAGGGGTTCAGGAGTTCACTCACGCCTAAAGACACACATCCACCCTCTGCATTTCAACACACCAAATCCTCCCACCACTCTGAGTCCCCATATGGAATTTCTTATGACCCTTATCTAGCTGTGAAGCAATGTGGCGGGGAGGGAGGGTGCAAAAGAGTAAATGTTCCTGTTGTTTTTTGGGAACAGACTGTGTGGCTTTCCATCACTCTTACATGACCTGAACTACCAAGGCTACTGGATATTGGTTCAAAACACCATAAGTAGACTGCACACAAGTTTGACCATATTTCATAGCAAGGAGTCAGGAAACTTTTTGACAGAGAGAGCCATAAATCTCAAATACAGTACCCTAAAATGTAATTTCAAAAAAGCCATACAGTATTTTAAAAAACTAAATACAGGTGTATTTGCGCATTTATGTAATACCAATACTTTTAGAGTACATTAAGTCTCTAAATTGTTTTAAATAACATTGGTACGTTGTTTCTAACCAATGATGACAAAAGTACTTCTTACCATTTTTGCAACTTCTGGTGCTGCACGGTTTTAATGATGGCTTCATAGTCTGCTTTGTATGTCGTTAGATTAAGCTTCATGCAAGCATTGAGACTTCCATCCGTTAATTGTGAACGTATTATAATTTGTTTTGCCATCATGATGGTACAATGGTGAACAGTTCCTGCCGACAAAAGCATGTCTTTTATCCGTTTGATTATCTTATCCTTATGCGAAGTTGTCAAAATGTTTATTGGCAACATTGAGTATGAATATTTTGGCATAGTCCCCATCTGTGAATTTAGACACACAGCAGAACCCTCCCTCTCCACAGAGACTGTCCATTCTTGTTGAAAACTTCAGTACTCCTCATCTTTTTTTCTTTGAGTGACCTTTGTCAAAAGCGTTTCCATAATTAGTTGTTCCGACGCGATCTGCATTCGACCCTCCCGCGCCTCGCGCATCGACTGCCTCAGTAAACTACGGCAACCCCACTAAGACAGACTCTGCGTCATTTGCGTTGCCTGCACGACAGAAATCACATGTGCGGTATGTCGTTATGAGTGCTCTACTTCCAAATGCAACTAGCAAAAGAGCCAGATATGGCTCACAAACCATAGGTTCCCGACCCCTGTTTTATTGGTTCTATCAGAGCGATTGCTTGAAGGCTTTTTCTGTTGTCTGACTCCAGTTTACATAAAGAAACAGGTACCTTCTAATAAAAAAGAAGATATTCTGTCATGAAAAGAGCAAGACTTTGGAAGGGAATACTCTGAAGACTGAATTCTTTATTGGCCACATATGTGGACTGATCTAAAACCAATTGATTATGCTTCACTTTAATCATGTTGACTGTTTTATTTTAAATTCATTGCAATGGTGTATGAAGACTCAAGAAAAAAATAAATCCTTAAGATATCAAGCAAGTTCATGCAATTAAAAAAATAATTTTGGAATAGAACATTTAACAAAAATATTTGTTTTTGTTTTTACCCTGCATAAATCCCCTTCAATTCAAGCCTTTGATCTGGATCAACTTTCAGAAATCCCCCCTGGATTTTCTTCAGGCAATGCAAATTCTAGTTTGACTAACCGCTAGTATAAAATATTGTTCCAGAAAATGTAGCTGGACTGTCAGACTTCCTCCCCGCTCCTTGTCAACTGTAGCCAAAGTCTAACTGGATAGCTTTTCAGTAGGTGCCTCCACTGGATCATAAGGACAGGTGCAGATATTTGAGAGGATCGCTGATGCCTTGAGTGTCAAAGTGTACCGTGAGGGGTTCACCCACTTACCCATTCCTTGGGTCTCAACTAAAGAGTTTTATGATGTGCTGTACTAAACATGTCCCATCGCTGAGTTTATTATTATACTTTCAACGAATGAGCCTTTAGTGGCATGCGGGTCCCAAACGCAACTCCAAAGAACCCACTCAATATCGACCTGTGAAGAATAGAAATACCCCTGGAATGAGTTTCAGCAATCGTACCAAATTGTGTGTACAGTGGACTTGACAGGTCATCATAACAGGAAACGTGAAAAAGTCTTAAGGACCCATACTGTACTTGAAGTTGAAGAGGAAGTTGGAGTTTTTGGTTTGAAGGAGTCATTTTGGGTGAACTCTAGGGCTCTCGCTGATAGTCGCCCAAATTAGCTTCATTCATCCAAAATCAGCATTTTTCTAAATCTGTTTTAGGAGACGTTCAAGTCTGATGCTTTTTATTGTTCTCTATTCCAAGGGTTGTGGGCATGGTATCAGATCAAAAAAATTGATGGTCATTTTGAGCATTTGCCATGAAAGAGTTTTACAAACTTCATTGTTGTTTGAACAGACACGATTTCAAATTTTGTCTCCACTGAAGGCAAAAGAATGTTGAATTGTTTGTCTTTCTTTGTGAAGGGTCGGAACAGGTGCTGAGCAACAACCCTTGCAATAATGGCCAAAGCATATTATTAGAGTCTACTGGGAGCATCTGGGAGAATCCCCTGTCAGAAGTTTCAAGTCCTGCCTCTGGCAGACTTCCCGCATGTCCCAGGGATGGGTAGGGACATTGAGCCCGAATGGACCATGTTCCCCACCTCCGTTGCTGAAGCGGCCAACTAGAGCTGTGGAAGTATGGTGGCTGGCGCCCTTTATGGTGGCAACCCTCAAATCTGTTGGTGGACACTTGTGGTGGATCGGTGCGGTATCTGCAATGATGTGGACTTTGCAGATGTATAGTCCTGATTATTTGCTTTTTGGTCCACTTTCCTTCTCAAATGCCATAAAAATCCACATCCATAACACTTTGGTTGTTAACATTTGACTTTAATATCATAAAATGTGCAATTTAATCTTGGAACAATACGACTTTATTCACATGAGATTACTACTCTTTACGCCAACAAAATATGTCAGTGTTGTTAAAAAGAGTGTTCTTTTTCTTGAAAAAAATATTCCCACAATAAAACTTTTCTCAATCAATTAAGACTTCATGCTCCAAAACGACATTTATTTCCATAAAAAAATATAAATGTTACGACCTTTTACTGCTCAGAAATAACATTTTACTCCTACAACATCAATGGGTTGTCCTTGTGGTTATGTTTAAGAGGTGTTAGGATTATGGGGGGCGGAGGTCCTTGAAAAATATTATTTCCTGTTAGGAGTCTCTGGTCTCATAAAGTTTGAGAATCCCTGCTCTATTGTTTGCTTCTCAGGTTTATCACCCAGAAATTTGCTTACACCGGAGCACTGACATCCAAGGGTGGAATAA
Source organism: Syngnathoides biaculeatus (assembly GCF_019802595.1). Taxonomy (NCBI): domain Eukaryota; kingdom Metazoa; phylum Chordata; class Actinopteri; order Syngnathiformes; family Syngnathidae; genus Syngnathoides; species Syngnathoides biaculeatus. The sequence goes on along the minus strand of NC_084653.1, from coordinate 16,220,645 downwards.
CAGTGAATAATGAACATTCTAATCCCAGTTTACTTGGGGGAAAATTAAACAATCTGGGAATACTGTCGTCACAATGGATTACTCTCCTATTGTAATTAAGTGCTGCAAGTTGCCAGGAGTGTGAACAAGATAACATGGTTTAGAAGTGTTAGTCTTACTTCACTGAGTGGTAAATAAATAAATAGCTGATGCAAGGAATTTAGTCATCATAAGTATAAAATATCATAGACTTGTACAGGTATAGTAGGTGTTCTCATTTGAACTTGTTTTCCTTGCTTCAGAATACTATCGGGCAAAGAAATCGTCTCCGTCAGTAACTGGCAGCTTTTTGTTTTGGTTTTTGGGTCTGTGAAAGTGCTTTGCTCGTGAGTCCACATCCACCTTGAGGACCTTCCAGGAACCAACAAAATCCCATTTTACTTGGAGCTGTTGGGGAAGTTTGATGACAATTGTGTCGTAATACTGCCTGTGTAGAAAGTGAGAATAGCTGGACAAAGAGTTTCTCATTGACCACAAACACACACACACGCACAAAGACATGACAACAGCAACGTGTCATTTCAACACATACAAAATACATATGAAAAGCCTCAAGTGCAGGAATCAATAAAACACCCCTTAACTTTGGGAGGAAAGTTTTTGGGAAAATTGATTTAAGACACCAGGAAACTGTTTAATTTGTGATGAAAAAAAAAACCAAAATGATATGTGTAATATGCAAACATGCATACATTATACTGTCTATTAAAACAAATAAAGCCAATACCTTTGTTCAAATGCCAGGTTTTGTAGTTTAAAGAAATGAGACCAGGCGAAATCATTTCAAACTTTTTCCACTATTCAACTCATTCACATTCACAGACGTTTGCAACTAGAATCCGAGAGTCTACAGCTACCTAGAAGTAGCTCAAATATGTTTTTAAACAGGAAGGCTTTGGAAGAGGTTCTTGCTAACCTTGTCCGCGACTATCAACTCTGCAAGCAAATCCTTGGAGGTGGTGCCATTGCATTACTTTGGATTTGAGAGCAGCACAGCTTTTGATTAGATGATGAAGATTAGGCGGTAAATCTCAGCTTGTCACATCAACTCCAAGGGAAAGAAATATCAACACGTTGGAAGGGGGACAAGTTCAGGCACCTCATGCTTGAGAGTAGCACTGTACTGTGTGTGTTGCAGTAAGCAGTAGAAATAGTGTATTACAATTGTAATATATGACAAAGTTCATGGAGTGAATGACATGTCTAGAAAGTGTACCGCAGATGCATTATTTGCCTTGAGGATCTTGATGGAAAAATACAGAGATCTACAGAAGGAGCCACTGTACATTGTGTCTTTGTCGATCTAGAGAAAGTCCATGACAGAGTAACCAGCGAGGAACCGTTGTACTCCATGTGGAAGTATGGAGTGGCATCCAACAATACGTTTCCTCTACCAATCATCCTCACTAGGGTTGTGGGCATGACGTACCCTATCCCAACTATCTACTGACAAGAGACGGGATACACGCTAAACTGGTCGCCAACCTTAAGGCTCCGTCACACCATGACGTTCTGGTCAACGTCCTCTGAACATTTCAATCTTCTATTTTTCAGCGTTCTCAAACACGGATGACACACGTGGCGTGTGATTAACATATGTCTAACGCATGACTTAAAGTGTGTCTAACGCACGAAAAGCGTGTCTAACGCACGAAAAGGGTGTAACAGCAACCAAATAAGAAACCCCTAAAAACCATTAGCGTGTGCAAACGCATCATTGGGGCGCGACAAGCGATTTGTCAACGTAAGACGAGTGTGTTGAGCGTGTGACCAATGGGTGAATAACGACAGAAAATCGTTTTGCTGGCATGGAATTTTTACAGTGGAACCGGCACTAAAACGTTGGAAAGTTCATAGTCACTTCAGTTGTTGTCATGAGTTAGAACAGTGAGCATCATGCCGCCGAGAAGAAAAAAAGTTATGGCGCGGACTTCAGCAACTAGCGCTGCTAGTAAGAAAGCTTAGCCTCTTTCATCATGAGCAATGTGTTTGGAGGAAAAACAACAGCAGGAGGAAGAGCACGTCCGGGAAGTCACGCACCATGTGACACCCCCTGGGGACCCTAAACACCTTGCAAACCTCAGTGAGGACGGTCCGACAAAGAGACAAAAGAAGCAGAGAAAGGATTGCAGGATCCTGGACCGGGCTGTTGAGGATAGTCTGCTGGAGTTTTTCCGGGAAAACGAACTGCTGCTTTCTGGATCTTCCATTGTAGGTGCTCTCTAATGTAGCTTAATATTAAATCGACCTTGCTTTTACAAAGCATCTGTTTATATACCCATATGCATGGAAGTTCGGGAAACGCTCAAATGACGCTCAATGGACACCAAACGACATTCGTTTCACTTTGGTTACACGCTGTGTGCGCTCGGGGATTGTTCAGTGGGCGTTGACAGGTTACCAGTGAGTCGTTCACTGCAAAGCAAACGGTTAAGTAAGAACCAAGTAAAGCTAGAGTTACGACTGACTAACAATAGGAAAACGCGTGCAACGCTCGGCGGACCTTAGTAAAATGTTCCACGGATGTTCTTGAACATTCTGCAGCGTTTAAAATTAAAAGTTGATGAATGCTGGTCTCGGTGAGAACTTTTGTCCATGTTCAAAACTTTTTTTCCGGACCGGCGTTCTCCGCTGATTCCCAGCGATCATTGACGTTCTCTGGCGTGGAAATAACGCTACTCTGGGGCTATCTCGGCGACCATGGGTGACTACCAACGTTTCCTCAAACGCTATAGGACGCTGGCCAGAACGTCATGGTGTGACGGGGCCATAACCAAACAACCATTCGCACTCATATTCACGCCTACAGATAATTTCGAGTCATCAGTAAACCAATCACACATGTTTTGGGGATGTGGGAGAAAATCTGAGGGCCCAGAGAAAATCAATGCAGGCACGGGGATGACATGAAAACTCCACACTGGTGGGGCAGATGTGCTCATCACTAAGTCACTGTGCCTCTTAGTTGTATATCTGTTGAGAAATTATTCTGCAATCAAAACTCATTTTTAAGTCTTTTTCTCCCTGTTTTATAGTTTGATGTGTCACAAACGCAAAACATATCCAAGTTAATATTCTACGTGACATTTCACCAAATTTTAGTTTTCTGTGCTTTCCCTTCAGAAACCCGTGTTCTTGGTGAAACCAATCCACTTATTCTACAATTCATTACGAAAGACCTGAAAAAGCGAGAGAAACTACTCTTTCTTTAGGTAGGTTCATTAGTTGTTGTCACAGAACAAAATATCGTGAGGGTCTTGCGAGCTCAATCAAAATTCTCTACAACAGTGGGCAACATGGCGAACGAGTTAATGGGACATATAATTTGTACAGGTTAAGTGAAAAAAAGAACGTGTTTCCACACATCTGTCCCTTATACAGTCTACTGTACGTTTATACACATTTCTATTATCTACATTATTCTGTATTTTGATGCTTTGCACACACAGTGTGTGTTACATCTGTTTGCAGTGCAGACTAAACAGCTTTTAGTCCTGTCTGTCGTTGTGCATTTGTGTCCATGGAAACAAACACGCACTTGCCGTGGGCTGTGCACTCCTCATGCTTCGATCGCCCTTAGATAGACACGGGAGGTTCAGGGATTTAGCCCCGTGCTAAATCTGGAAGCTACAAGAGATCACAACAGTTATGCTGACACCAACAAAGCTGAATTATGAAATACAGCATGGAAGTAATCTCACTTGAACCTAATATGTCGGTCTACCAGCATTCATATATGAAAAAAATATGACAAAACTGTCTACACATTGATGAAGCAAGTTTAATCATTGACATCGCATGACTTTCCATCCTGTACAACGGTTTGATCAAACTACAGTGCAGCCTTAATTTTCAAAAAAGAAGATTTAAATATAAAATATACACACATTTCAGCCGGTATATGCCTTAAATGTACAATTTAGACTCGTCAACATGCATGGCAGCATTATTGTGTCAATCTTGTGGTAATCTGTGAAAAACAATGGAAAAAATACTGCGCAGAAGTTACAATCTCAATACCCCAAATGAGATCTTAATGGGTAAACAGTATTTTCCAACATCGTAAGCATCGCTTTGTAGTCTTTTTGGCATTTTCAATTGGACATTGTCACATGTCAATCATTATAGGAGCACAATTGTCCAAATAGCAAATAAGGCCTGGGACATGTCAGTAAATGTTTTTAATTTTAAGACTGTGCATTAGATAGATCACCAATTTGGATACGGTATATTAAGAAGTTCGTTCGCTTCATACTAATTAGCAATTTCTTGAACATTATGAGGATTCTGTACTATCACAAAATTGGCTTGTTTGCCTCCATCCATCCATTTTCCTTGCCGCTTATCCTCATGAGGGTTGCGGGAAGTGCTGGAGCCTATCTCAGCTGTCAACGGGCAGGAGGCGGGGTACATCCTGAACCGGTTGCTAGCCAATCCCGGGGCACATGGAGACAGACAACAGTCGCTCTCACAATCACACGTAGGGACAATTTAGAGTGTCCAATTTATGTTGCATGTTTTTGGGATGTGGGAAGAAAACGGAGTGCCCGGAGAAAACCCACGCAGGCATGGAAGAACATGCAAACTCCACACAGGCGGGGCCGGGTTCAAACCTAGGTCCCCAGAACTATGAAGCCGACGTTTTACCAGGTGATCCACCGTGCCGCCGGCTTGTTTGCAACCTCATTCAATTCCGTTAACGGATTCAGCCAGTCATTGAACATGACCACTGACCACCACTGATTCCTTTGGAACCCTTGCCTGAAACAATAAAAACATTTCCCTTAAACCACAGCTATCATTCAACAAGTAGCTATAGAATGTCTGTCAAGAAACGACACATTTTAGTTGAGCAGCCTAAAGAGGAAGACGTAGCCTGTTTATGGAGCCGACTAGTCGGGACGTCTGATCAATCAACAAAATCCAAAGTCCGGCCTTTGCTATCACTCAAGGAAATGTCCGGGCAGTTTGCTAATGACTAAGGGGTCCATGAGCATTTAGATGTCTTCCTGCAATTGTCATCGACATATCCTTGAGGTTCTCCACCTAAAGTACAAGCAAAAACCAGTACGTCATCCAGTGCAAATTTGAAGGAAAAGTACATTATAGAAAGTCTTCAGTCAGCTCTGCTTCTAATGATGTAATAGAAGAACACACAGTCATTAGCTACAAATAACTCAAGGGGTTTCAAACTTTTTGGATCTGAAGACCCATTACAGGGTACCACTTTTTTTTCCAAGGACCCTCATAATCTTAATGACAACTAAACATAACTGCCTTGTTTTTCTAAGAAAGTAGAAAATACCACTACATTGAATTAAAAGCAATATTTATCCATTGCCGCTGACGTGCACTGCTTCAACTAACAAAATACCTGCGAACAGAGCGAAAGTAAATTTAGAAGAAGCATATTTTTTTCTGAAAAAAGGACAAACTAATTCTGACAAAGAAATAGACAACATGAGCAGAATCATTTTTAACAATGTTTTCCCTATGACAAAGCAGGAATGCAATCACAAAGTCAATCACTCTGACCATTGCCAAAGTTGTATCTTGGGGATGAAGTGCTGCCTCCGTGAAGGAAAATAATATCCAAGCTGTCTGTTTCTGCAGTTTACACTTGGAGCACAACATGCTGCTATCTCTCACCTATTTCCTTGTTGGAATGGTAATCAAATCTATACTCGCCACTGGCTCGGCAGTATATGGAACAGGGTGAGCACTGGCTCACTTGCATTACAGTTGCCAACCCCCGAAAACCAGACTAAGTTACCAGGACAAAAAATAAGAATGTGAGGTGTCCAACAATTGTTGATGCTTAGGTCCAAAGACCTTTTACTAAGACTCCTGCGAATGGTTTCAACCTGTGGAAAAGTACAAAACATCTCTTTCAAACAGACATGAACTTCCTGGGTAGGATTCTTTTTCCGAAGATGATTTTGAAGCGGAAACTTTCACAGTACACCTGTGGAAACTCTCGCAGTATACTAGTAGAAGTGCAATTTAGTACCCTGAATGGGGAGCTTCCTGCTCATTTCAGGATGTAAAATAGGTGACATAAAAAATAGAAATTAACTCCAATGCAGTCCTTTTGTCCTGTAAGCTTCCAACATCGCGGCACAGATGACTCATCACAACAATGACTCATGTGACCTCTGAGCCCACTTCGCGGCAGTCAACTTAGAGAAAATAAAAGTTGCTCTCACACAACATTGGATTGATTATATAAAAACACATTCAACAGAGCCACCTACCCATTTGGTGTTCAACACAGGTTTTCTCAGGGATAGCCCGTTCGCCATTCCCAATGACCTCATCATTCCCTTATGTATGGATGTATGTACAAACCCAATTCCGTTCAAGTTGGGACGTTGTGGTAACCATAAATAAAAACAGAATACACTGATTTGCAAATCATGTTCAACCTATATTTAATTGAAAACACTACTTCTTCTTCTTCTTCTTTTCCTTTCGGCTTGTCCCGTTAGGGGTCGCCACAGCGTGTCATCTTTTGCCATCTTAGCCTATCTCCTGCATCTTCCTCTCTAACCCCAACTGCCCTCATGTCTTCCCTCACCACATCCATAAACCTTCTCTTTGGTCTTCCTCTCGCTCTTTTGCCTGGGAGCTCCATCCTCAGCATCCTTCTACCAATATACTCACTCTCTCGCCTCTGAACATGTCCAAACCATCGAAGTCTGCTCTCTCGAATCTTGTCTCCAAAACATCCAGCTTTGGCTGTCCCTCTAATGAGCTCATTTCTAATCCTATCCAACCTGGTCACTCCGAGCGAGAACCTCATCATCTTCATTTCTGCCACCTCCAGTTCAGCTTCCTGTTGTTTCTTCAGTGCCACCGTCTCTAATCCGTACATCATGGCCGGCCTCACCGCTGTTTTGTAAACTTTGCCCTTCATCCGAGCAGACACTCTTCTGTCACATAACACACCAGACACCTTTCGCCAGCTGTTCCAACCTGCTTGGACCCGTTTCTTCACTTCCTGACCACACTCTCCATTGCTCTGTATTGTTGACCCCAAGTATTTGAAGTCGTCGACCCTCGCTATCTCTTCTCCCTGTAGCCTCACTCTTCCCCCTCCACTTTTCTCATTCACGCACATATATTCTGTTTTACTTCGGCTAATCTTCATTCCTCTCCTTTCCAGTGCATGTCTCAATCTTTCCAATTGTTCCTCTGCATGCTCCCTGCTTTCACTGCATATGACAATATCATCTGCGAACATCATGGTCCAAGGGGATTCCAGTCTAACCTCATCTGTCAGCCTATCCATTACCACTGCAAATAGGAAGGGGCTCAGAGCTGATCCCTGATGCAGTCCCACCTCCACCTTAAATTCCTCTGTCACACCTAAGGCACACCTCACCATTGTTCTGCTGCCATCATACATGTCCTGTACTATTTTAACATACTTCTCTGCCACACCAGACTTACGCATGCAGTACCACAGTTCCTCTCTTGGTACTCTGTCATAGGCTTTCTCTAGGTCCACAAAGACACAATGTAGCTCCTTCTGACCTTCTCTGTACTTTTCCACGAGCATCCTCAAGGCAAATAATGCATCTGTGGTACTCTTTCTAGGCATGAAACCATACTGTTGCTCGCAGATACTTACTTCTGTCCTGAGTCTAGCCTCCACTACTCTTTCCCATAACTTCATTGTGTGGCTCATCAACTTTATTCCTCTATAGTTCCCACAGCTCTGAACATCCCCTTTGTTCTTAAAAATGGGAACTAGAACACTTTTCCTCCATTCTTCAGGCATCTTTTCGCCCGCTAGTATTCTGTTGAATAAGTTGGTCAAAAACTCCACAGCCATCTCTCCAAATTGCTTCCATACCTCTACCGGTATGTCATCAGGACCAACTGCCTTTCCAGTTTTCATCCTTTGTAGTGCCTTTCTGACTTCCCCCTTAGTAATCATTTCCACTTCCTGGTCCTTCACTCTTGCCTCTTCAAGTCTTCCTTCTCTCTCATTTTCTTCATTCATCAACTTCTCAAAGTATTCTTTCCATCTATTTAGTACACTACCGGCACCAGTCAACACATTTCCATCTCTATCCTTAATCACCCTGACCTGCTGCACATCCTTCCCATCTCTATCCCTCTGTCTGGCCAACCTGTAGAGATCCTTTTCTCCTTCTTTCGTGTCCAACCTGGTGTACATGTCTTCATATGCCTCTTGTTTAGCCTTTGCCACCTCTACCTTTGCCCTACGTCGCATCTCGATGTACTCCTTTCGCCTCTCCTCAGTCCTCTCAGTATCCCACTTCTTCTTCGCTAATCTCTTTCCTTGTATGACTCCCTGTATTTTGGGGTTCCACCACCAAGTCTCCTTCTCCCCTTTCCTACCAGATGACACACCAAGTACTCTCCTGCCTGTCTCTCTGATCACCTTGGCTGTCGTCGTCCAGTCTTCCGGGAGCTTCGGTTGTCCATCGAGAGCCTGTCTCACCTCTTTCCGGAAGGCCGCACAACATTCTTCCTTTCTCAGCTTCCACCACATGGTTCTCTGCTCTACCTTTGTCTTCTTAATCTTCCTACCCACCACCAGAATCATCCTACATACTACCATCCTATGCTGTCGAGCTACACTCTCCCCTACCACTACTTTACAGTCAGTAACCTCCTTCAGATTACATCGTCTGCACAAAATATAATCTACCTGCGTGGTTCTACCTCCGCTCTTGTAGGTCACTATATGTTCCTCCCTCTTCTGGAAATAAGTGTTCACTACAGCCATCTCCATCCTTTTTGCAAAGTCCACCACCATCTGCCCTTCAAAGTTCCTTTCATGGATGCCATACTTACCCATCACTTCTTCATCGCCCCTGTTTCCTTTACCAATATGTCCATTACAATCTGCACCAATCACAACTCTCTCGCTGTCTGGGATGCTCAGAACTACTTCATCTAGTTCCTTCCAGAATTTCTCTTTCAACTCTAGGTCACATCCTACCTGTGGTGCATAGCCGCTAACCACATTATACATAACACCCTCAATTTCAAATTTTAGTCTCATCACTCGATCTGATACTCTTTTCACCTCCAAGACATTCTTAGCCAGCTCTTCCTTTAAAATAACCCCTACTCCATTTCTCTTCCCATCTACTCCGTGGTAGAATAATTTAAACCCTGCTCCCAAACTTCTAGCCTTACTACCTTTCCACCTGCTCTCTTGGATGCACAGAATATCAACCTTTCTCCTAATCATCATGTCAACCAACTCCTGTGCTTTTCCTGTCATAGTCCCAACATTCAAAGTCCCTACACTCAGTTGTAGGCTCTGTGCATTCCTCTTTTTCTTCTGACGCTGGATCCGGTTTCCTCCTCTTCTTTGTCTTCGACCCACAGTAGCTGAATTTCCACCGATGCCCTGCAGGTTAGCAGTGCCGGGGGCGGGCGTTGTTAACCCGGGCCACGACCGATCCGGTATGGGATTCTTTAGATGAACGCTCATATTTGTTTGGCACAGTTTTTACGCCGGATGCCCTTCCTGACGCAACCCTCTGCATTTATCCGGGCTTGGGACCGGCCTACAGATTGCACTGGTTTGTGCCCCCATAGGGCTGCATTAATTGAAAACACTACAAAGACAAGGAATTTAATGTTTAATGTAACATTTGGAAACTGAGGAGACTAATTGTTGAAGCTTTGTAGCTGGAATTGTTTGGCATTCTCGCTTGATGTACAGCTTAACTGTTCAACAGTCCAGGGTCTCCGATGCTGTATTTTATGCTTCATAATGTGCCACACATTTCCAATAGGAGACATGTTTGGAATGCAGGCGGACCATTCTAGTACCTGCAGTCTTTTACTGCCAAGCCACACTGATGTAACATATGCAGAATTTGTTTTGGCAGTGTCTTATGTACATACACCAGCTGATCTATTTGCTGTTCTGCGTAAATCAGGAAATATTAATTATACAACAACAAGAAAATGACAACAACAACAAAATCCATCTGGGCCTGAAGATGCTCATCTGGAGTTCAACCAACATCAGATTACACTTGAAAGAGTTGAAAAAGAATTGCTTGCAGTGTAGCGTTGGCCTCAGTATAGCACAATAATGCCAGCACTCAAACTGAAACTAATGGCCTAAATTGCCCAAACATCCTGTGTGTGGTGGTGAAAAGTTGGATCTAGATCCCCCACGAAATGTAATCAAGTCTTCCTTGGCCCGAATCCCGCTTCAGCAGAGAATTTCATCAGCTATCTCGCTTTGCAACCACACAGAGACACACAAGAACCAACATTACTTCGTAAGTGCTGGAGGGCGGAGTCGTTTGTGTTGCTGTTGCTCATAAAACACAGCTTGTCACATTGAGCCCAGAGAACAAACCTCTGCTATTAATTTCAGTGTTACTAAGTTGTTTTAAGTCACAAATTTAAAAGAATATTTTGTCATTATTATTATTAAGTTTGTTTTACTTATACAAACACAAAAATTCACTTCCATACTGAAGACAATAAGTCTATTCATTGCTGTCTCATGTTTTCAAATGTATTATTTGCAATCTATTTCCTGTCTAGTACTTGCCGATGTTATGTTTTCACAAACTGGAACTGTGTTCATAAACTATATGTGAGGCGATGGTCCATCCGTAAACACCTTTGTAACTCGGAGGACAGAAAGTTAGAAATTTGAATCCCAACTTCGAAGCCTGACCCGGTTACTGGTTGCTTCTTTGTTTGGTATTTGTTTGATGTTTCCAAATATGGCATACTGTAATTTCCGGCCTATAAGCTGCGACTTTTTTCACACGCTTTCAACCCTGCAGTTTATGTGGTAATCCGGCTAATTTGTGCATTTTTTTCTAACGGCCGCAAGCGCGGTGCTAGCATTAGCATTAGCGTGGTGCCGCTAGTGATAAACTCTCTATGTACCGTTTTTCTTGGTAAATATCTCGTGTCTCAATGTGGGTTTCAATGTGGGCTCTTGCGGCTTTTACACAGCTGCGGTGTATGTATGTACCGAATGGTATTTCCCTTACAAATGTACTAGGTGAGGCTTATAACCAGGTGCACTCTGTAGGCCTGGAATTACGGTATATTGTCCATCATATGTTTGATTGAACTTTTATCTGGAACACGCTAACTTTTGCTGAATTATGTTATGACATATACATGTATATATACAGTTTTATGGAAGACATCTGTCAAGCAACATGAAAAATGCCAGGGATGAATAATTAACAGTAGTAAGGTTCATCAAAGCTCTGACAAAAAAGATGTAATTGTGTTTAGGTATGTGACCACTGCATGCACCAAATGCAGGGATCTGCACACTGTCAAGTGCAATACATGTATGAAGTTTTGTCTCCATAAATAAAAATGTGTTTGACTTTAGAGGTACTCTGGGTTTTGAGGATGAAGTGTGTGAGGTATTATTTGATCAAAGTGTATTTTGCGGACGCCTGTGATGGGCATGGTTTTGCAGTCATCATTAAAAAACATTTGCACCGCCCAGTTCCTTTCTAACAGAATCAACATTTGAAGGAGTCAGAGATGTGACGTGTAGATGATATTGTGGAGTGTAGGTCTTGGTGTGACTCGGAAATGGTAAATAAACGACAAGAGCTACAAAAACAGACACCTGATGCATTTTCTCAATAACATTTTGTAGGTGTGGCAGGTGAAGATGTTTTTGTATTTGTAAAATCCTCAGAGTACTTTCTAGGATGGGCAGGAAGGATAAGGTGGGGGGAAAAGCAAATTACAGAGGCTCACACGGGGGAAATATGCTCCATTTCAAAAGCCATTTTGACATTTTATTTTCTATTCATTCCTTAGACAAACTAAGGATATAGTCCTTCTTCACAGGTCATACTGATCGGAACATGTTTCTTATCTGCTCAACGTGTTACTTAAGTCTTCAACTGTGGTGCCTGACTTGCTGCTGCTATCCTGTACCATCCTGTCATGTTCTATTTGCTGCTCGTCGCGTTCCTTCCGGAAGAGAGTGGAGCACTGCCCACTCAGTTTACATAAAGATAAAACCAAAATCCTATCTAACATTGCCGATCTCTTGTAATGCTTGTATTGCTGGGCTCTTCTTTTTTCCCTTTTTAAAATCTAAAAAAAGGAACTGTCTTAAGGATGTTAGTGAGTTATAATAATTCTTTCCTTTTTTCTGGTTCAATGCTCTTGAACATTTTTTATTTGGATCAAGGAAACAAGCATAGCATGGGTCAATGTGGCTCGCTTTTCGTTTAACCGTGATGAAAAATAAAAAGAAAAAGAATAAAAAAAACACAAATAGTGATGGTCAAAGATTTGTTCTTAAGGGCCACATTTCATTTTTAAAAGTAAGAGATGGGCTATGCCATTGTAGATGAGCTTAAAAAAAAGTAATAAAAAATGTAAGATTGTATTGATAATTCTTACTGTTGTTTCATTTTTTTTTCATGTATCAACAGTTGAAGTATAATTAAGAAATTACATTTTTTTTTCAATTTGGTTAATTTTTAAAATGGTTCATTTTCCATTTTTACCCTTTGTTAACTATAAAGAAATAAACATAAGAAACACAAGAAATAAATTATACAAATGGTTTATTTGTCATTTCTTATTTTCTCCAGTAAATGCATTAACTGTTTATATGATGAAATAAAAAAAAAATACACATTTACAATGAATGGGTTGGTTGACAGTGCACTCTGCTGTGGGAAGTGCTCTGTGAAAAGACCTTTTTTTTTCAGAGTTTAAAGGGGAAAAGCCACAAGTAAAAAAATGTCCCACACGTTATGCTTTACCACCTTTTCATTTGTAACATAAAGCTACTCTGTTGCCATTCCTTTTCTTTTCACGACATACAAAAATAGAGTGATCATCCTCATAAATATGGAAGCGCTCTACAAATTTTTTGTTGCTCATAGTATGAAGACATACCGATTGCACGGTGTGACTCTTCCATTATGAATGACCTTTTACCAGTCGAGCATAGAGAACAATAGAAATAACAACTGTGGAAGGTCTTCCTGTCCCTCATTTGTCCTTTCCCCAGAGAGAGAGAGGAGAGAGGGAGAGAGAGAGGGAGGGGAGAGAGAGAGAGAGAGAGCATGTGTTTTGTGTGTGTGTCTGGGTGTGTTTGTTTTGTAAAAGTGGGATGTGGGGGACGGTAGGGGGCAACGAGGACCTGGCCTGATGTCCATCTGAAAACACAGGAAACTGGGGGAGGAAAAAGGAAACCGTAATACTTATTATTTTTTTTTTTTTTACAGGGATACCAGCCAGTTAGTGTCAGATAAGACGATTATCCCCTTTGAAGACAGGTCAAGACGGTAACAAAGTAACAATCGATCAATCGCAGAATACATCACAACACATCAAAAGGATGGAGTCAATCCAGGAAGGAAGTCTCGGTGCCAACAGTCTGAGGGAGGACTGGCTCCCGACGTAATCAAATACAAGAGACTCCTGCAATCAACAATCTAATTATCAAATCAAATCAAATCACCCCTTCATTAGAAAAGGTGGAACATAATTATGTTGTTATATGTCAATATTTTCTCATATCAATATAGGCCTATCTCCTGCATCCTGTCCTGAGTCGAGCCTCCACTCATCTTCACATAACTTAATTGTGTAACTTATCAACTTTATTCCCCAACAGTTCTCACAGCCATGCGGATCACTCCTTGTTCTTAAAAAATGCCCACCAGCACACTTTTCCTCCACTCAGCCATCTTCTCACCCACTAAAATTCTGTTGACAATCTGGTCAAAAACTCCACAGCCATCTACCCTCGATGCTATAATACCTCCACTGGTAGTCATGAACACTAACTTTCTTTGAATTTTTCATCCGCTTTAATGCTTTTGTAACTTCCCCTTTACGAATAATTGCCATTTTCCGGTCCACCGCACATGCCTCTTCTTGTATTCCCTATCTCTTATTTTTCTCATTCACCAACTCCTCAAAATAATCTTTCCATCTATCCACTGCACTACATTTCCGTCTCTAGTCTTAATCACCCTAACCTGCTGAACTTCCTTCCCATCTTTATACCTCTCTTTGGCCAACCTCTATAGATTCATTTTGTCATTCTCTAGTGTCTAACCTGGCATACATGTCTTATGCCTCTTGTTTGGTCTTTGCCACTTCCAACTTTCCCCTACATCACAGCTACATGTATTCACTTCTACTCTCCTCAATCCTCTTAGTGTTCCACTTCTTAGCCAACCTCTTTCCTTATATGAGTTCCTGTACTTTGAGATTCCACTACAAACACTTCTTCTTTCCTACCAGTAATCTTTCTATCTAACTCTCCGATCACCTTGGCTGTACCAGTCTTGTGGGAGCTCCTCTCATCCACTGAGAGGCTGTCTCAGTTTTTCCTGAAAAGCCACACAACACTATTCCTTTCTCAGCTTCTACCAATTGGTTCTCTGGTCGAGCTTTGCCTTCTTCCCCCGTGCCAATCATCTTACACATCACCAACCTATGGTGTTGAGCCTCATTCTCCCCAACCACTTCCCTACAGTCAGTAACCTTCTTCAGATTACATCTGTGCAAAATGTAATCCTCTTGTGTGCCTTGACCTCTCCCCATGCTACTGCCTTTTTGGAAAGAAAGTGTTCACTACAGTCATTTCCATCCTTTTCCTTCTGTCTCTTCCAAGTTCATTTCCTGGATAACAAACTTACCCATCAATTCTTCATCTCAGTTTCCTTCACCAACATCTCCATTACAATCTGCATCAATCAGAGCTCTCTTTCTGTCTGGGATGCTTAGAACTATTTTATCTTTCCCCTTTAGGCCTACCCATGGGGCATCGCCACTATTCATATTATACATAACACCCTCAATTTCAGCCTCATAAATCATTTGGATACGCTTTTCACTTCCAAGACATTCTTAGCTGACTCTTCCTATAAAATAACTCATATTCCATTTCTCTTCTAAACTCCTACTCCATTTCTCTTCCCATCTATATCATGGTAAAATAATTGTAACCCTGCCCCTAACCTTCTAACCTTAATGCCTTTCCACCTGCTGCCCTGGACATACAATACATTTTACAATACTTTTCTCCTAATCATCATGTCAACCAACTCGGGACATTTTCCTGCTGTCATCCCAACATTCAATGTCTCCACATTCAGTTGAAGGCTCTGTGATTTCATCTTCTCTTTCTGCTTAAAAAGCTGTTTTTCACCAATCCTTAATCTTCGCCCCACATTAGCTGAATTTTCCCCGGCGCAGCCCTCTAACAGGACATAGACCATGACATATAATTCCCTATATCCATTGTTTAAACCTACATGTACACTGCAAGCTATGGTCCCAAAACACTCATGGTCTTTCAAATTCTGACAAACATCTTCCATCATTGCTGTACACTTAAAAATACAGTACACTGCTAAGCTATGTCACTAACTAATAATGCACTGCATGTCTGACACAAATTTGTTCGTGTTTTTCTTAATGCTAATATGTTTAGCCGAAGTTCTGTGGTTCTACTCAACAGGACAGAATTGCTTTGGAGAGCTGAAAAACACACCCTGAGCTTCCTCCTGAACTCCGGGGATATAGTTTAATGCTCCACAGGAATGGACCACATTAATTCACGCACGTTTTTATACTCCCGTAGCAGCTCTGGGATTACTGTACAGTGTTGTCAGAGCCCAGTTGGCATAAACAGCTCCGAGGTGAAAGGACTAAGCCATTAGCCAATGTGACACAGGCAGCAAAGCAACAATTTGCAAAGCTAAACAACTAGCCTATTGCAAGCTAGCCATTCACCGATAGTGACTGCACAGCTGCTTCAGATGGCAGAGTATGCAACCGTGACTAAGTTATGAATGAGAAATTCGCCTACCACTCAACGGACACGTTTTAAATGCAGAAGTAGGTGAGTACTTTATCATGCAGGCTGTTTAGGCTAACTTTCCACTAGGAGCCATGACATCATTGCAGTACGACTAGTGGGGGGCCAGATGGCACTGCCTCAACAGGCACGGAACACAGGCGAGTCACCACCACACCATCAATGCTCACCAGGAGGTCGATTCAGTGGTTACCCCCTAAAGTTCGGGAAAGGGTGTAGCAACCGCAAATGAATAAAAAATAAACAATGACAGATATAATAATAAACCCACAACAACAATTTCAACAACAAAGAAAACAGAATCGAAAAGTTTACACTTACAATATAGTTTTGTTGTTGTCAGATTTCACTCTATCCAGGCAAAGGAATCAAGAATCTAAATTTAGCATGTTGAGGAAGCGTGACCAGTTGTCTACCTATATGAAAGGAATTTTATTCTTTCTGCTATTTTTTCCAACATAAATTACTCTATGAGCATATTTATTATTTAAAAAGAGGTAAATTATCATCCAATTTCAGGTGGCATTTAAGCTCTGCTCCCCTTTCCTGGAACAGCCAGCAAGACAACTTGCCTATTCTTAAAACTCTCATTAGCTCTTTTTTTTTTTTTTTTTTTAACATCGTCATGTTATTTTGTTTGTCATTTTTGTAACGTTTGTATGTTCCTTTAAATGTTAGTGTCATGCTTATATGTTGACCAGGTCTCTCATAAAATATATCTGATCATAACAAGACCACTTAGTCCTGTAGTATTGTTGTAAAAATAAGAAAAAAGACTCAACCTGCTGTTTACATTTCATCTCACTTTGGATTATGAGGTGGTCCTGGGAATAATATTTTTTTCCTTCAAGGCTCCCCTGGGCACAGAACATTTGAGAACCCGGAGTCACAGATGTGGTACAGTCACTCAGATATTCAAATATTTCGATATTTCAAATGCTACATTTTTCGGAGGAGACTCCCTGTATTTTATAACCTCTCCTGTTTTGTAACTTTATACTTGGTGGTGTACGTACGATACACTGTTTAAGCAAACCCCTCTATCTATTAAAAGATGATGTTTTAAACCATATAATTTGTCACTAACTGCAACAGAAGGTTTCCAGTCTCTGATCTAAGGCAATACAACAGCATAAACCCTAGATGTAAGTAGAGAATTATATGCATGGGGGTGGGGCGGGGACTGTATTTCACCTGCAGTGTAAATATAAAATGCCAGCATTGGATAAGTGTATAAACTCAGAAAGCACAGCTCGTGAACTTGGGCATTGCAGGACAGCTGATGACCTCCTCGCATATGTTTGTTGAACCTTTGTCACAACGCTTCCTGTGAGGCATTTGGCTTGAGGAAGGCGGAGGAACCCATTGCATGCTGCACAATATGAAGAACAAAAGGGCACTGTACCGGATCCAGGAAGGGTTATGATTTGTTTACAGGACGAGATGTATTAATATCATGCGCTGGAATGATTGGAACTATTTGAAGCTATTTTTTTTGCATATGGATAAAAAAATACTACATGTACTTAGGAGGTTAAATTACTGGGGGAAAGTTACTCATTACAAATGTGTTACTTTGAAGTCTTCAAAGGCATTGTTTTAAGTTCACCAAGCAAAATAAAAAAAAATGCATTTTACATTGCATTATAAATACATATTTGTAACATTTAATTTTGCTTATAAAGGATACAATGTAGCACATTTTTGTAGTGGTAATCAAAATATGCCTCACATTCAATAGGTTCTGGGTTCAAATCTCAGCTCAGGCCCTCCTTTGTATTTCCTCACATGGGTTTTTTTTTTCAGGGACTTCACCTTCCTACCATGTCCCAAAAAATATGCAAATTTCACTGAAGACTCAAAATGGTCCTCAATCTGTGAATGTGGCCGTGAATTTGTGTTTGTCTATATGTCCAAACTCTTAGGGTAAATCAGCTAGAATGGTCGCCATGTACCCAGTGACACTAATGAGGACTTGTGCAATTGAAAATGGATGGGGAGATGCAACACCCTGGAAAAACCTACAGTTTATTCAATTTTCAATATTCATTGCGTCAGAACTGTGGGGGATGTGGGTGACGCAACAGATTAAAACAGGCCACACGCTCACATTGACAATATCATTTCAAGGGAATATACTTTATTACTCGATACAGTGATTCTCATTCTGTTTGACCGCAATTCAATACTGATCCAACTCAATATAATGACAATACAAATCGTCTTACTTGACCAATTGACTGTAGAAATTGCGTCACCCGCGTCGCTGACCAATCAGAGGCCAGAGATCTGCATAAACCACGCCCCTTTTTTTGCACCTGCCGTTCCCTCAGACAACGTTGCATGGTCCAGTATAGCTTTTGTTAGCATTTTATCGCGTATTTGGATTCTTTAACAATAGATATGGTTAAGAGGTGTAGTCACAGACTTTGTAATAGTGACGGCAGGTATCCTGAAAGGCTAGTTGGTGGAGTTCAATTCGTACCCTTTCCAAAACCGAAGACCCAGTACGAAAAATGTCTTTGATGGATCAAACTTTGTGGAAGACTGCATCATCAACTGAATCCATCTAAAATCAACCGGAACAGAAGACCGAGTACGAAAAATGTCTTCGATGGATCAAACTTTGTGGAAGACCGCATGATCAACTGAATCCATCAACTGGAACAGATATGTTTGCACAAAGGTAAGTTCTATATTTGATTTTCAATACATGTCTCATATAAATGAATTAGCAGTTCTTCGCTTGCATAATATAGCTACGTGTGAATGATTGACACACTTGATCTGTGTTGAGCTATATTTTGCGATGATCTGACTGCACAAACGTGTCCCTTTGTTCACGGCTAGGGTAAACCGGACTGTGTTAGCACGAAGGTATGCCCTATATTTGATTTTCAATACATGTCTCATATAAATGAATTAGCAGTTCTTCGCTTGCATAACATAGCTACGTGTGAATGATTGACACACTTGATCTGTGTTGAGCGATATTTTGCGATGATCTGACTGCACAAACGTGTCTCTGTTGGCGGCTACCGAGCTAAGCTAAACCGGACTAGCGAGTCCTAAAAGCCTTTGACGTGCACCGAGACACCAAGATTGAACGAAGGATGTTTGAGGACACTATAAAATAGTGATTGTCGTACTCGGTCGGGACTTACGTAGGTTCGGCACTAATTCAAGAATAATTATTGAGGGGAGCGTGTGACGTTACGCAAAGAAAACGACAGAAACAACTCGTAAATCAAGCCTCGCCTTCTTCTTTTCCTTCATACGGCAGTTCACAAACGGCTATACAGATACACACACAGATTCTGCACACAAGTGTGATAGGTAACACAAAAATAGGAAACTGTCAATGACGAATTCGTCTTTGGCTTATAATATATTATATCATGTGGCTTCTCGTCTTCCTCTGACTCCGGAAAGATCTCGTGCTAATATCAATGGTTTCTCTGTCGATATACATGGAAATACCATTGAAATACCCCTCGCTGAAATACTTGAAGCCCTGCTGTCTGCTTTTCAACGATATTTCACTATTCACTAAGAATCCGAGGGAGAAATCAGCTGGTAAATCGGACAAGTTTGCTCTAGTCTTTTCTTCCTGCGCTGACATTTTTGCTAATTGTTTGTCTTAGGTTAGCACACGTGGGGTGACGTAACTTCAGGAGGCGTGGTTAAGTGCCCTGTACGGAGGGGTCAATTCCAACATCTGGTGATCTCACGGTAGTGTTCCAATCATCATATTTATAAATTATTTGTTTAGGAAATCTAATTTTCTGCATGCTATATTATGGTGCCTAACAGTTTACAAAAAAATGACTTTTAATAAAAAAATCACATGTATCGCAATAAATTACAGTCATGACCTTCCTGATGTTGAGTATGTCCTCGGGTTCCAGTTATTCTTCAATACATACCGTACTTCTGACCACTATTCTTGGAGAGAGCACAGGAATGAGTTTAGCACATGTTAGACAACAGATATCTTTAATAGTGTGAGCCTTCTTTGAGATTTTCTGCCTTTACAACTGGAACAAACAAAATATATTTTGCTCATGAAAAATATGTGCCCTCTCCAGGTCGGGGATGAGATCCTGCCCCAAATGAAGGAGTTCAATTATCTTGGGGTGAGTGAGTGAGTGAGTGAGTGAGTGAGTGAGTGAGTGAGTGAAGGAAGAATGGAGCCGAGATCGACAGACAGATGAGTACCACTAAGTCGAAAGGTGAAGCTCTCAATTTACCAGTCGATCTACATTCCTACCCTTACTTATGGGCATGAGCTGTGGGTCATGACCGAAAGAACAAGATCCCGGAAACAAGCAGCCGAAATGAGCTTCCTCCGCAGGGTCTCCGGGCTCTCACTGAGAGATAGGGTGAGAAGCTCGCTCATCCGGGAAGGGCTCAGTGTCAAGCCGCTGCTCCTCCGCATTGAGAGGAGCCAGATGAGGTGACTGGGGCATCTGATTTGGATGCCTCCCGGACGCCTCCCTGGTGAGGTGTTCCGGGCATGTCCCACCAGAAAAAGACCCCGAGGATGACCCAGGACATGCTGGAGAGACTGTGTCTCTCGGCTGGTTTGGGAACACCTCGGGATCCCTCCGGAAGAGCTGGAAGAAGTGGCTGGGGAAAGGGAAGTCTGGGTATACCTGCTGAAGCTACTTCCCCCCGACCCGACCCGGAAAAGTGGTAGATAATGGATGGATGGAAAAATACAACCAAGAAAGGAACAAACAAAAATCAGGTCCTGACACAGGCTTTATCGATCAACACAAAATATGTTTATCATAACAGGACTCATAAAAAAGTCCCAAGCACCCTTGTCCAAAATTGCACAAAGGAATCTGGTGTTTTGTATAAAAGAAGACATTTTGGGGAAATTCACTCAAAGCATGTTAAAGATGACGGGGATTAATTCATTCCTGATACCAGGATTAACAACTGACAGAGAATTGAGTACACATGACTATTACAACAGGATGCAGGGAAATGTCTCACGAACCCATTCCTAAATTGAAAACAAAATCTCCTATTTTGACTGAAGTTTAGTCCTTCTTTTGGGAATCATTCAAGTGAGCTCCAATTGGAAGGAGGTATTCAAAACAGATAGGTTCGTATGGAGCATTATATTTTCCTGATATAAAAATAAGTAGCCCCAGACTAAATTTT
Source organism: Syngnathoides biaculeatus (assembly GCF_019802595.1). NCBI lineage: Eukaryota > Metazoa > Chordata > Actinopteri > Syngnathiformes > Syngnathidae > Syngnathoides > Syngnathoides biaculeatus. Next base: position 16,199,578 of record NC_084653.1, on the reverse strand, counting down.
AACTGTTTTACACAAGATTAGGTGGAAGATTTAAATTGAACAAGAAACCACATGGTCCATGATCTCAAATCAATATATCTGAGGATTAAAAAAAAAAAGTCTTAGAGACACCCGGTCCAGTGTTACATGTTTACATATTTGCTTTCCCTTCATCTGGTCTTCTGTAGAAAATACTGGTAAACAAATTGATCCTGCAGAATCAATCGCATTTCCAGCTGGATTCGTGTGTGGGGACATCAGAAATATACTTTCGTGGAATGATACTGCACAAGAGCAACCGACCGCGTGCAGGGTAGCGCCAGCCCTGTGACAAACTGAACAATCGCACCCGTTTAAAATGGATTTATTCCTTTTACTGGGCATGTATAGAAAGCCTGAGTAGAAGAGTCAAGAGGCTGACATGCTTTATAACCTCAGACCATCGGCCAACGGGGTTACATAAGAACGAGCATTTGTGCACCAGGTGTTGATGATGAAAACAGACAGGAGAGAGGAATCAGCTTGTGAAACGTGCAGTTGGGCCAAGAACCCACATTGCCTCTTGTCCCTGGGGAACCAAATGTTGCAGGAATCAGGGGGTAATACAAATAAAGTATGCAGTTTCAGTTACCGTTTGTTTTGTTGTTTTTTTAGATCGTTAGATCGTTGCTCTATCAGTTACTTCCCTAGAGCGATTATACTGAGAACTCTGTTTGTTTCAGACTTATTAAGTGAAAGACCCTGCAATGTGAATTCAGATGTTGTTTCCAAATACATAAAACATATTTGAAGAAAACGTGAAAAGGCAGAGAATCATTGTCAAATATATATAAAACTGGAAGAAAAAGTATATAGGAAATCACTCTGTATTAAATGTAAAATTGTGTTCACCACTCTGTGGAGTTAACTACAGTGTTACAAATACAAATCATTTCTGTATAAAAAGCAACTGCCATGCACATATTGGCTTTCAAATAACAAAAGCAAATTCACAAACCTCTTTCTCAAGCCATATAACAACAATTCAAACCACGTGTGTGCCTTTGCATTGCATAGACTGTCTGATTTTCCTTTTTAATTTCCAGCAAACACTTCCTCGAGGCTCAGACAGCATTAGACTTCCTAGCTCGCCAAGACTGATCTGCTATTCCATTACAACGTGCTAAAGATAGCCCGCCCCCATCTTCCTGACCTCGTTGCAACCCCAGAGAAGATTATTTGCCTCAATTAAGATGACATTTGAACATTTGCCGCAGTCTCCCACCCCATTTTAAACCGTGACTGCATGTCTACACATTCCATCTGAAGCTACCAATTAGCGGTTTAGCCTTAGAAGCAGAGCTGCAGGGCCTTTCGTTATTTCAGAGGAATATTAGTTATCATCTTTTTCTTTCTGTAAAACTACGTTTGCGGTTCTCATCACTGATTCATCTTCAAGCAGATGTGCTTGGTGACATCCACTGATGTCGTCAAAGCCTGACCCTTATCTCTCCGCATACAGGTGGCAAAGTACAAACATGGCAACTCAAACACATTAATCCGGCCTGGATACTGCATCCTTTTATTTGCACAGCTGAGGCACAGGTCACCTTGTCTGGAAGACAGTCCTGATGCACTTGGACCGCCGGGACAGATGAGAGACCTCTATGGCCTGAGCCGTATGGGGGAAAATGCAGTAAAATAAACATGCAAGTCCTCAGCTTGCTCTTCTTTCACCCATGAACTGTTTTCATGTTTGTCAAAAGCCTGTTTGGATTTCAGTTTTGGCTCATGATATGTATATGCATCTTAATTTTTCCCATGACTGTAAAGATTGCTTCCTTTGATGTTTATTTGTAACTTTCTATGAGTTTTTTTGTGGTAAAAACAAATCCAGATGAACCCCATCAGATTCAGTTCCAGAGTACATTTATAAATGGCTTTTATGTCGCGGAACGGTGGATCAGCTGATAAAATTTTGGCCTCACAGTTCTGAGAACCCGGGTTCGATCCCGGCCCCACCTGTGTCAAGTTTGCATGTTCTTCCTCTTCCTGCGTGGGTTTTCTCCGGGCACTCCGGTTTCCTCCCGCATCCCAAAAAACATGCAAGAGTAATTGGACACTTTAAATTGCCCATAGGTGTGATTGTGAGTGCAAATGGTTGTTCGTTTGTATGTGCCCTGCGATTGGCTGGTAACCAGTTCAGGGTGTACCCCGGCTCAAGCCCGTTGGGATAGGCTCCAGCACTGCTCGCGACCCTCGTGAGGATAAGCAGCAAAGAAAATGATGGATGGATGGATGGATGGATGGATGGATGGATGGATGGATGGATGGATCGATGGATGGGCTTTTATAGCAATTGTTTGGTCTCTATGGTAGGACTGCCCGGCTATCAAGTTTTACATGAATCGACTGGTTAAATCTTTTTACCATGTCTGAATATACTGTTACATATTTTTGTCTCACCGTTGGCAGAGCTGGATTAGATTATTTGTAATGCCACACACAGTCACAAATACTACTGTATAGAAGGTTAAGGTAGACCTTTTAACACCTGGACAAACCTTACAGCATATTTGTGTTGTTGATTAAAAAAAAATAAAATAAAAATAACTTCTGCCCAATTGCGTGAATCATCCATTTTCTTTTTCCGCTGATCCTCATGAGAGTCGCGGGGAGTGCTGGAGCCTATCCCAGCAGTCACCGGGGTACAGCCTGAACTAGTTGCCAGCCAATCACAGGGTACATAGAGTGTCCAATTAATGTGGCATCTTTTAGGGATGTGGGAGGAAACCGGAATGCCCAAAGAAAACTCACACAGGCACAGGGCGAACATGCAAAGTCCAGACAGGCAGGGCCGGAATTGAACCCAGGTCCTCAGAACTGCGAGGCCATTGTTTTACCAACTGACCCACCGTGTCGTCTTGCTTGACTCATTGATGTATTAATCAGTAGTATAAGACCTAAATGCATCTGCTCTTGGTAATGATGAAATTGATAACAATCTGCTTGACATGGCCAAAATACAAAGACAAATATTAAAGCTGTATATTGGTCACATGATCAATGGCTCACTTGGATTGAGACATTTTTTAAACATTTTTTATGAACATATGTCACAGACATAAGGGACACAGTTGTGTAAAGCAAAAATAAAAAGTCACATTGTTTTTAATGCCCAAACACAATGAATAGACGTGAAAAGCAAGTTCATGCCAACATAAATCTGCCTCACCTAAACAAACACAACATAACGGAATATATGTGCTGCCTATAAAAGACAAAAGTGGAAATCACTATTCATTCATTGCATTTCATGTGACATATATTCAACTAGAAACACCCTGAGGAGCAGCTGCTTTGCATTTGTAACCCGAGCTGAAAAGGCATTGAAAGAGATTCCATCCCAACTTTATAAGCAACATTTGTGTTGTGTTTGCTCAAGGACAGTTTCCAATTAAGAAATTGTATCGGGTATTTATTCATCGCTGTCATTCTGAAAAATTTAACATCTTTGATCCAGCCTTGATCTTTTTTTCTCTTCATAAAACATCCTAATCGTGTTGCTTTTAAAGCAGAAGCGGTTAGCTTGTCACTTTTGAGTTAGATGTACTGTAATCACATCATTTGGCCACACAAAAAAAATGCTACATGACCCACTTCATCCAGCAGTCTTTCTTCTTTTTTTTTGTTAAACCATTCTTGTATGTTATATTTAATCAAGAGTGGTGCTGGTGGACAATGGCTTTCAACACAAAGGAATGTAGTGAGTGAGTTTTGAGTGTTCCTCACATTGTTTTTCTGGCAGTTAAATTCCTGGGTCTACTTCATTTCTCCAATCTTCCACAATGCCTTTCATCAGTGTTTGCCGATATTTATTGACCCAAAGCATAGCTTAAAAAAAACAATATTAATAATCGCATTGCTGCTCACAAACAGAAGAGCAAATTGGGGAAATGCTTTCTTAAATGGGCAATACAGTTGTACAAATATGCAACAGGCCAGATAAATGAAAAGTTACAAAACAAAAGTTTATTTGAAGCAACTACACTTTTCTTAGTTGTTGAGGACGTGCCATTTTTAATTTAATGGCGCCTTCCATCCATCTATCCATCCATCCATCCATCCATCCATCCATCCATTTTCTTAGCCGCTGATCCTCACAAGGGTCATATCCCAGCTGTCATCGTGCAGGAGGCAGGGTATACCCTGAACTGGTTGCCAGTCAGTTGCAGGGCACATAGAAACAAACATCCACTCCACAATCACACCTAGGGGCCAATTAATCTTGCATGTTTGTAGAAACTGGAGTGCTGGGACAAAACCCACACAGGCACGAGGACGACATGCAAACTCCACGCAGGCGGGTCCGGGATTGAACCTGGGATCTCAGAACTGTGAGGCCCATGCTTTCCAGCTGATCCACTGTGCCGTCCTAAAGGCACCTTCAATTCTAAAATCTGAGGACATCCATCCATCCATTTTCTATCCCGCTTATCCTCACAAGAATGACTTCTTTTTCACCAAGCAGCCGACAGAAAGAAGTCAGATAACCACGCAGATAGCCCTAACGAGCCAAACAAAATGACTCATTTTAGGGGGAAAAAAACAGTTGAGTAACTTTTTATTTTACAGGCTCCATAAAACAACATCGTGTTAAATTGTGACTGCCCAAACTAGGACATTTCAGCCCACTTCAAGATCAAGAAAACAGATTGCGGTAAGTTGCAGATGATTCAATTGTTGTTTTGGCAGTGGATATGGCAACATTTGCAGACAATCACTAAATCTGGTCAGCAAACAGCTTCTTCATGAATAAGCTAAGCCAATGAAGCAAGTCCTGTAATGTAATCTTGTAGAGGCCAATGTATGTTTTCTTGGATTTTCGGCAATTAAAAATTGAAATGGTCGCAGGCATGTTAATTAATAGATATTAGTTTTACTTTATTTGATGTTCATGTTTTGATTTGAAAAAAAATATATCAGACATTACTCTTGAGTACAAAATTCATGTCCAGGTTGAAACTTGTACGTTGCTAAGAAGCTTAGATTTCAATGAGCGAATATCTCTCTGCTGCAATTAATCCTCCAGCATCTCGATGTTATCTGGACAAACTCAACAAGTTTTAGAAATCAGCTTCACAGTCCATGCAGCAGCACCACTGACTGCAAGAAAAAGAGAATTTCTGGCTCACAACACCAACACTATTATGAAGGACAAAAACAAAAGGTAGGAAATGAGATATCGCTTGAGAATGAAGAGAATCACTCATGGTATCTATAGCGACCCATTTTTAACTGCAAGCTATTTTTCAATCCATTCACAACAAGCCATTCTATTTTCAAAAGAAGTGTATGTGTGTGTTTGTTTGTGTGTGTGGGTCCAGTGTTTTTGGTTGCACTTCACAGTTGTGCATTCAAAAATAGTGTTCCCTATATAGCATTTCGTTTCCATACAGTACTGAAGCTGTTCTCTTGTAGATGTGTAATGATTTACTTTTCTTTTTCCCTGTTTTACAATTAGTGCTTTGTCTTCGTTTCTCTCTCCCCTCTCGGAACTTTGGTCTGTTTGACTGATTGACTTTCTCATTTCAATTCTCATTCTCAATAAACTTCTAAAATGATACAAAAAAAAAAAAAAAACACACAGTGGAAGCTTAAAAACTCCACTGGAACACAGTAAAACTGTTCTGGCATAAAAGGGATACAGATCCCCCATTCTTCCAAACTGGCATCTCTTGGGGTATTCAGTCACACTGAGTCTTTTTCTGTCTTGATCAGAGAGATTCTTCAATATAATATACAGAAGTGGGTTCTACAACCTCTTACAACCTAACACAAACCACTGTAACATTATGCACCATGAGAACATTACAGGCGGGGCTAGGATTTGAAGTCCTCAGAACTGCGAGGCAGTTGTGATAACCAGTCAATCACCATGCCGCCCAACTTGTACTCATAATAATTTATATACAGTGTAGGGTTTAGCTCAGCTTCTGAAAGCTTTGATTAATTGAACTATTTCTTTGGATAGAGTTCATATAAATCATGAATCTAATTTCCATTCATCCAACTTTCTTTCCCTTTCAACATTTACATACTCCAATTTGTTTGTGGCCATTTGAAACATTACATCACTATAGGAGAAGATAATTTAGTTGAATTTAGGCTCTCATTTAACTGCTGCTAACTTAGAAATAGTAACCGGAAACAAACCTTGTGTAAGTCTGACATCTAGTGGAGGCACGTCATCAACATGCATTGGCACAGTCAGACCCAACAGTGAAGAAGAAATGCAAATGTCAAGTTGTTACAGCTGTCTGGAGTTTAAATTACTAGTAAGTTTCTTTCGGCTTGTCCCTTTCGGGGTCGCCACAGAGTGTCATCTCAGAAGAACGCACATTTATGTTTGGCACCATTTTTTTTTAATTTTTTTATTTTTACACTGGATGCCCTTCCTTACGTAACCCTTCTCAGGGAGTGGAGGCCCCAGTGGGATACGAACCCACAACCCCTGGTTTACCAAACCAGCGGTCTAACCACTGAGCTGCGGGGCCTCTGGAGTTTAAATAACTGCAAACTTATAAAATTAACAGGAAACCTCGCACAGCACTTGAATTAAACAAGAATTTATTAAGATTAAAAATGGCCATGTGGACATGAAGCCAGAAGAAAAAGCTCATGTTGAAAACCACTCAATATGATAATGTTATAATACGATTGAGTCCATTGTGGTAAACACAAATAGACAAACATAAAAAATGCATTTGTTGATGTATGTGTGTGCGTGTGTGTATGTTATTATATTATCACTTCTGAATGCCATGTTGTATTTGAACTTTCTCCTTGCTTGTATAAAATTGTATCCATTATTATTGTCAATGTGCTTGTCGTGTTTGTTGTCAACTGAGGGTTAACATTTTTCCCTTGGCACCCGATTATACAAATGAGTCATTGTCACTGGCAAAAAAAGATTTACAATTTTCCAATACCTGAGTTTCCCAAAGCAGGAGCCTTGAAATTGGGCCAAAATACCTGTTTCAACCCAAAATAAGAAACTCTTCAATTTCTGGCCTGGATCTTTGAGATTTTTTCATATGTCCGATTATGATGTCTGCCCAGTTAAGCGTCATTTGATGAAACCATTGCTGCCCCACCATGGGATGTTATGAGCAATTTTTTTGTTTTACAGGACAGTGGCCCCCAAAATGCAAGTCGTTCTTTCAAAATAACTAATCGAGGAAGGAATGAATCACATCTTGTTCAGTTACAGTAAAATTGTGAGCAAAGGAATCACATTTTAACTCAACAACTAGTAAATTGCAGACGTAGCTCGCATTCTGATTTGTCTGAACTCAATCATTCACGTCATGACGTACAGAAATTACATCTGATGCCGTTCCAGTTCAAGCACTGCAGACCTGAACACTGCTCGTTGATTTTTACCGAGACGTATCTTTGTTGCTGGATGTCCTCTTTACGAAGGTAGTGTTCCTCTCCAGAGTTACAGCTCTCCTCCCGTGTGTCTGGTTCATCTCGATCATATCCACACCTGAATCCAAACTGGTTTCCTGACTTTCTGTCGCTCTTCTTCTCCGTTGCTGCTCTGCCACGGCGTAATGGATCTCGGCCGCGGGTTTGCCCTCCAGACTCACAAACCAGGCCCGGGGAGGCTGTGATGAAGGCCTTTTTGAAAGTTCTGTGGCAGCATCCATCGAGTGTCTACTGGTCCTCATTTTACTTAATGTTTCTGGAACTGATGCAGATTCTAGGAGACTATAATGGCCTCTGGTTGTTGGTAAATGAGCATTTTCCAAATTGTCAACCTGTTTTTCAGTATCTCCTTCCTGCTTCTCAGTGGCAGAGGAACTTTGTGACACATTTTGGCTGCAGCTTTCTTCACTCAGTTTCGCTGGGCCACCAGTGTACGAAGCCATTGACTTGCTCCAGTGGGGCTGCTCTTGTTGGTCTTCCACTTGGAAAAATGCAGACGCATGCAGAAAGGCAACAGGCTGGTTGTAAAATACCAGAGAGTCTGTTAGAGGAGCGGGAATTCGTATCAGGTCCGTTGTATTGCTTGAAGGAATCACATCATTGGCTTCAGCGCTGCTGGCCAATGCATTGGGATTGGGTATAATATTGCCATTATAGATGGATACGCTGACATTATGATGGCCATCCATGTTTCCGGCAAATGGAGAAGATCGTTCAATGTCTTCATTGCTGCCAGTTGTGGTGGATTCATCTTTTGTCGTCAGTGGAAGCATCTGCGTCACTTTAGTTTGCCTTGAAGAGTTTCTAGAGAAAAAAAAAAATATTGTCATGTCACCGTAAAATGCAGTGCAGTGAACCCAAGCCCTATTTGCGCTTTAACATTGACAAATTCCCCTTTAAATTTTTTTTGTTGAACCTATAATCTCCTATTTGCTTTTTCTATAGGCCTCTAAGATGGAACATATCCTCTATTAATCAGTTTTATGCTAAATAAGGATTGTAAAAATATTGTTTTGTGCCATCTTGTAGCTTATTGGTGCAAACATTGGTTGAAGTGTGTTGAGGAGCTTCATTTGGACAAATGTGGTGCTTTGTGCTGTGTGTCATCACAATCCAGCCCTTTTATGTGTCCCCCAAGAACAAATTGTTGTGCTCCAAATGTTTTTAGAAATGAAGTTGAGAGAACAAATACATTCTGTCTCGATGACAGATGAATAGAGGTTGACCTTAAAACATGGAAAACAAAATTTGGAGTCACAACAAAAGTGGGGAGAGACATTTATGAAAATTGGATGAGGTGAGAACACAAGAAAATATCAAGCACCATAACACAAAAGCAGAGTCAAGAACTGATGGTGTTGTCACTTGATGACATCCAACCAACTGAATAGTAGTAAATGTAAAGCCTGGCTTTATATACCTTCAGCTAGTCTGTCACCATGTAAAGGAGGTAAACCCATAAGATCCACCATTTTATAGTCATGCCTGGAATACGCCGTGTGAAAAACGAACTTGTCAAACAAATACAAAGTACGCAGAGCTGCAGTGCATTTTTCTTTCAAAGTGTTAGCTAACGACGTTAGCTTCTCATCAGTGTTACACGCTGTACTGGATTACCTGGTAAAGCTGCCGACGCAGTGAGTGGTTTTTTTTCCCAATTTACTGATTAATTTTCACTTGCTGACCACGAGTTCAGTGATCTGATTCTATTCCATACAAGCCTGCCTTACCTGTGACAATATAACAGTCCAGCAAGAAGACAGGCAAAAATACAAAGCATTCCTCCAAGAATGACCATCAGGTAAGGTGAATAATTGTCAAAGAGGTCGCTGAGGACGACAGGTGTAAAGACATCTAAAGAACAGAGATTGAAGGAGGTGACTTAATAATTTATTTTGGGTTAAAATGTTCAATACCATTCTTATGCCATTTCAAACCTTCATCGCTTTAGGTCAGCGTTTTTACCTTCAATTGTTGGCATAGGCGCAGCAATCCAATAACCAAGATGAGGAGCGGTGAATGTCCAACTCAATTTTGTACCCTCTGAGACCACTGTCCCCAATCCCTGTCTCATCCAACCACCTCAATGAAACAATAAAACACATTAAGTCGTATACCTGAAATGACTGTTCAACACGAAACTTTTTTCTAGATGAGGCAGTAGAACTTAAGGTTAGTGATGATTTCCTGGTCAGTGTTATCTGTTGAGATCAAATCCAAAACACATTTTACGTGAAGTGAAATAAGAAGAGACATGAAGTGGGTTATTTTGCAACGTTAGTCAAATTCTTTCCTGCACTTTTAATATGAAGAGAAACTTCAGAATCCATCAATCTAATCTCTTAAATTAGTTTCAAAATAGGAAGGACGATTTATTGTTCATGTGCGTGATTTGTCTACCCACCAGTGGTGCGATTATATAACCATGCTGGAACTGCGTTTGAAGACTGCAGTCCACAGTTGTCGGGAAGAGTTAGGCTGATCTTTATGGGTCCACTGATATGCAGCTCCGTTTCTCCGGAGAACAGTCGCACACTAACTGCCGCAACGGGATTCAAATCCATGCTGATGTAGCCTTCAATGTTGGGAAGAAAAAAATAAAGACACAATGACTGATTTTATTGTCACTTCCAGCAGATTGTTCACATTGTCAAGCAACCTGTTGTTCTGCTCATGATGGCTAAGGTCTTGACAAAGTCTCGTTCCCGTAAAATTGGCTTCGGGGTGGTCACGTAAGCTTTAAAAGAGGCGATGTCACTGCCTTCGGTCACGTTCAGCAGACTCTTTGGGAACTGGACAACAGGCTGTAATGAAGCATCTGCAAAACAGCTTAATGTTAGCAATCACTTTTATTATTAGGTATTCCATTTGGGAAATAGTGCTGGCAATTCTGGTAATGGTAAATTACCAGATGTTTGGTCTGTGATCAGGACAGAGTCTTCAAAAAGCCAGATGCTTCCTTGTGTCAAACGGCGGAGTGGTATAGTCACCGAAGAAAATACTGAAATGGGAAGAACCGTGCTTTAAATTTGCTGTGGAGCAATAATATCACTGGTAATAATTTGAAAATACTTTACTGTATAAAATACATATCTCACTTGGTGTCCGTATAGTTCTGTATGGAAGCAATGTGCAAACATAGCTGTCCTTGCACGCCACGACTGTGACAGGCGACCCAGTTTGAAAAGGTACTTGGAGGAAAACACTGCCCTCCTCCCCTGTAAGAACTGTGTTGGTTCTGGTGTAATTGACGTACAGATCCACCTCTGCCTGGCTCAAGTACTGACGAGTCAGCATGTCAGTGACCTGTACCTTCAGGTTGAAGTTTGAACCTGTGTGAAATACAACATTGCTAAGAAAACTGTAGACTGAAGTGGTTTTGTTCTCAACCGGGATGAACATGCCTGAAAAATGTACCACATTTTTCAGTCGGAAACCCTTAAATTTGGTGATTTATTTGGTCCATGAATTATGAACTTAAACCTATAGAGTAATTTCTCAGAAAAAAGGGTTAGGTGAGGGTTAGTCTCTTTGTAGCTGTTTCTTTTCATTTCCCCAAGGTGGTCCAGGGAATCTCATAACTGGGAGCAATTGTAATCAAGAACCAGTCTTAAGACCTACAACCATACCAAGAAGGCACTGGATCATTGGTCTCCTGCTCATTTGCTGTATGCATTCTGTCTCATTTCCATATTGGATTCTGCCGTTGTTGGATATTTTTTGGTTCTTTTTTCTCACAGTAAGTTCTGTCCGTTTATGTTGCAAACCATAGAAAATACAAACACAGAGCGCACGGACTGACATGGAGGAAACAAGACATAAATCAAACGAAACATGATATTCTTAGAACAAATGGCCTGATGGTGGCTAAGTTAATAGGACTCTATTGACATTTTTAAAACTTTTCCATCCATCCACCCATCCATCCATCTTCTTCCATTTATCTAGGGTTGGGTCACAGGGGAGCAGCTCAAGAAGAGAAGCTCAGACTTCCCTCCAGGTCTTCCCAGAGAATCCCAAAGTGTTCCCAGGCCATCAGTGCAAGATAGGCCCTCCGGGGTGTCTTGGGTCATTCCGGGCCACCCTCATGTAGGACGTGCCCGGAACGCCAATCCAGGTAGGTGTTCAGGGGGTATCATTACCAGGTGTCTGAGCCACCTCATTTAACTCTTATCCAAATCTAGGACCAGATCCTCAACTCTCAGCCCCTAGTGGATGACTGATGATTTTCACCCTTTCTCTAAGGGACAGCCCATACACCCTGAACTAAACTTTGTGAAATACATTTTTTTGCGATTAAATCAGTGGACGGTATTGCTACCTCCCCGAAGACATGAAGAATGAAGATGGCTGTAGCTCCAAATAAAGCAGACACTGCCATACTGAACAATGGAATGGGAAACCTATTGTAGGACTCCCAGAACAATATTGAACAAGTGGTCCGCAAAGAGGTTTGAGACACAAATACAAACTGACCGAAAGGCAATTAGCAAAACTGAAGATCAATTAAAGAGAGCTCCGTAATCAGCATGTACACAGCCAAAGATCTGGATATGCATCTATCATCTATTGTCTTATCGCCCCATTCAGAGACTATTGATACTGTGCCACCTTATTCACGAATCCAATTAGTTAAGATCACACTGTGAAAGCAATTATTAGTTTGTGGCTCCGAGACTAAAGTGGGGGGACAATAGAGTTGAATTCTAAATGCAGAAAATTCTTGATCATATATCACTCCCTGACGCTTGAATAAAGCATACAGTGGCATCAATCATTAAAAATCGATGCTCACGGTATGCAAGCAATTCATTACAAGTGCCAAAAATCAATTGCAGTGTACAAAGAAGTCATAAAAGGTATGTGTGTCTATATATAAACGGACACACACACATGTCAAATTTGGTTTAATGCAGCCAGTCTAGCATTATTTTGGGCATTTCCAGGGATTTTCAAGGTAAATCTTCCACTAGAGTTGGTTTGCTACCAGTTATGAACCTTGGATTGGATGGACGGCTATGTACACTCTGGAATGCCTGAATTTTGGAAATCCTTTATGAGTGATTACAAATTGTTTATTGAAAGCACGAGCCTCAAATTCAAAACGTTCACATCACTGTCATCACAGTGTCTAAATATGATGGTTTGAATTTTCCCAATGCTGCTCCTTGCCTTACAGGAAAGGGAACGCCACGGGTTTACTCAGTTTACATAACAGTTCAGCATTGCCAAGGCAGATAATGGCATGATCCTACATCATGATACTTTATCCCAGCCACAGTCCCTCTCATGTAAAACAAGCATTTACATTAGATGAATGTTATCAGTCTTGCTCAGTCAACTGGCATATAAAAATTAGCACAGACAGACTAGATGATGTTGTGTGTGTGTGTGTGTTTTCTTCCATATAGACAACCCGGATCTTAGGGGTGATGGTGGCTGGGGGGGGGGGGGGGTTACTCTATGTGAAGCAGAGGTGTCTTGCGCCGGATTACAATAATCTCCCCCATTTGGCCAACCGGACCATGCAGCAAAGAGGTTTATGATAAGAGTTGAAATGGGACATCTGAGACTATTGACATGGATGACAAATAGGTCCTGAAATTGTGCATGTTATAACTTCAACACACACAAAAGTGCAACACTAGAGAAGCAATCATGTGAAATCAAAATATTCAAGCAAGTATATTATCAGTATCCCATTTTCACAAACCCCATTTAAAAGAACACAATGTTGGTTCTGTGAGACCACCAGACCACCAGACAACCGCAAACAGATGGTCATATAGGGACTTATCTCTTGAAATACACATGCACGCACACGCACACACAAACCTCGCCCACTACTGCTGATGTAAACATGGGCAGTCTTGTTTGTGTGTGTGTGTGTGTTGGAATTAGGTCATAACATTCCGCAGTCAGAGGAATACGAAAGCTAAATCCAAATCTGTCTCAAATGCAGGTGCAGCGGCTCTACAGTCTTACAGGGGGGAAAAAAGACCCAAAAGGCCACTGCAATTACTTGAAAATGGACTGTATGGTTTTGAGGTGACCTCTCTAGAAATTGCAGTTTCATAACCCCCAATATGAATCACCTTTTGAGGGAACACTACAAGCTCAAAGACTTTTTGCATGTGTCTGTATCCCAAACCAGGGGTACCCGACCTGAGTATACATATAGTTTTGACATAAAGTACAGTAGAATGTAAACAGTTAAATTCCAAATAAATTATTAATAAGAATAAAAATATTTTGACAGGGGTTTGACAATATGTTGTTGTATCTTACAGAATTTCAGAAAGGGCAAAAATGCAAACAGGTGACTTTTTCACCAAATCGGTAGACAGATTCCATGAGGGCTAAACGGAATAATTGTGTAGATTTGTAAAAAGTGGTCCACTACTGCAGAGTGTGAAACCTTTTCTACAATTTCCATAGAAATGCTTGTGGGAACAGGCTGTGAGCCAAAAGGAGGGTGCACAGCAAGAAGCAAGGCAAGGGGGTGGATTGCATTGCCCAGTCTTCGGTCCAAGTGCGACTGCGCTGGACAAAGCAGTGTGGGACAGCTGGGCTCGTGATGAGGACTGCACTCCTACCACGCAGCATGAATTAGTCATGAGTTTGTTGATAATGCGACTCTACTGAGTCTCATGAGATGCACATGTGTCTCGATCTGTCTCAAAGAAACAGAAAACACAATTTATGCTTAGAATGAGAAGCACAAATGAGAAGTGATGAACGGGCCTTTTATCCTTATGCTTGTCAGGGGCCCCGCAAAAGTTGAGTTCACTTATTGGATTTCCGAGTTAAATGGCCAGTCATCGAGCATCTCTGTCGTGAGATCCTTGCGTGTATGTGTGCAAGTGCACTTCTGATGCATGTTTTCTGCGAAATCGAATCACCTATTTTTAATGTAAACTTTGTACAATAGATGTGAAATAATATAACATATTTTTTTGGGGATCATAGTTTGTCATATAGTTGTGGTTTAAGCAATCCGTATAAGCAAATTGAACATTTTAAATGGGTGCATCAGGTTACTCATGACTTTTAGTATTTCACATTAGGACTTGGTCATTAGTCCACATCAATAATGGAGGTTTAAGGGAGATAAGACAAAATCTGATGCAAATTTATCTTTGAAAGCCTCTGAAAGTTGTCTTTGGTTCTTTCAAACCAACACAACCAACTTTTTTGGGGTGCTTTTTGTTATAAATTTATTCACTGGAGCAAGTCGATGACTTTAGAATCATAAAGTTCATTTTAATGCTGAGCTGATCAATTCAAATGTTTAAAATTATTTGATTTGTTAAAAATATTGTTAAATACACGTTTTATATACTAAATACATGAATTTACAATACAGTACTTTTATTTAAGAGGAAAAATCCATAAAATAAAACATTTTTAAAATATATATGTTTATAACACATTATATCTATTTGTAGTTGCTTACATTAAAAGGAAATATCAGTTTTTATGTACTAATTCTGTGTGTGGGGTGGTAAATTAATTAATTCTATTTAGAGCATGCAACAAATAAATATTCTTGGCCTTGATTATGTAAACACGTCACGACATGTAGTTGAAGCATAAAAAGTGTTTAGTGCTGCATACCAACCGGACAAGCGTTGGGGGATTTGCTGCTGTCGCCGCGGAATCTCTCGGTGCGTTGAGAACGTGAAGCTTCCCCCAGCATCGCCATGCATAGGAGGGGGGCTCGGGCTCGGGCTCGGGCTCCGGCTCGTCCCGTTTCCGGTCGCGGAGAGCTGGCCTAGCGCTTCTCTCTCGCATAAAATCAGTGCACTGAGCAAAAACGACATTAACATTTTTCTTTTGAACGGCAAAAAGAGGAGAAAAGAAACACGCTGATTTAAAATAAAACAAAACAACAAACAAATAAAATAACACTCTAGCGCGATCTATAACTTGTTGGTGGGGCATCCATCTATTTTGCTGTCAGCCTTGTTGGGGGGGTGGGGGGGGTCTTTAAACTCCTCCCCTCAAGGCTGCGTGAGGACGTCTGTTGTTTTTCTTTCTTTCTTTATTAAATGTCACAATATAATATTCGTGCCGTATTATTTAAATTTTGGATAATCGCAACTGTTACATTTTTTTTATTTATATTGCAAACGTCTAGTTATGAGATGATGTGATTGAGGGGTAATATGGGTTTTAATTCTCATGACATATTCATATATAAACAGTACAGCATAAAATACCATTCGGTAACATGAAGGTGGTTCAATGACAAAATGATAGGACGAAGCTTAATTAACTCATGTACAGAAACAGTCTCATCAAAAATAAAATATCACTTGCATCATCTTACTTTCACCAGTAGATGGTAACAGAGAAACTCCAAACGTTAGTTTTAATTAGGCAGGGAAATACTGTAGGTATATGTGGCTATGCATCTCTGCATATAAGTGTTATATATTTGTGTAAATGTATACGATATAGGATACGTATATGGATGGGTCGATATGTAAATGTAGCAATGTATATTTGTGTACAGTATGTCTACATGTATATATGAAATGTACATGTATATACTTTTTTACATATTTCAGTTGTATAGTATTTCATAAATTTGAGCACACACCTCACATTAAAAAAACTTCATTATGTCTTTTTCATGGGACAAGACTGAAAATAAAGATTTTACCAGTCTATAGCGCTTATAATTTATTCTAAATGTACTGTCTCCTCAAAATAACTCAACACACAAGTATGAAAGTCTATTGAGTACACTGTTTCATCCTTGTTGTTCCGTGAAAATGCCAAATAATAAAATATTTACAAAAATGTGAGGTGTGTACTCAATATTGTGAGATCCTGTATCATGCTGCAACTGTACTGCAAGTCTTTGTGTATTTCTGCAAAGGAATTATGCATTCGTATGAAATCCCATTAATTGTTTCTATTTTTGCTCCCTTTGGATTTGTATTTACTTGTACCTTATGCGTCACTAAGGCTCTTTGGGTGAATTGCTGTCGTTTGGAGGTTGTCTCCAATGCTTCTGATTGTTGATCCCATCAGCAAGATCACCGCTACACACACTTCCTCCCTAAGATCATTTAAATGCGCCTCAGTTTGAAAGTCATTCAAGCGATCACGTTATATAACCTGAGCTACGTTCATTGAATGACGCCTTACTGTCGCGCTATTTATTTCTGAGCAGTGAATCTTAAAGCCCTCAACTGAGTAATACAACACTCAATTTAACTTAAAAAATATACCAGCTAAGATGAACAGATAAGAGAAGACAGAAAAATGCAGGACGGGATGTGGGAAAATGAACCAGGTAGTGCTACTGACGTGTGGTGTGGTGGGATTCTTTTTTAATATCTAAATACCTGTAAGAAACTGATGAAGAGTTCAAAATAACAGTTCTGCTTAATCTGCTGGAGAGCATACAGAGTGTTGGGAAAACCTTCTAGAACTTATAAAATGTATGTGTTTGTATTTCATCTCTGAGAGAGACCCAATTTTTCAACCCAATTATATCCCGCGCTGACAACCATAAATTGGAGTGTAAACACACAAGTGCAGCGGGAAGTGGAATTTATGCTCGACTGAGTCTTTGGGATCAGCGTGTCTCGAATTAGATATAGCAATGAATGGTTCATTCATCCATACAAACAGCTTCATCTAGAGGGATAATTTTGGAAACATGCTCCTGACCACCTGCTTGTGTATGCACCCATGTCTCATTGCTTTTCGACATTAATCTTTTTCCAAGCACAACAAATCAATTCTTGTTGCTCCTCAAGTCATAGTGCCGCTTGGAGTAAAAGTTCGGTTCCAAACAATGAAAGTAAAATAAAAGTAAATTCACTTTCCACTTCATTGTGCTAGTATTTGAACTGTGTTGATTTTCATCGATCCTGAAAACCAAATTCGCATCAGTATTAAATGTTTGATAAGTGCGCAAGGTCAAAGTAATATAACGAGAGGGTGATGGGGAAAAATGTTTGCCTTGGCAACGGCATTCAATTATCAAAATAGCAGAGACAGACCAGAGGCAACAAAGTGATTTGAGGATGTGAGACAGAGCAGCAGACAGCGTCAAACACTGCATAAGACCTTGCCTGGGGAGACAGGAGCACTGCTTATCATTAATATTGAGATAAACATGGGTTTTTACAACAGGCAGCATGATGTAGTAATTGTTTGGACGCCTGGGTTTGAATCTTCTTCCTCGCAACTTGGACAGGACAGAATAGGACAGAAGGATCGAATGTAGGTGTTGCTAACGATATGCGCTTGTGGTGCCTTGTTGTTAAATGTCATAGCTATAAATTTTGTGTGATTGAAGCATTGGAGACAACCATGGATACCGGGGAAATTGTGAAATATCTGCAATTCACAAAATCCACGTTTTGTGACACTTCCACTTCACGTGTGGGCTTTCAACACATTTTAAACCCAAGCCTATTCCTTTGGCCTCATTTCACCTCCGAGCCTGTGCATTGAGAGAAACTGGGGCACAATAAGAGAGCAAGAACAGCGGCAGCAACAAAACTGCAATCACAGGATAGATTTCTGCTATGAAAGATTTATTGTGTGAATTGTTTGGTGGGTATTTGTCTGGCTATTTCATGATCGGGCAGCACGCCGGAATAGTGATTAACATTTATTTCTTCCGCACAGTAAAGAGGTTGGAGTTTTTGTGTTTTTCTAAAGCTTGATGTTTTTTTTCTGCCTTTCAATGACATTCCCCCCCCTCCAAAAAAAAACATGTAATATGAGTTGAAACGGCCATGCTACCCTGAGAACGCCAGATCTCGTCAGATCTCTGAAGCTAAGTGGGCTTGGCCCTGGGTAGTACTTGGATGGGAGACCGCCTGGGAATACCAGGTGCTGTAAGCTTCTCTCCCCAGCTAAAATGCAGAGGCATTGCGTCACGAAGGGCATCCGGCGTAAAACTGTGCCAAACAAATGTGCGTTCATCTGAGATGACACGCTGTGGCGACCCCTAACGGGACAAGCCAGATAAGAAGATATGAGTTGAAAACTTTAAGTTATATTTAAGTGCCCCTGCAACCTGTTCATGTTGCCCACATGCAACTCACCCAACAACAGTTTGTACAGGCTCCAGCTCACCAAAGAACCTAATTTCGATAAGCTCCGTACAAAATGGATTGATGGATATTATTGCATGTACCCTGGTATTGACTGCTATAGTTGGAAATGAGATTTTTTATGAAGTATGTTGGATATTCTTATCCTTGATTTTCAGTTGTCACAAATTGTGGATCAGAGCTTCGGCTGTCAAATTGAAATAGAGAATCAGGGGAGAAAAAAAACATCACTCTGACTCTTGTTTTTAATTTACTTTCTCTGGTTTGCGTTTCTGAGAATTATTGACTTCTTCCCTGTCGCGTTTCTCTGTGTGCAATAAGGGATACCGTGGATGAGCGGTGTTGAGAAAGAAATGGAAAAAAAATAGATATATTGGCCTCACAGTTCTGAGTGCCGGGTTCAAATCCCGCCCCCGCCTGTGTGAAGTTTGCACGTTCTTCCTGTGCCTGCATGGGTTTTATCCAGGCACTCCAGTTTCCTCCCACATCCCAAGAACATGCATTAATTGGAGACTCTAAATTGCATGTGTATGTGAGTGTGAGTGCGACTTGTTTGTCTTCATGTGCCCTACGATTGATTGGCAACCAGATCAGGGTGTACCCCCCTTCCTGCCCGATGACGGCTGGGATAGGCTCCAGCACTCCCATGACCCTCATGAGGATAAGTGGCAGTCACACATTTATACACAAACATGAAATTGTGCATATACGATCAAATGTTTTTGTGTAATGTTTCTCCTGTTTATTTACATCACTGAGGTCAGTCTCAAAGTGATAAGTTTTAGAAATGTCTTAAATCCATTTTTATTTGAAATGAGAAAAAAAATCTTTCTGCTAATGAAAAGTGTAAAACAGTCCAACATCTTGCACAGTGATTGGAAAGACTGACGGATATGTTAAGCAGTTCATTGCACTTTTAAATAACTTGATTTCCACAGAGAACAATTTGTTTCATTAACTTAATTTATATTAAGAAAGGTTTATTTTAGCCGTGACTAACTAATGTCACAAAGAGAAATGTTTTCAGTGGTCTTAAAAATACTTTCAAACACTTTTATGTTTGAGAGAGTCTGTGAAGTCAGCAGGGACATGATGGAGTGATGTTTTGGCCTGGAATAATGAGGCGTGAGATGGAGGCCCTTTTGGCTGCATATGTGTCAAAATCACCAATGCATCATGTTTCTTGAGTTTCTTCACTCATTTTATGTGATTATATACAGATAAATCATCTATTCTCCACTGAAAAAATATTCTAATGGAAGACAACAGGAGATAGGTGTCTTTGAGGGTGACTGTGATCGGCATGGTGATGATTCCATTTGTTGCCAGGCATTCTCCGTAAGCGCCACGGCTGCTGTTTTTACCTCAGGGAGGGCAACTCTTATCTCTCTGTTGCTTTAGTTTTTATTGGTGAGAACATTGCACTTGTAAAGCATCCATTCCGCTGTTTGTCACTTCAATGGTGAGGGGTCACCCCTGTAAATCCTCCCTTGTGACCTCATAAATTGTGTGTCCTCTGTGATTAACTGGATAAAAAGATGTAGTTTTATTGTTTTTGGAGATAGTTTATTAAAATGATGGGCAAGTGACCAAAGGAGCTAATTGTTACCCAGCTATTCCATGTGGTTTAACTCAGTTGCAAAATGAATAGACACACACTCACTAAAATATTTATCACGACAGATGTTAAATCAATGTGTGATGGCAAGGACAGAAGACAAGAAAAGAAAGCCCCGGACAGCCTTTTGGTCCACTTGGGCATTATTGATGGGGCGTATAGCATGCTCACAACGTGTGAAGGTGACAAAGGACTTCGACCAAACAAAAGCAACATGTTAAATCACGCCAATAAGAAGAAAGCTGAGGGAGAAAATCAGCTTCTTGATAGTTAATTAATTTTAGGGATCTCTTCAACAAAAATTAAGGGATACAATGAAGTTACCTTTTTTTATGTGGCTATTTGCACCATTTTCTTCAAAATATCATATCAGGTTTCGAGTACCAGCCAGTGAAAGGCCCTCTAGGAGTTGTTTTGTTAAAAAATACCTCGCAAAACTCATGCAGGACCACCTCCTGGAACTCCTGACATTAGTTTTACCTATTTAACATGGAATTCAGTGTATCTATCGATTATAACAATTCACGCCAAAAAGTCGGACGGACCCATGCCAGAAATTGAACAGAAAATTGACCATTTTGGTCAAAATGGAACTCTCTTACTTTGGCAAATTCCAACTAGGGAAAATACTCACAATTGGTATCTCTGACAGATTGTAAAAGCAAAATTCCGAACCTTTAATCTCGATGGCATTTCACGGAGACTGAACATTGCATTAGAGTTTGATGATGCTTTTAAGAATCCACCATTAAATGGGGGCTCATAGCTTTTATCTATAACCAAATCATAGGTCTACCAGGATCTCGGAATGGATTGATCTTGACGTAAGTGTTTCCACTGTATTCTTTTAATTTGCAGCCTTGTCCAATGCACAGCACCACACAGAAAGCTGTGTCTAATATGCAGCTAAATCAGAGAGACAACCAATTATAGATTGTCTTAAGTATGCTCTAGGCCACTTCCACACCACTGAGAACTAATACAGCAATGTCAAATGGTTATTCATTTTAAATGTGTCTTTAGATTCATAACCCTCCAGATGGCTTCGAATGGACGTGAGAGTCAGGGTTGCAGTGTCGGTCAAATTATAATTGGCGACAGTTTACTGAAATCAATTGCCTATTTCATCTGGAATGGGGAGATCGGAGTCGCAAGATCCACATAGAAAATTAAATACAAGGCCCTCAACACCAAAGCAATTATGTTTGTGGAGAGGCATTAAAGAACATCCTCGCAGGTGATGGAAATGGTCAACAACTACAGAGCGGGGAAACATTTTAGTGACTTTTTTTGGCAGTAAATGTAATCATAATCTCAAATGATCAAGATCGATTAGTTCTGTAGTCAAGTTGTTACACTGTAGATCTAGAGAATGCCCCTTGTTAAACAGTCAAAGTAAATGACTGAATCCATTGACTGCTTATCATTGATTTGGCTACTGAACTTACTGACTCATAATGTACCGCTGCTCCTAATGAGAAGATGTTACACTGAGTGCACAGGGGCTCATTTTATGCTCAGTTTCTGTAAACTAATGATCTGATGCTTGAGATCTTTTCATGTAAAGACAGAAACACGTTGCATGTTCCATACCCCTTTCCTTTTGCACTTGTAGCCAAGTCATGGAATCAGTCTGAAAAGTTTCAGGGCTACCAGACTTGCTCAGTTTGCGTGCTCAGTTGATCACGTCCACCCGTTCCCGCTAACCCGCTCCCCTGTGTCGACCAATCACCTTCCGCCAGCCACTCGTGTCTTTTCCAGGTCTTCCTTGTTGTTGCCTTGTCAGTCTGTGTATATTTAGATCACTGGTTTCTTTCAGTTCTTGTCACTACATTGATAATGTCAGTGTCCTTGCCCATCCTATTCATTGTTCATGTTAGTTCTTCTGTCTCTGTGTGTCACGTCATCTCTTGTTTCCAGTTTGGGTTTATTTAATTTCTTTGTTGCTTTGGTCATTAGTAGTGAGATTGTTTGGTTTTCCTTTGCTGGTGGGACTTTGTTTAGTTTCCTTTGTTGGGCATTATCAATTTTTGAGACTCCTGGACTTCTGCCTTACCTCATCCCATCCGCATCCCTGCACCTTGGTCCTCCATGTTTTGCCTTGCCTCCCTCGCCTTTACAAACCCTAACCGTGACGCATTGATAGTTGAAATTATGCCTTTTTATCGCCTCTCAACACTATATATCCACTACAGTTGTTGTAATTTCACACCTACACCACTGACGGTATATCCCAAGGTATAAACCTTCATGCTATCTGGTGATTGCTCAAGTAAGGTTTTCGAAATGAAAACGTGAAAAATAATAGATGTCCTTTAGTCGAGCAAGCAGGTCATCTAAAAAAGCCTTTTTGGCCTGCTTTGCTAACAGTATGTAAAGAGTGGAGCTGCTGCAGCTTGCATAAAGCACAGGGGTGATTGGATGATGAACATCAAGGTAAATCAATACACTCTCCTAGCAACACGGAATAATGACAGCACGTCATTATCGTTTTACTCTTGAGATGACAGTCTTCTTTGACCATCTTATCTCCTCAAGCCTTATTTATAGTTTGACTCACGTTTACTTTGTAATACCTTTTTTTCTCCCGACAAACACTTCAGTGTTTCATTGTTTTTTTTGTTTTTCCATGATTATAACAACCAAATTGTGCATTGACTAGCAAACCAGTCAAGCAAAAGCAATGCATTTTCTGACCCATTGTCATGAAATTAAAATGTTGACTTACTTTGCCATTGAACTGAAATTAAGATGTCTTTTTGTAATCTTATTGTGATAAAGTTTAGAGATGTATTTTTCAAACAGGTGAGACATTTTTCCAAGAACCCCCTCATAATCTGAACGCCAATAAAATATAAATACCCTTAGATGCCGTTTGAAAGGTAAATGGAGTGCACTTAAAAAGCCCTTTATCTACAGTGCCCAAAGTGCTTTACAAAGCCTCACATTGATCCATTCACGCGCACATTCATACACCGATGGGCATCTGCTGCCATGCAAGGCACTGCCAGGCCCACTGGGTCCAAATTAGGGTTCAATTCCTTGCTTAAGGATATTTTGACTTGCAGACAGTCAGACCCAGGATTCGAATCAGCCTCCCTTGGGTCGACCCACTCTATCAATTGATCCACAGGCGCTAATGAAAGAATGAACGAAAAATTTGCTATATTTTGGAGAAAAATAAATAGCCTATAAAAACAAATTCTTACCCTTTAGAGAAAAACTCAGTCCGGGCCTATTTGAGTGCACTAGTTTGAGTCTGATTGTTTTTTGTCTCCATGTGCACTGTGATTGGCTGGCAACCAGTTCAGGGTGTAGCCCACCTCCTGCCCGATGACAGGTGGGATAGGCTCCAGCACTCCCACAACCCCCATGAGGATAAGCGGCTCAGAAAATGGATGGATGGATGCATAGTTTGATATGACCATGCCAACTATTCTTATAAATTTTGGTCTTACCCCAACTTGTATATCATTTGGGATCTTTCGTATTTCAAGACAACACTGCATTATAGTTCATGAATGTTTACATTTGTAGCATTCAGTCATCGGAATGTGACCCCAAATACAGTAACACAATAGGGTAGTTGTGAAAATACCCAACCAGACAAACGAAATTATGAGTAGACTGCTATCCTGCCATACAGCTGCAGGTGGCCCTGGGAGTTCAAAACCAGTTTTTTTTCCCTCCTTTTTGGCAATGAATGTTACACTCGAATATCAACTCAAATGATATGTGACATGCTCCGTTAGAGAGTGAGAGACAGTCAAAGCAGGGAAATTATATTTGATAGGGGAACGGAGCCATTTGTATTGAGTCTTTTCTCACTCAGCTACATTTTCTTAATCACTGTCCAACCCAAGATTGAATTGATGAGGGCTGTGTGCAACCTGGCAAATAACCCTTTTCAAAAACTCCATGTGTATTAGTGGGAGACTTTTAAAAGTACCAGTTTGGGATTTGGCTCTGACAAAAATGTTAAGTTTGGACGATTCATTGACTCTGAATAGCCAGTTTTGAAGTGGTGCGACTGTTGGACTGTTTTTGGACACAAATAGCAGGAATCAACAAACGTCTTCTTTGCGGAAGAAGGCTGACTGAAAGGACTCTTTGATCAAAGTATTGAGCGTTTGAAACAGTTGGGATTTTGATCCTCTGCCTTTTTCTGTGAAGATTTGTGAAGAAAAGAAAAATATCCCTCTCAGCGCACTTCACACTACTGGATGATCTGTAAGGATCATTTTAAGAGCTGTCAGATAATCTGTCCTTTGCTGACTTCATTGTAAGAAAAGATTTGAGCTAAAAACTGGACATATATTTTTGAGTGTACAAGACTTCGGTGAACCATTTCCTCTTCACCCAAACCCTCTTTCTCACTATTCTGATGTGACGTTAAACATAACTAAACACACAACTCTCTGCGGTTAAAGGTATTTTGACGGCAACAGCTATAGCCTGGAATGGTTAAACTATATTTATAGTATTTCCGGGAACAATATACATTACATGAAAATCCTACCAGATCAGTTGATTTTCTCATCAACAACCAAATGTGCATTGAGGTCCATGAAAAGTGGGCAATTCCATTAAAACTGATATTCTTTTAGAGGAAAAATGGCTCTCAAAAGGTAAATTGATAACATCGGAGAAGAACTGGATATGATGGGGAGATTTTATTTCTCTTTATACGAAGGTGTAATTTGAATTTCAAAGGAAGTAGATCAAAAAGTTGACCTGCGATTCAATCAGTTCAGGGTTTACCCTGCCTCTCACCCAAATCTTTGTATCGTTTTAATTTTTACCACCACAAAAAAGACCTCAGTGAAGGCCAAAGTTATGAAGTTAATATCTCAATATGTACTGTACTGCGACAAGCACAGTCCGACCAGACAATATCTGAAACTGGCCTCTGGGTGAAATATCTGAGAGGTGATAAGATAAATTCTCGTGTTAAACGTGAAATGGTGCAAGGTCATCCGACTAAATAAAAAGCAGTGTGCCTTGAGCAAGTCTGAATTTGGGCAGGGTGCAGTCTTTTCTGCCAGGGCAAATCATGACTTTACAATCAGTGCATGGCTTTATAATTTCTGCAGGACAAATAAGAACTTTGAAAGGAAAGCACATAATTACTTCACTATAAGAACATGACATGTCATTCTTGGGACTAAACCACTACAGTAAATTATCTGCGTTTGTCTAACATACACCTACACATGCACACACATACACAAAATCACTTCTCATTTTCAAAACTGCTGTTAACTTTAGCTATGTCTTTTGGTTTTTTTTTTTTTTTGGTTGTCATTTAGTAAGTTTTCACTTATGATTGTTTTTGTCTTTTAAAACAAAAACAGTGCTCTAATGGACATGAAGTGGAAGACAATAACTGAAATATGCTTAATATGATAGTAAATACGTTCATAGAATGTTATCTTCTTAAAATATTTCACCCCAGTGGAACTCCCCCCAGCTGCCAAAGGCCAAAATTGCTGTACATGTGAAAGCAATCTTGACACGACTAATATAGTGTATTAATCCCATCAACAGGGATTTAGTCTAACATGAAAGTTTTAGTCTCCCAACAAACATTGTGAATCTGGTAGTTTGACATTTCTTTGTATTTGAGTATTTGAGCGGATACAAAAGAAGCTCAGCGAATTCTGCACCCTGAGGCCAAATCTTTTGTATTAGTCTTTTCATGGTTAGCAATTATGATACATGAAAGTGGTACAAAAAGATAATGGATTTGATTTAACTTTCCTCACCGGATGAATGACGTATGTCTGGCCAGCTGCTGGATGAGCACGTTAGCTCACTTAAAGTATAATAATGTGATGTGAGCTCTGCAATTTTTTTTTAGATACCCATACTTCATGCTTCTATTTTTCAAGTAAGAGAAATATTAAATAATTCAGTGATTGTTAGTATTGAAATAAATGTCCTTTTGTAGTAGTAATTGCAGTTTAATATCACCACACACATCAGTAAAGCTTAGATGCCATCCTAGCCCTTTATGTCCCCAATTTAAAAATCAATTTTTTTAATATTGCTCGAGGTCATCTCCTTTTTTTTTTTTGTGCTACAGAGTTGTGCTCCACTGCCTGTCGCTTTCTGACTTTTTTTTCAAGATGTGAATTGATTTTTAGTGCAACGTCCTCCAAAAGCTGAACTTTTTTACACAATAAAAGAATGAGATCATGCCACTGACATTACATTGCATTCACCACATTTTCATCTTAATGACAACGGCTAACCTTGGTTTCATCCTTCCAAAGACCGACAAGGGGAAATCTTTTTGATTTTTCTGGCAAAGTCTATCACATCTTTGTTATTTATTAACGTTTCCAGTGTTTTGCAGTAAACCCCTTGAAATCCATTTATGAAATCATCCTTTAAAAGTAAACAAGTTTCTTTCAGCGTGTCCCTTTCAGGGTCGCCACAGCGTGTCATCTCAGATGAACGCACATATAAGTTTGGCACAATTTTTACACTGGATGCCCTTCCTGACGCAACCCTTCTCAGGGAGTGGAGGCCTCAGTGGGATATGAACCCACAACCCCTGGTTTACCAAACCAGTGCTGTAACCACTGAGCTACGGGGCCTCCTATGAAGGCACTTCAGTACCTCAAGTCTTTGTCTTCATCTCTCAATTTATAAAAATTACACACCTATTCTTGTCCAATGATTGCTTGACTTTTAGTGAGTTTGTAAAGTTTTTTTTTTCTCCACCAAGAAGAGGACAACCATTTGGTTTTAGGATTTTTGAAGTTTTTCAAATCTTCTCACCTTAAAACAACATTTGGTTTTGGAATGAGTAAAAAGAATAAGACTTGGAAAATGTTTTATTGACAAACACTGGTACAATGTCCACTGAAATACAAATAACAGTTAGGACAGTTAGACAAAGAGAATTGAGCCCTTTAATTTACTTGACAGAAATACAACACTATATTGAGAGGAGCCAGATGAGGTGGCTGGGGCATTTGATTCGGATGCCTTCCTGGTGAGATGTTCCCGGCACAAAACAAATAAAACTAAACAAAAAAGCCATCATAGTTGGTATGGACATTTTCCTGCCATGTTGAGTTGAAGGAAATTTAAAAACTACGCTATCTGGCAATGTACAAGAAATAGTTATTTAATGTTTGTATGTATGCATTTTATAAAGTTGACAGAAAGCAAAACTCAACTTGCAACTTCACAGAGGACGCGGGTTCAATCCCAGCCCCCCCTGTGTGGAGTTTGCAATTTCTCCCCGTGCCTGCGTGGGTTTTCTCCGGGCATTCCGGTTTCCCCCCCAGATCACAAAAAAACATGCAACATTAATTGGACACTCTAAACTGCCCATAGGTGTGATTGTGAATGCGACTGTTTGTCTCCATGTGTCCTGCAATTGGGTGGAAATCAGTTACGGTGTCCCCCCTGCCTGTTGACAGCTCAGATAGGCTCCAGCACTCCTGCGACCCTCGTGAGAATAAGCAGCTAAGAAAATGGATGGATGGATGGACAATATTGAGGTAAAGTTTTCATAACAATCCCACAATTCCAAGTGACAGAACACGATTTCTATCTACAGTGCACAAACACTAGACTAGTTTACTGCTCCTCATTGTCCGAACAGCCAGTGGCAGAAGGAGGCTCATTTCCAGTATATAGACATATATATGGATGTCAACAATGGCTGAGTCCAAACCCCAGTGGAACCTGCAGAGGCTGGTCTGCAGACAATTCACCGTAATTAAAGTTAAAGCTACACTGGGGGCATAGAAAATGAAGTGCATTCACACCACAGTAAAACCAACATGCAGGTAATGGAGTGAGAGAGCGATGGTAGTTAAGTCGCTGTTTGTGTGCCGTCAAGATTTATGTACTGTGGTCGATCATACACACACACACAGACATACGTACTGTGTGTGTGTGTATATATATATATACACACACACACACACACACACACACACACACCACACACACACACACACACACACACACACAATTGAACAGGAATTCAGACATTTTAGCAAATTCAGCCAAATGAGCCCAAAACAGAAGCAGGTATCATAGATAAATGGTTGAGGCTAAATTTTGAAGATTTAAGATGAAAATGTGGATGGCCTATACCGTCCAGGTTTGTTGATCACTTTGAGGATTCATTATTAACTTAGTCACTGCCACCAGCACATTGTTCACAATGTTCATTGGTGAGGCATAAAAGATTGTCTTGCCCACCTTGTCTGTGAAATGTAGGTTTGTAAACCACTCTAATGACCAACAGATGCATGGAGATAACATTGCTTTAGATTTGTGATCATGGGGTCCACGCAGTGGATAGCAAACACCATATAAAAATGACACACTAAAGCCATGTGGCACGTTTCTCTATTGTGTAATTGTAAATAAAGACCATTTGCTCCCAAAAGCCCTTTCATAATCTTATTTTTGTTGTTTTATAGTTTGAGGTATCAATAAGCAGAAACAATATGAGCGTCAAAAGACAGTGCTTGCTTGAGATGTTACTTTTTACAAAAATAAAACCTAGCTTATTTCTCTACTTTTTTGTTCCATGTTTGTGCCATTCTACCACTGATTATGAAAGAGCAAGAACACAACCTACTCACAAACTTTCTTTGTCCAGTGAAAGAAAAGACTCTTTTGGTCGATTAGTTGTTCATACAGTATTTTCTAAGAAGACAATATTATGTTAGTCTTTAATGATAACTCAATCTGCTCTAAAATGGCTGGAAATACAAGGAACTCTTTATTGAAAACAGTTGGCAGTGAATGACTTAACTGGGTGCTGCAATGACCCGTTAATTGTGGATTGCAGCGTTGACCTTTTAATAAAAACCAAACAATCTTTTTTTTGTGTCTTTTTCATAACCATACAACCCACATACTTTGTTGCCTGCTAGAGAACAGTACTGATGGTGTCAAAATCTTTCGTGATCTGAGAGCTGCTGGGCAAAGACTTGAGGTACTCCAAGTGCCTCCTGGCATCCTCCTGGTTGTGTCTCACATAGTAGATGACGTATCCAATCACCATGGTGAACCACCCAAACATGGTGACGAACATGGCTACATCGGTAGTCTTGTGGTGAAAGTTGCAGAAGTTGATCCCCGAGTCGAGAACTTGGATAACGGACCGTCCTGCGTATTCATCCTGCACGGCCGTGTGGCACACCACGTCTTTCACCGACTCCGGGTCCAGCCTCAGCTCCCGTAGAACCTCCTGGAGTACACACTCGCAATGCCACGGGTTGTTTGAGAGGTTGATTTTGGCTCTGAGGTGGGCGAAAGCCTCCTTAGGGACACTTTGGATATGATTATTTGAGAGATCAAGAACCACCAGGTTATCTGAGAGACCGTGGAACGCCGCAATGTCCACAGTTTCTATGTCATTGTTGGACAGGTCCAACTCCTGAAGGTAATTTAGCTCCTTGAAAGCATGATTTGGGATCTTGGTAATATGATTGAATGCCAATATTAGAGCAACCGTATCTCTGGGGAGATCAGATGGGATCATGTTCAAGTTTCGAGACATGCACTGGACCACTGTCATGCCGCTCTTTTCTGTGCAGTGGCAGCCGGTCGGGCAAGATGACACGCCGGCAAATAGTGTTCCTAAGAGCAAGCCCCAGATGGCTGTGAAGTCATTGCTTTTATGAGATTTCCCGGGCACACCAAGCCCCAATAACTCCTGCATGTTCATCCCTCAGAAGTCCTCTAGGGTCAAAGCACTCATCCGTTCATTTGATTTTACAATTTATTGAAATAAACAGTTATTCATTTTCATGTGGATTAAATGATGCAGTCCTTTTGTGGTTTTGCCTGAGATGAAGCTTCACGTTGTCGTTGAGAGTTGATTTCAGAAGAATTTATCCAAGCACGATGTGGAATATCCAAGCAGGAATCTGTCACAATATTATAGATATAGTGCGTTGGAGTCGGGGCCAGGTAATGTTGGAATCATTGCTGCAAGAAAAAAAATACACATTACCATTAGCTCTTAAATGCAACATGAGTCATGATTGCATTTGACGCATAATGCTTTCTATTTCCCTACATGCTGTACAGATAATTCTTTATAATGATTATAAATGGCAATTGCCTTCATAATTCACTCCATATGAGAACGCTATTCCCATAATGTTTACAACATGTATAATGTGATTATGGGGACAAATCACTTTCATTAAAACAAATTTCACAAAGCACTTGTTATATTTATGGGTCATCGGCAGGATTCTTTTATCTAATTAGAAAAAAGCGTGATTGTGTTGTTGCCGTTGACTCATAACGCCTTGAAAAGATTCCCTTAATGCAAAAATCCGGCAGTGGATCAGTCCTATGGTAGATAGAAAACAAACAACAAAATAATCTTTATCCTTTGATGTACCTTCCTAAGCATGGTGGAACATTTACTTTCTGTTTGCTTGGAAACAACTAGTTGGGTCTCTGGTCAGGTCTGCCCACCCATCAAGTGTGAAATTTCACAACCATGTACATTTTTTGTTGTGTAAGTACAGGGTGTCCTCGGGTTAAGATGACCTCGACCCAAGATGTTTCGACTTTACAATGCCCATGCCCCGTCCGCCATTTTGTCAGGCTAATGCTTGTCTGTGTTTGTGTGCCAGGAGTATCTCTGCATTTTTTGCCCCACCTTTTTATACGTTACCACCTCAAAGAAGAAAGCGGTGTCTTTTAGCGATGCTTCTGCAGCCAAAGAAAATCAATTCCCATGGAAATGAAGCTCAAGATCATAAAAAGATTGGCGAAAGGAGAGACACCAACGGCACCAAGGCTTCAATCGGTCGACCGACATTATTAAAGACAAAGCCCATATTTTAGCGCATGTGAAGTGTTCCGTTCCTAAGTCTAATACAATGATCACAAAATAAGGTTCTTTGATACTTGTCGAGATGGAGAGGACTGAGGACCAGGTTCCTTCGCAATAGCTAAGCACAGCCTCCCCTTCTACTTCTCCATCCACCTCTCAGGCAGTAATGCCAAGTACATCATCTTATTTCAATGTATTTGTTTTCTATACAAAGTATTTTGATGTAAATTCTAACTTTAATGGTTGAATCCGACTGAAGTCGAAATTTGAGTTAAGTCGCAACTGTAGGAACGGATCTCAGTTGTAGACCGGGGACTCCCTGTATTTCTGAAAATCTGTCCACAAACGAGGGCATTATGAATTTTGCACATTACATAACACCACCATTAAACTCCTTTTCTACGGCCGTGGCTTCAAAGTCATTGGCGTGGGAAATCTGCACACTGAGACACTATCGTGTCAAAGGCAAAAGGTAAGCAGAGCTGCCATGAGTTTTGTTGGATA
The DNA here is from genome assembly GCF_019802595.1 of Syngnathoides biaculeatus. Taxonomy (NCBI): domain Eukaryota; kingdom Metazoa; phylum Chordata; class Actinopteri; order Syngnathiformes; family Syngnathidae; genus Syngnathoides; species Syngnathoides biaculeatus. Next base: position 16,168,080 of record NC_084653.1, on the reverse strand, counting down.
TACACACATGTTGGCTTTTCATTGAATTTCTACAGACTGGTCGGATTGTCATATGTACTACTTCGCAATGATGTTCAGAGTTGATTAGTCACTAATCTTGTGTCTTCTATTTCTGAATGTGATGAGGGTCAAGCAGGACTCTAAAAAACGTTTTGTTCCTAAGTATCAGAGTGACAAGAAAATGGGAAATTATTACACCCCACATGAAGAGGTTGAAGATGATTTGACAATACCTCAAATTCCCATCTTGCCATCGTGGGCCCAGAGCGAGGACAGCCAGTTTAGCCAAATTATGCAAATGTTACCTGGCTGCAACAGAAGAAAACACTTTATTTATATATGTCAGGCTGGAAACACCACAGCAGGCAATTCCTTCACCACGCCCACATTCATGGTGTTCTAACTTGTCGGTCGGTGTACTGTATATGGATTTATGCAAGGAAATCCCTTCTCTATCCCTGTCATAGTGCAAGTTTTGTTCTTAAAAAAAAAATCCAGGGATAATGTCAAATTTATGTGGGTACATTCCTGGAATTGGTTGCGTTGGGAGTGGGGTGCTGAGTTGGGGGGGGGGGGGAATCACTCGACCTCATTTTGAGAACTACTGCTCTAAAGATTAAAAACAATTTTCTCAAGGACGGCTGCTTGACGTTCATTTACTGGCTTATTATAAGACTGGCAGTGGGTTCTAAAAATTGCTCCATCTGTCCAATAAGACTTTTTGGGTAATTGCTTGCACAAATGAACCGCTTGCTGCGCTTGAGGTCATCCACCTCATACCATGCAGGGGTCTCACTCTCATTCCCCCCAAGTGTATCTTGCCAGGATTGAGTTGCTTACAGGTGCCGACATACCCTTGCTCATGAAAAAACTCCTCGTGTTTGTGTTCTTCTGGACTCAGCAGGATATGTGACTCACAAATACGCAGGCACACACACACACACACCACAGGGGTGTTGTGGTATGACCACATAATTAAACTCATATAGAAAACACATCGCTTATAGAGTGTTAGACGAAAAACACGGAACAATAATAATCTTATTTATGTTTGATGATTTGAGTCCAGGTCCTAATACGTTTCATTTGATGTTCAATTATAGTACATGTGATTATGATGACACATTTTAGGTTTGGCTTGTAAATTCATTCATAAGCACACACAGAAGTACAGGTACTCACCATTTGGAGACTTTTTCTTCTTTTAGTATGAAAAATCTACTTTAAAAATAATCCACATCTAATGAGGTTGTGTCATGAAGTTGTCATTTCACATATAAAGATTAAAAAGATCTCCTCATGCAACAAAAATATTTTCAAAAGTATAACCAGTCACATCGTCATATGCACATTGTTCTTATAGTAGGATTTAAAAAGGCAGATTTATCATCCTGGAAGTTATTATTCCTCTTTCTTAGAGATTGTATGTGTCCAGTGATGAGCGTTCTGGTTGAAAGATGAAGAGGAGGAGTAGGCTCTTAGTTCCAGGTGGCGCACAGGCAGCTGAACGTCTCACAAATGTGCGTCTCGGTCCAGATGGAGTGCATAGGTCCCTCCTCCAAGACCCCTCCCACCTGCACCCCCCACTCCCCACCCTCCCCACTCCTCTTCCAGGGCTCCACGCTCCATAAACTGAATATTTCCGTCTGGATGTGACTCAACAAACAATCAAATCTATCTGGAACACAAATGGGGAAAAGCACAAAAATAAAATGTGGTATTCCTGCAAGAATCGTCTCAAGAATAGTTCTTTATTTAAGGGATATGCTAAAGAAACTTGAGAATTTCATGTCTCGTGTTCAAATATTTAGGTCTTTGGAATCCCTGCCTACCGATCAAGTGGGAAGTGAAACAACCAAGTTAATCTTATCTGCCTTTTCAAGAAACTTTGCCTTTTCCATTTTCCAGAAATGACTGGGTTTCCGTCTAATTAATTACAATTGGGAGGAATGGTGGCTCACCTTGAAAGCGTTGACCTCACAGTCCTGAGATCCTGGGTTCAATCCTGCCTGTGTGGAATTTGCATGGTCTACCCGTGCCTGCGTGGGTTTTCTCTGGGCACGCCGGTTTCCTCCCACATCCCAAAAACATGCATTAATTGGAGACTCTAAATTGCATGTGTATGTGAGTGTGAGTGCGACTTGTTTGTCTTCATGTGCCCTACGATTGATTGGCAACCAGATCAGGGTGTACCCCCCTTCCTGCCCGATGACGGCTGGGATAGGCTCCAGCACTCCCATGACCCTCATGAGGATAAGTGGCAGTAGGGTTAGGGTTAGGGTTAGGGGTTAACCCTAACCCTAACCCTAGGTGTGATTGTGAGTGTGGCTGTTTGTTTCGATGTGCCCTATGATTGCCTGGCAACCAGTTCAGGTTGTACTCTGTGTACCCTGCCTCCTGCCCGTTGACAGCTGGGATAGGCTCCAGCACTTCCTACGACCCTTGTGTGGATAAGTGGCTAACAAAATGGATGGATAATTACTACTGAAGCTTTCCAAAATCTAGCCCATTTTGCCTTTGAGAGTATCCACTTCAATCTTCAAAAATGAGGAACTTTGTTTTTTGTGATGTCTCCTTTTGACAAACTCTATTTTCTATGGCTATGGTTAGCATGATTCATTTGCAGTCTGGAGGAAGAAGGCCAAATCATGTTCTGGAGGGACTCTCTACTGCTAAAAGTTTCTGGAAACTTTTTTAATATAGAGTCACATTTGCTAAATTGGCAACACTGAGTACCTATCATATGTACATTGACAGGTACGGCATTTTAGATTATTATTCATCAGTTACATACATTTTAAGATCTCAATCGCGCTAGGCCACGTTGATGAGGTTATCACATCATTTTACATCATTACGTCGTGCTCATTTTCAACAATATTTGCTAAAATGTCACCAGGTCATAAGTTGACATACAGCAATACAACAATCCGGTTAGCAATAGTTTTTATTCTTTTGTTCCGTTCATCTTTGTGATGATATCAAGCAATAATAATAAGTGAAAGAATGTCGAAACAAGAATCCAGCATTTTACAATGGGTCTTATTTTAAGTGTGTAGGTGTACCTAATATTGTGACCTGTGAGTATAACCGGGTTTTAGCTTACCCGCCGGAATAATCTTGGTTGGTGAAATTACATTTTCACTGACATCATCAATTATATTTGCACCTCTTGTGGGTTTATAAAGTAGGCCGCAGCTCGTATAGCTCCAGGAACTCTTGTTACAGTCTCATCCCTCATTGCTCCAGTTGGTGTTAATCATTATTATTTAATTATTTTGACAGGAATCAAGAATCAATTGTGGTCATAATATGGATATAATATTTGCATAAAAAAGTCATTCCTGGCCAGAAAATTTTCGGTCATAAAAGAATAATTATGGGCAAACTATAGATTTATGGTATATGCAAAATACTCATTTGTGAATTCATTCTTTTTCCCATGAACAACTTGCAGGTGTAAATGAGCAAACGAAGTACAAGTTCCATGGAAACTGGGGTATGTCAGGTTTATTTTTGTATTATTTAAATGCCTGGAAGTAATTATGACTCCTTCCGTTTCCAGGCTTTCTAAAATGCCTTTGTCAATCATACAAATTTTAAAATTAATTGGCTTTTGAGTTTGCTTAGTACTAACCTCTACCTAACTATTTTTGGAGATGCTGCACTTTCCAGTTTGCTTTTCTTAACAGTCCAGCAGGAGTCACAGCTACTTTGTGGCCACAGGTTTGTTGACTATTTGGAACCAAAGTTTTGCCTTTGCGACTTATAAAAACTGTTTAATATCAGAACAAGCCGTGATGTGCTGTGATGATATACCAATGTTCAATATTGGTACTGGCTGTTACATACTGAACGTTACATAAAAAATATGGCTTAGGTTCACATGAGTGAAAACAGTATAATTTCTTGTCTGTTTTATTTTAGTAGATTATTTTGATTGGGAATGAGAAGGGGAAAATGTTTTTACCGCAGTTTCTTGATAAACAATACAGATGTCAAAGCATCACGAATTATTGAGATATCAAAGTCAATTTTCCATTTCCATTTCCATTTTTCCATCCTATGTCCCCTTTATCTTACAAAAATGTTGTGCATTTCATTTGATTTGTACAAATTTGCACATACCTCTAGGTCCATCATCCACTCTGTCAGCTTCAAGACAGACCAAAGCAGGCCAAATAAAAATGAAATTATTAATAAGATATGGTTTCAAGTCAAATAGAAATTCACAACGTGCCACCGGCAGTTAGAAATTTATCTCAAGATACATCAGCTGCTTTACAATGTCTTATTGCCTTGAAGGGTGTGGGGGTGTCAAAGCAGGGATCACGGCTTTGGCTATACACCATGCCACAGCCTGATAGAAGAGAGCGAAGGTCAGGGAAGTGGAACACATCTGTTGCAGTTGCATTGCAGACTCCTCGCATTTGCCGCCAAAGACATCCTACAACCTTTTCCGTCACCAACGTGGGCCAAATTTCAACGCAACAAACAAAAGCCCCCAAGGTTGGGAGGTTGCATCTAGATGCCTATCAGCAAGAAGTACATCAATGTATTCATTTATTGAGATTAATTCCGCCACAGTAGGACTTCCACAGTGTCATTTTTTTTTTTTTTTTAATTTGTGCCTCTTCAATGACACTCGTGTGTATGGGGCCCACCATATCTGGAGTTATTCCACATTTGTCACGTGATTAACATCCCTGTGAAGTGTTTCTAATGACCCTGATTTATTTATATTATACACAGTTTGAGAACAGATTTGACTGGTCCTTGCCTGTGATTGCCCGCGGGATGACGACTAACGGCGCCAAACAGACAAACACATTCATCCAACTCAAGAGTGGAGAGCCAGGGGAGATCGCTCGCTGATGTATGACCAACTGGTTACGCTCAAAGACTGCATAAATATATTGCCGTTGTGATGTCCACCAATGGGGGCAGCACGTTGGTCCAATAGTAAGAATGTGGGCCTTGCTGTTCACAGATCCGAATCTGTTGGTTTGCATATTCTCCCTGTGCTTCGTGAGTTTTTTTCCCCCAAAACGTTAACTGACCGACATGTAACCCTAATGAGGAAAAACACAATTCAAAATGGATGTCCAGTTGTTCACCAACAGCGTACGAACAAATCAATGTGAGGTTTCCGCTATTGATTTTTGGCGTATAAATAATTGACGCATTAGTGATAGCTTCCATTGGTGGAAGCCAATTTCCAGTTGCCATGGACACAGCTTTACAGATTTGGTCCTGTCCTTTAGTACTACCAATTGCAGCCCCAATCACACGTTGACTCATTTGTGTTCCATTTAACATAGAAAATACTCTATTTATTATTTCCGCTGGTCAAATTTGCTCATTTTTTTCTGTACAACCTACTGTATCCTCAACAATTTTGAGCTTCCAGACATAATTTTGTTTTCTTTTTGTAACACCCTAAGATGTGACAAAATGTCTCCATAGCCCTGCCTACTAGGAAAGTAGTAATTGTTTTAAGTATGAATACTTAAATTATTGTCTATGTTATGTTACATCTTGACTGCTTTAAGATTTCTTTTATCCCAGGTAGGATTTTAGCCTGGGTTCTTCCCACTAATTAGCACAGTCCTCTGTCCACTATCCCAGTCCTCTCCTCTGTGGAGTTTGCATGTTCTCCCCAAACCTGTGTGGGTTTTCTCCAGGCACTCTGGTTTCCTCCCATATCCTAATAACATGCATGGTAAGTATGAATTTGAGTGTGAATGCTTACTTTCCACCCTGCAATTGGCGACCACTTCAGGGTGTACCCAGGCATCTCCCCGCAGTTAGATCAAAATTAGAATCACCTTTATTTGCCAAGTATGTAAAAACAAGGATTTTTTTCTCTGATAGTAGGAGCCACTCTAGTACACCTCCCTGTGACTTCCTACTTCCAGTGGAATTTGAGTAAAAAGAGGTTTCAGCATACCTAGCATACACATACCGAAAAGCAGCCATTTATTGTACTGTTACAGACAGACTAATGGGGAAGAAAATAGTCTTAGCCCATATGTTACACTCATTTAGCCCTTTCTTAAGAGTCCTCTTTTAAATGCAGGTAACAGTTTTACCAACATTAATTCACACTGGCAATGTCCCAGAAAGCATGAGACGGTCTAATAACAGCAGACACTCGAGGTGAAGGTAAGGCGGAGAGGAGAAGCTTGATTAGCTGCCTTAATAAGTCTAGACTTAAGATGCGTTGACTTGTAACAACACACACTGTCTGCATGGTAAAACGTAAATTGGCCAAATGTGATTTATTTTCAGTTGTTGTGCGTATGGATTACTGGACTAATAGGCCCCGTAATATGAGAAATGGGAAAAATTAACTCATCACTTTTAATGCAAAGCTAGTCCACCATTTATTGTTTGTCCACAGGTGTAACTCATAATGGGTAGATTTAGCTCATTTACAAATTGAGCTAATACTTCTCAATGCAGTAAAATACCCAAAGAACAGTTACATTTATTATACAAGCATTTGTAAAATGATTATTATTTTTTTTGTCCTGTTCAGTCAAAAAGAATGGAGAGTCTGTAACTTTTTCTGGCGGAACAATTATGTGTCACATTGGAGTTTCAAGTTTTCATTTCAGTTTCATTGCAGTTTTTTTTCATATTACAAGTGATGATCAGTTGAACACAAGGTTTCTGGAAAAGGAAGAAAACAAGGACAAAAGTAAAAGTGTGATTTCTAAACAGAATGTGAAAGAAACTATATACAGTAAATAAATAAATCATTACGTATTACCAACAAAGAAACATTAAATGGTCTGGGGCTGTAGCGTGACAGGACCAGATAGGACAAGATAGGACAGGACAGGGACAGGAACAAAATCATATAGGAAAAGGGTCGTCAATATACACATTGAAGATGTGTTAGGTTTACCCAAGTAAATTATAGAACTCTATTTAAGAAACATTTAAGTGGGGAGATACACAAATAATTTTAACATTCAGAAGTTATTTGTCGCCACAAGTGAGTAGCCCCACATCTAGTGAAAGACTCCTGATGGGGTGTGCCTGTGGACACATTCCAGTGAATTGACACCATTTTACAGGCAGAAAGACTGACAGGAACGTCCCGTGATTGCTGTGCCTCCCCGATGGAGGCTGAGGACCCCACCCAATCAATCGAGGGCAGGATCAGGACCAGGGCCCTCTTGAGAGTCACTCAGTGGACTGGATGCGTCCCACACGGAGGGACCCAGGGTGGCCAATAAATTAGACAAAAAGTAAGAATCGGAAGAACAATCACTTTAAAAATGTTCCTTTCATCTCATTTTGGTTAAGGGCTCTTTAAATTTAGAATAAATGTAACAATCCTCGATGTCTTAATTTATAAATCACATAGATTCGATTGGACCATGTTACTTGAGCATTCTAAAAATTCTAAAAATGACTGCAATATTTCAACCCCATATTGTGTTAAATCTGATTCGAGTCATTTTCATACCAACCTTCTTTCATGATATAATATTACCTTTTCAGTACCATTACATTCCTGATGTTTCGTTGTTCTGGTTTATGTAGCATAACATAAAAACAATTGATGAATGAAAAATCACAATTTTGTGTTGATATTACTTCAATCCATGCCTTTTCTTTGTTTGTTTGTAGTAATTATTTAAAAGAAATATAAGTAAGCTCGGCCAGTACTAAATGGTCTCCTGCACCCAAGGAGCCAGCAGCTGTTTCCTTCAGTGTTTGGCATGGATCAAATACAGACCAAATGGAAGTATAAATATGTCCCTCTTTAGTTGCACAGCTGCACCGTACACAACTATGAATAACTGCTGATGCCCTGTGGCTGCAAGCTGTCAAGCGCATAGGTACACGTTTTGCACAGAAGTGACAAAATGTGTATCCGTCAATTTTGCGATAGCGATGATGCTCATTAGGGGAGGTGGAGCTAATGTCAGGTGACTTTTGTCGAGAGGTGGGTACGCCGACCAAGTGCAGCCACCAAACACTTTACCCATTTGAATTCAAGAAGCTTGTAATACTCAACTGCAACACTTGTCACAACCTGATGGGAGCACTATGAACAGAACTAAATAAGATGTGTTCATTCATTACGATCAATTAGGCTGGTCCAATGAACGCAAAATTGGAGCGATGCGCACAACCCAGATCCTTAAACAGGAATTGATTATGAAAAGAAATCATCTATAATACTTAAAATGTTCCAAAGTGTAACCTATGCTTTGCCTGCACATCGATCCTACTATTCTATTCTTCTTTCGCTTGATCATTATAAAAGAAGGCGTGAGACTTCAGCGTTAACCTTGACCTGTAAACAATGTCAGTTATTAATCTCTGTAATGAGGCAAGGAAGTAGGACTGCGCAACCCGAATAACTCGTTACTCTTTTCAGATGAAGTAGACCATATTTTTAGGGACTTTTGAGACAAAAACCTACAGGAGCAAACTGCGGTTTAGGAAAGCGTTTTCCCCACAAACATGAGTTATTTATCAGTTTGAAGACTATATTGTCACAAAAGGAATGTTTGTTGAAAAAAAATAAATAAAGAAAACCCCTCCAAACTACTGTGTATTTTTCAACTAAAATGCAGCAGTTGCGCAGGAGTTTAATATTTAGCCATTTAAACACGTTTTACTCAAAAAAAGTAGTGTGTCATTACAAAAAGCCTACATTTGATCAAGAAATCCCACAGAAATGCAGCATTTCACGATTAAAAGAGTGAGTACAGCAAAAAAGATGCTGCGTTCCTCACTGAAAACACAATAATGAGGCAAAGATTGGGAGTGAGTGACTGTGTATCGTCCACATTTTACCCTTGCGTGGCAAAATCCTGAAAATCCTTCTCTGAATGTGTACTTCAACTATGGCTCTGACATCAAACTATCATTAAATGACATATCTTCTTCCATCATGTGGCAATTTAAGACTAAATGCAATCAGGGACACCGCTCGAAAGAGGACACAATCCACAGCCGGCAAATAGTGCTGCAGAAAGATGACCTGCAAGATGTTCATTTAGTGAACGGCAGTAAGACTTGCCAAGTCGTATTGTCATTTGTGCATTCACTGACATCCAACGCTGCACTAATAAGCGAAAGCAAATTCAATTCCATTAGCAAAGGTATCTTTTACTGACTCTTACGTCAACCTGCTTAAAGTTGGACCGTTCAAAAAATATAACAACAACGTTTGTTTTTGGGAGGCTGAAAATGCAGTTTATGTAGTTAAAATGGGTTTCCCTGCAAATGCTGGAAATGGTGGACACTTGTTTCTTTATTTTGTCTTATCTACGAATCGTACAAACACGCTTCTCTATTCAGTTCAGAACAGATTAAAAAAAAGACGAGTAAAATACTCCAGACTCTAAAATGTGCATACTGGACACCCAAGTACAAAGTCAAAATGCAGTTTCACAGTCAATTTACAAGAACCCCTTGGTGGCGTTGATAGTCCATAAAAGTAACATGTCGGTTGTTATTTCTTTAAACTAAGACTTAACTAGCGTTGACGATACCCATCTTGATCGTTTAGCATAATGAATGCAAAACTTAAAGTGTATCAAATATCCTCAGTTCACCCTTTTGTTAATACTATATTTTTTTTTATGCAGAGTTAGAATCTGAATTCTATTGTGAAGGAAACCTCTTTATTTTTCAATTAGCGGCTTAAAATGATCCCACATTGCTGTATTCACCGAAAAAGGACGAAAACGAAGCGGAAAGGAGTAGGAACGTGATGTCATCACCGGTGTCTACAATGGCGAGCATTGGAATACATTGTAAGAACGACGATGAATTTTCCGATATTTCTTGCAATGAACACAATTCTGAATTCCAAAGATGGTGAAGAATATGTGCTTTATAAAGGTGTTAAAGGTTATCAATTTAAGCCAGTTAGACAGCACACACATTTGAATGCAGAAGAAAATGCCGAGCAAGCAGTCAGACGCGTTGTGCAGGATATGCCTCGTGTTGGAAACAAAGACTGGTAAGCATCTATGCAGTTTTTGTTTGGTTTAGTTAGTCATAAACTGATAAATAGTAAAGGCTGAGATATCCTGAATGCATCTATGAATTTTTTCGTCTTGTTTTAAAATTATCCAAACACCATGTATTTAGTAAATAGGTATGCGACCACCCGGCCGTTCATTGACAGTGCGATGGATCTGCCTGTACTTGTATGAGAACCTATCTGCAGTACGATGTGCGTCACTAATTTGCATGTACAAGGCTCGTTTATCATCACACCAAAACAAACAGAAGATAATAACATAGTCCACAGTCTAAGTTGTCACAAATAAGGATTTCAATGAACGAAATCCGTTTAAAATGTAATGACGTTAATTTGAGAGCAATAGCTGGTGATATCCTGCTTTGCTATAAATACAATTTCACGTGGTAAACTGATGCCATAACCAGACAGTACCAGACGCACAATTGCAGGTCCACTTGGAGTGACGTACGGGGCTCTGCCCCCGAAATGAGTCGTTTTTCAGACACGGGAAACTAGTTCAAAGTTCGTGGACTTTAATTCATAAACACTTATATTTTTTGGTAAAAACATCAAAAAGGTTTTGCATTTTATGGTAAAGTTGAAAATATATTTTCGTCTAAATAAGATAATTTGTGTTTGAAATTAGACATTACAAACACTTTAAGAGTTTCCCGCTTTCATTACTACTTACATAGTACTTTTACAGGAGAATAGGGGTTACTAAACCAAACGCTTTAGAGCCATAAAACGTGTTCCCATAGTTTTGCTAAAGTTGAGAACTCGGGAGAAAAAAAAATAAAAGCTAAATTAGCTCATAATAACAACTGAAAAAATATATCTTCTTATCATTTTTCAGATTAGAAGGTGGATGTTTGCACAGCAGAAGCTTTTCTTTTTTTTTTTTTAGGTCAACAGAAGAAAACACATTTACAACCAATTCTTTAATGAGATAACAACATCAAATAATTCTCTAAAATCAGGCCTCAGATTGGTAATATTAAATCTGCGGTTGTTGGTGTTGTTCATCTGCCCTGGTTCTCCATCTTCCTGCGCTCTCTCTCTCTCTCTCTCTCTCTCTCTCTCTCTCTCTCTCTCTCTCACTCTCTCTCTCTCTCTCTCTCTCTCTCTATTTTTTGTGTTCTAGTTCCCAGTATCTGAATCGTAATCTCATTCACGGTTGACTTTGAATCTCTATTTACATCCTTTTTATATCGAGATGTCATTTGCAAAAGTTGTAAAAAAAATACATGAAATTTCAACAAGAAGGAGCAAGTATCCTGTTTCAAAAGTAGGGAGCATGAATAAAAAAATTCTCAGAAATGTACATAAGTAAAGAACAGATCCTCAAAAAGTGTCTACAAAAGTATTTGTATTTAAGTATAGAACAAAAAGTAGTTGAAATTTTTAACTTCTGATCACAGGTGTAAACATTACTTTCATTAAATTCTAAAAGTCAAGTCCAGTATTAACCAACTAGTTTGGTTATGTATTATGACCAGTACCACAGACAACTACTGGCCTTGGTGGCATATATATATATATATAAATTTATATATATATATATTCACTCATTTTTTCTGTAATAATTTCAGGAACATTGCCATCCGTACAAAAGTATTCATTGTGTAGGATAGTAACTTTAAGCATTACTCATGATTTAGAAGGCAACCTTTTAATCCCTTCTATTTATTTATTTATTTATTTATTTATTTATTTATTTGTCTAACTAGAAGAATATGAAAGGAAAGGGCAAAGTCAAGGAAAAAAAAGGACTCCGATTTTATTTTCTCTTTACAAAACAATCCATCAACCTCAATAAATAGACATCCACAGAGATGTTTAAAAAAAAAAACATGATCGTACGACATTTCTCAAACAACCGAGACGTTTTCCTGCTCCTATTTAATAGATATGACAAGAGCAGCAGTTGTGCAGAAGATGTTGGACTTACATGAAAGGGTGAGCAAAGGCAATGCACATCTTTGCAAATTAGTCAAATTGACTTAAGTCTCAAGACGTGTATGATGCACATTTTGGGTCATCCGGAGTTGTAAGATGGGGTGGGGGGGGAACAGATTTCAAAAGCACATCTGCAAAGCAACTGGTAACAGACATCAGCTTTACAATCACCCGGTGTTAATAATAAATTTTGAATCTTTATGGAATTGCGAGTTAAGGTTAAGGCTTACTAAAAGTGAAGTCAAGGTAAGATTTACCCAAAAATGTGCAATCGTCGGTCACAAAAGTAACAAATTTGTTGAGTAATCATTAATCATTAGTAGCTGCCTGCTCTTAAACTGGTTTTGGAGTCCACAAAATTGTTCAATAACATTTTTGTGTTCAATTTGTTGAATCCAGTCCCTTCAGAAGCCTAATACTTTGTATTGTGCCGATATGTTCTGATCAATCAGTCGCTACTATTTCCAAGTTATTCCCCACTCACAACTGGCAATTCCATTTTCTGGCATCTGTTCCATGCTTGCGTGTACTTTGCACCCAGATTCCTCCTATTCTTCCTTGTCCCAGACTCTTTGCTCCCATCCTCAGGCATGTCTGCCACAATCAATGATATCATTGCATCACAACCGGTCTGCCCTCCAACTGGAAATCTAACATATTTAATTATTGAGACTGTTCCTCAAATGAAGCTTTGTCTCAGGCCGTGTTGTTTGATGACAGGTTTGTGGTGCAATTTTTCATGAACAGAGACATTTATGGCACCTTGTCACTTTTAAGCTTATACATGCTGCTGTAGGGTACTAAACTTGAGAGTGTGACATCTGAAACCTGGCCTCGATGTCCTAAAATGTACAACGTACCTCGGTGCATTCCACATATCCACTTGAACTTTGAAAGTCGACCCTTACAAAACATTGTAACGGTCCAATTTATGGCTGTTAACGTAGTGAAAGCTTTCCATTGAACTATATTGCCCTTCTTTTCTGTTGTACGTGTCACCAGAGATCTTGACCTGATTGCAGTGGATCGAAAAAGGGACAAAGGGTACCAAAGTGATGCTTCAGCACCTTCCCCATTCGCCCTGCCAGTCAACGAAAATCACCCAGACATCAGATTCTGTCACACCACTTGTTTGTGAGAGACATGTGCTGCTACATTTAATTGCATCATGGTTGTAGAAACACAGTCGCTTCCTTTGTGATTTTAGCTTAATTTCACTGCTGATTACAGAATCCCATCCTTAATGCACAGAGTATTTTAAAAAGAAAGGAGGAATTTACAATAGGAACATCCTGACATGCTGCACAGTGCCCTCTATGGGTTTGAGGTGCAAATACGACAAATTACCTACAAATTACCTGAGGCAAAAGTGCAGTGACAACGCCACGAGCCTTTACATCACTGCAACAATGCAGTATAATCTCTTGGCATGTAACACTGGATTTACATTGCATGGTACAAACTACACGATTCATATTCTTTTTCCGTTTGTCTCTCAAGTAGCACAGTTGTGATACGCGTCACAGAAAAAAATGCCAGGGATCTTCGGCTTGGAATCAGGCTGCCTCCAAAATGTGTATGACACAAATTTGATTATCATCAAATGTCAGCTGATGCAACTGCAACTAAATGGCCAAATCGGATAGATCTCTTCAATCGGTGACGTTAATACTGTACATCAATGTCTGCCCCAAAAAAAATCCTCACGCAGGTCACGAGCCTGTTGGAGCATAACCCGGACAATGCTGGGCAAGAGATGGGGCACACCCTGGACTGGTCGCCATCATATCGCAGAGCACATACAGTACAAACAAACAACAACACTTAAGGGGAAATTTCAAGTTTTCAATCAACCTACCGCGGACGTTTTTGGAATGTGGGAGGAAACCCGCTTATGCGGCGAAAACCCGGGGAGAACATGCAAACGCCACACAGGCGGGGCAAGATTTGAACTCGGGACCTCAGAACTGTGTGGCACCTGTGCTAAACGTGTTTCTGGCTGTCAAGTATCAACCTAAGAAAATATATAAAACCACAGATGACTGTTGCTTGCTTCCAACCAGCTTGACATTTGACACCAAATCGAATTCTTTAAATGTTCTACTTCACATACACCAGCCCTTATCTGTATTTTCTCCTATACGCATATTTCAACATTACTAACATGACTCAGTGTTTTGTGTTATTGGGTGAACAAATTGGCTTTTGTTGGCATGCATTTAGATTTCTGTTTTCACCGCATGACAGCAAATGCCAGGTATCATTTAACCCTCCTGACCCATTTTAATCCCTATGCTTTGTTTTCTTCTTCTGATTATATTCTATACAGTAAATAACAGTCAATACAGTATCATACAGTAAAATAACAGCTTATCTGAAAAAAATTGCAAATCCAGGACATATAAGTCAGAATAAAACCTTTAAAATGTAGGTGACAAATAAGGTGGTTATAACGAAAAGTATACTGAAAGTGAATTACAAAACAAGACGTTTTAAGGACCAAATAAAGGTGATTGTACATAGGGGTAAACAATCTCATACTGTATTTACAGCAAATGTCGATATCACTTAAATATCAAGACGATCTAATACAGGGTAGGCAATTAACATGGTATAGTAACATTATCTCAAGGTGTGCCATGTGCTGCACACAGACAAGATGGATAGAAATTAGAGGGTGAACATTCCAGTGACTTTGGAACAGCACAAATGAAAAACAAAAATAAACACGAGGTGTGAAAGAATATGTGTATTGGAGGAGAGGTTATACCACAGCAGCTCATTATGTGCCTGTTTTTTTTCTCCACACAACCCCCTTTTGCTCTTTTTTTTAATTCTTTAATTTAACAAAGTGTGGCAAAAAATACAAATGGAAACATTAGTAAAAATATGTAAATACTGTCTGCTGATTTATGCTAAACTTTGAATATTATAATAATAATTAGACATGCTCTGGGTCATTGTTGTTGTTCCTGAGACACAATAGGTTTACTTAACTATATAACTATTAGCTACACAATTTATAATCAATTTTAGCAATTCATAGTTTGTTTTGTTTTTGCTTTCAATCTCTAATTTGTTTTGACTGAATGCTCTTAAACTGAATTTTAATGATGAAACGTTTTCAGTGTTGATGAAGAAACTCACAGGTCACAGCAGTAGTTCACGGATTTAAAATAAAACACCAAAAATCCATTTGAATTTTCCAAACAGGTACCAAATTAATTTACTTTAGTTTCTCAGCAGAGGGTGATTTACATGAGTAAATAAAAACAAATGTTTCACAAAATAAAGATGTGGTCCACTTTCGTCCTAATAACAGCAATAAATACAAATAAAGGCGCCTTACAGGCTTCATATAACAAATGGAAATATAAGTAAATCTAATTTCGTGGGGTAATACTTGTAATAGTTGGGGTAATATTTGTCGTAGGATTGGGGCGGGTGGTTGGATGTAAGTGAAATCACAGCCGATTTTCGGAAGGCCACTTCAGGATGTAGTCATTGACGAGGGGTCGTTCCACATGGCGGCCACGTCCCGGAACCTGCCGTTGGAGTTATAGGAAACAATAATAATGATGATGATGATAATAACTGTTTTATTGCAGCTTTCTAATCAAATGAGGAGCTTTACAAGAATAGTCCATACAAACTGTAAAATACAAGAGGAAAAGTAATTCAGAAACCATCCATCCATCCATTCATCCATCCATTTTCTTTGCCGCTTATCCTCACAAGGGTTGGGGGAGTGCTGGAGCCTATCCCAGCTGCCAATTCAGAAACCATTGCAGTATTTTTTTAAGGGAAGCAAAAGCTGGTTAACTCTCCTTAGCTTATTATTTGATTTACCTTTGTAAGTCAACACATGTTAAGCAATTAAACAGAAGAAAAAAGTAAAAAAAATACAAATTAAATTATAGTTTGGTGGTACTGGTGAAAAGGCAAAACAGTTTTACTATGACTATGATATAAGAAAAATAAAAAATAAAAAAAACACATGGCACCTTTCAACATTCAATTTACAAAGTTAAAAAAAAACACAATATTTTCTTTGTTTTAATTTAAAACACATTTTAACGAACATGCAATGTCTATCAGTACATTCAAATTGTTACAATCCTAAACAAATAAGAGACACAGTTTCATTAAATTTTATTATATTAAAAAACTATTTTATATTGGAAGTGTGATATCTGATAATACAAACATGCGGTAACAATTTTAACTTTAAAAATATCCTCTGACAAACAGTGTGATGTTATATAAATAAATATAAATGTGCTGGATAGTGTGGCGTCTCGCAATATTTTAAATGTTCTTGGCTAAAACCTTTTGATGTGGATCATTTTTAATTTTATTATTTGGGTATGCGACGAGCAGTCGGCTAAAAGAGCCCCTCCCCAAGCCATACTTCGGACACTCTAGTCTTGCAATTTTGCATTACTTTCCAAATTAGCCAATATAATCGAGTTTTCGAGTGGTTACCTTGCATTGATGAGATACTGGGCGAGGCTGATGTTAGCGGGAGTCCCGGTGATGGTGATCTGACGCTCGGACGAGCCTTCGATGGCGTTTGCAATTTTGATCTGGGCCCCTGACATTTGTCGGATCTCGTTGATTTTCGTTCCTTGACGTCCAATGATGCAGCCTATGAGCTGGAATTACAGCAGGCAGGTTAGACTGTCACCAGAGTTTAATTATTCAAGGAAAGTGGCCAAATGAAGTTACAGTACAACTCCAAGTAGTTGACGACCCTATTTTTATGGATGCCTATATTCATATTCTAAACACAAATAATGTGAATACGTTACAAATGGCTTACAGATCATTTGATAAAAAAAAAAATACAAAAAAGCCCTTTAAGTGGACTTGTACATGCACTTAGTGTGAAGATGATCTTCACTCATAACTCGGGCTAACGTGAGCTCCTTCCCAACATACAAAGATTTAAGTCTCTCATTTGACCACTTTATTTAACCACTTCAAAAATACTTCCTTGATAACAATTACTACTTTTCCATTAGACAGTGCTTTGTCACCATCTTGTGTTATCTTCGAGCATGACAGAGAGAGCACAAAAATCCACAAGTAGGTAAATGTTCCAGCCAATTATCAATAGATTCCACAAACACAAATATGTACATTTATAACTTGCGAACCACTAACAGGGCCGTTTACTGTAAATGTTCTTAAAGTTGTAAATCAAATAGAACATCAGTGGAACTTTCGTCAAAATAGATTTTAGAAACCTTCCTCACATCATTAGGAATGGTGAGCTCATGTGTGCTGGCCGGTGGACTCGGATCCAAACCTGAAGAAAAGAAAACAACAGTTGAGAAGATAAAGCTCCTTAGCTTTTGAGCCCTTATTGAACATTTGTAGGAGTATACTTGTATCATGAGGAAAAATGGAGGTCTCGCTTTGTGACCACTTGAAGGGAGAGGAAGTTGCTAAACGCCTGCATCTTACAGTTGTTTTCTGATTTTCAACATGATCATCATAATCTTACCTGTGCTTTATTTCCTTGAAAGCACGAATGGACGGGTGTAGCTTTGCTTTCAAGGGTACATCATTTTGAATATTGTCTTATTAATTGCATGTAATTGCTTAGGTCTCTAGTGCCGAGCCACACATCGGTGTGAATTAGAAAAACCAATATAATGGTTTGTTAGCTAAAGTACATCTTTCCTAAAATATGTCAGTGAGTGATCACTTTTGTATTTTTCTAAGAAAAGAGTTTCTGGTGGGTACATACCCTGCAGATTCATCTTTGCAAAGCTACATCATGAGGCTTTGATAAGTGACATCCATACTATATTGCTCGGTGGAATTGTTGACTTGGCGGGAGTGAGTGGGTATTTGTGTTTGGTGACACTGTATGTCCTTGAATGTGCCAGAAACCAATAACTAATAAATCAGTGTCTTAGTAATGAAATACTGTCTCCACAAGGGAAAAGGCAGTTTATCCCGTCTTTGCGGATCTAGAGTGCACTTTTCTTTAGATTGTGCTCAACATGCAGCCACTCCTCAAAGCAGGGTAAGGGATGTGACGTGTGTTGTAATTTGGGGTATTTTGACAACATCTGCGACCTGGAAAGAAATTGGTGAGTAACAACCTTCCCTAACGTAATCAAAGAAAATGCTAGGAATAAGTCTGAATGCTCTCACAAAAATTACATTCCCTTCATGAATGAAAACGACATGCCCAAACTCCCTTTGTGGTAATAAATGATAAATAATATTAATAACAGCAACAATTAAAGACGGTTTTACAGTGCAGCGTCCCTGTAGCGTGTTGACTACATTTGAGGAGTTTTCTCTCCCAGGAACTGATGTTTATTTGGGAAAGTGTCTCTACGTGATTTGGAAACTGTCCAAAAAACATTACGTTGCTCAGGAAGACTTGCACACTCCCCCCACACCCGTAGCCCTTCAGTGGAGTGCTGGGTCAACTTATAACTTTTGTACATTGTTACTCCAGATGGCGAGGATCCTACAAGGAACAAGGGAATTTTATATTGTCCTAGAAATGACAAAAAGAATGTCGCATAGTTTAACTTTGTACATACATACTGTACTGTTTTCCTGCTGTCTCCAAATTAAGCTTAGGCTCTCTGCTATAGATTTAGCATTCCGCCCATCCTTTGGTGCATTTCTCCTTGCCTCAGGTGACTTATCCATTCACATTCGGGACACCTACACTGCCTCACAGACAGATGGAAATTGTAAACTTTTAACACCAACTCAGAGGACACAAGTGCAGTCGGTACTGGTAACTGAACTAAACATTTTTTTTAAATCACAGGAGAAAAGGCAGTTCCATGGATTATTACTAGATAAAACAAAACAAAACTGTGAAGCACTGGAGGTGTATGTGTGTGATTTGTGATTAAGTTGGGGGTGGCTGCTGGAAGGAGGAAGTGGAGTGTCCTGTTAAAGTCAGAATATGCAATTGATTGACTTCAAATCCAAACAGGTATTAGACAGTGGTAAAAAGAACTCAACCATTAACCAATACAAATATGCAGGTGTACACATATACTGACAATGGGGGTGAATTTGAGTGTCCCCTTTTTATGATCAAAGTCAGCAAAGAACCTTTTTATCTGTTTCTGAAAGATTATGCTGAACTATTATCTCGGATTGTTATGTGAGATGAGTGACTTTTTTATCCCTCCCAAATCTGTTCAGTATAATGATTGCAAAACCTGTTACTATTTCCAATTCTAAATCTTTATGTGTGTGGTCACCACCAAGTTTAACCAATCCACAAGCATCATGATTCTTCACCAGCCAGTTTGATGCATCCTGATTCTCCGAAACCACAAATAGAGAACCAAATTCTTGTGTTTAGTGTTTTCATAATAGAGTCCTCTCCTAACGTATTTGAATGTTAAAGTGCATTCTTTTTTTGTTGTTGCTGTATACTGAAGACATTTGTGTTTCAGAACAAAACATGAATATGGGATAAAAGTTCACATATCCAGACTTTATTAAATGGGTTTTACCTCCAGATGCATTAAACCACTTAAGACAGAGCACCTTTTGTCTGAAGCCACCCACTTTTCAAATGAGTAAAAAGTAGCCGAAGAGACATTATTTAATAAATGCAGGCCAAAAACAAGCACAAGCAATAAATCTAAAAGGCAACACAGAGGCAGCAATGAGAAATATTCATGAGTAACATGTTAAAATACGATTGCTCAACTTGAAAAGTGGGTGGCCTCAAACTAAAGCTGCTTTGTCCTGAGGTTTTTATGTTTTTTTTTTTAACACATCTAGATGTAAATACCATGAAATGTAAAGCAAAGCAAATGTATTCATGTAGAGAATGTCATACACAATGTGCTTTACATGATTAAAACCATTTAAAAGCAAAGAAATAACAAATTAAAACAGAATAAAAAATGTACTATTAAAACAGCATACAGTGGAAGTATTTAATACTCTAAAAAGCATATGAAAATGAGGAGTTTTTAACCTGGATATGGAAATGTTCACACTTCGGGCTGACATCACTTCTGTTGGCAACTTATTCCATTTGTGTGGAGCATAATAGCTGAATGCTGCTTCATCATGTTTGCTTTGGACTCTGCACTCCATTATTAGACCTGAGTCAGTTGATCTCAGAGCCCTACTGGGTTTGTATCCCATTAACATATCTTTCCTATATTCAGGACCTAAAACATTTAGTGATTTATAGACCATTAGCAGGACTTTAAAATATACTCCAAATCTGACTGGAAGCCAGTGTCAAGACTTTAGAATTGGAGTGATATTCAATGGCCGCTTTGTTCTGGTCAGAACCCGAGCTGCGCGGAAAATTACCACCACACCAGAAAAAATAAAAAAACTATGCGCTAATATCCATCTGTGGATCCATTTTCTATCCTGTGCATCCCCACCAGGGTCACGGGTATGCTGGAGCCCATCCTACCTCACTTACAGTTGGGGTTGGACATTGGACTGGTCGCCAGTCAATCACAGGCACATACACACAAATATACAGTAGATAAACAACCTTTCACATGCACATTAATTCCCACCTAAGAATAATTTCATCTTGAGTTACCTTAACATGCATGTTTTTGGAACTTGGGATGTATTAAACACCCACGATGTGTTACTCACCCACCGTGTAGCCATCTGCTAACATGTATCCCAAAAAGAAAAAATAAGCTTGCTTTTTTTTTTTTTAAATGGGGCCTTAATTTAATTTAAGTTTCCCAGATCATATCAAATAATTGAAGGGTGGAAAATGGAGGGAATAAAACAGCAGCCCTTGGCAACTGCCTCATCATTGCCATCGCATGCTATTTCGCCATCCATTAGATGATGCCAACGGTTTGGCACATATCAACGTTAATGCACTATGGTCCACTTGAAATCTTTTAAGTGATTGACTATATGATTATACCTTCATCGTGTATGGGAAATGAAATAACCTAAAGTGTTTTCAAGGACAGATGCTTCACCCTTGCTTAGCCATAATTATTTTATTATTATATCACGGATATATTTTGTAAGTGTACATTATGATTTTAAAAGGTTTATTCTTTTTCGTCTCTAAAAAAAAAAAGTACAGATAGCAAGTCATGCTGAAATCAAAACAAAAAGGAGATAAGGTGGAAGGTAAGAGAAGGGAAAGGATAAAAATGTTTGTCAGACGACAGAAAAGGACACATCTACAGGGTCTTGTGGGTACGTACCAGGGAAAGCGGGGGTGGTCTGTCCGAGAGGGGTAAAGGGGGTTTGCTGCATAGCCAGCTGGTGGAGCTTGGTCAGCTGCTGAAGGGTTAGGAGGGAAAGTACAACTAACAGGTTACTGTTTACACCAAGAAAATGTAGTAAACCCAAAAGCAGAGATGGTGAGGATAGGTGGGAACACATTCATGATGGTGGAGGGGTTGGAAAAAACATGAGAAGGAGAGAGAAAGGAGAAAGTTTCTGACGTGGATGTTGGAACTCTAGATTCTGATTTGAGTGCATAAGATAGATAATTATACGCTTGTACTGTACACGTTAATCAGTCACAGTTTTGTTTGCATGTTGGAGTTACAACTCCATGGATGGTCTCGAGTTTTTGCTATCGTGATTACGGTGTTGGTTTCCATTGGGAAACGGGGGAAAGTGTGTGCTTTCAATTCGGATTCTCCCTTTTTTTCAGACTTTTAATGTATGAAAGAGGATGTCAAGTCTGCTCTTGAGTGATTGTACCGTCATGCGTTACCTCCAAGCGCATCCATCACTGCCTAACTTTGAATTATTCAATCTGACACAAGGTAGCTCTTGAGATGCTCTTACGACAAGGATGGATGATAGCGGATTATTAATGGGACGCGATACGATAAACTGGGAAATTGTGGGAGGGACTGACTCCCACTTTGGTACGGTGACCACGCTTTTGTTATTCGCGAGATGTGTAGGAGTTCTGCAACTGACTTTAAAGAACGTCAGTTAGAGATTGTTTTTTTTTTGTTGTTGTTTTGATCTCACGATCTCGATCTTCTGGATAATTTAAGAATTTTATTATTGGAAGAGAATTCAAAACTCACATCTGGGTGTGGAATGGCATACTGTCCCTGAATTGTGTAAGCCTGTGGGAGACAATGATAAATAGGCATAGTTAAAACAGATTTAAACATTTTGCTGTTTGATTAATATTTCTTGTGTTTGTGTTTAGTGCTATTTTTGTGAATGTTGAGTCAGCATATAAAAATTTGATGGTCTTGAGACCTTTGGGTTGACTCTTGGTACAAACCAATGCAAGTCGGTCAGCTAGACTCTTACCTGGCCCCCTGAAAATATGACAGGGGTGGAAGCAGGTTTTGGGCGATAGGGGATCGTGGCACCTTTGGGCGGAGACTAGGAGAGAGAGTGGGAGAGTGAGAGAAAAAGAGAGTGAGAGAGAGAGTGCCCTGTTTTTCAGCTGAGTCTTCATGTGTGGGGATATCCATGTGGTAGTGATCTTCCTAACCTTCAGCTTTACTTTTAACGATGTGCTTGCTGGCACTTTGGTCATCTCTTTGGCTCCAGCAATACACGATGATCCTCACATTTATATTTGTGTAACACATCAGCCCATGTTTGTTTTTTTTATGTGAGAGCAGGTTGCAAAGGAATCATGGGACTTGTACTTTGCCAATCTGTTGTAATGACTTGAGCTGATGAATCAAGTTGTGGCCAGCAGCACGGCTGTTCAAGACAGTGCTAGGCTTAATCAAATTTCCTCCGACGCCCATGTGGTTTGCATGCAACATGAAGGTACTGTAACAATAGGCCGAACACACTTGGTTTGCAGCACTGGGATGGATTCTATTGGCTAAGGGCCAGCCCCCCTTGGCCACCAATCAAATATCGAAGATGCGGTTCCATTAACCAGTGGTGGGAATTTATTTGAAGTATGTACATGGAGAGATGAACATTTCCTACTATGGAGGGAGACTCCCAGTTTCCAGAAAGTCCATCCATCCATTTTCTGGAGTCAATCCCAGATAGCATCAGGCAGGAGGCAGGATACACCTTGAACTGGATGCCAGCCAATTGCAAGGCACCATAAAAAGTTACTAGATTATAGGTGTCACTTAAAAAAAAAAAGGCTGGAATAGAATCTGAGGAAGTAATAACAAGAGGCCCTTGCTGCAACTTTTTATCAAGACACCTCGGAACGGTTTCAGATTGTTAAAAAAAAACAAAAAAAAACAGATTTTCTCCTTTCAAAATTCCAAACCATTTGATTAGGCCTTGACTGAGTCTTTATCAGCCTGCACTTTTTGATTTACACAATGTGAGTGTGTGTTTGTGTGCATGAATAGGTCTTTTGGGACTTTTTCTGTCTCTATTAAGTTCGACTTCGGTCACAGTGGCACATACTGTGTACAACCACACACACATTTCAATTTTATCCACATATGATTCAGATGCGGATCTGAGGTCGTCTGATTCTGGACATTTTTCTGACAAACAAGGTTTTCTAAACACAACCTTACTGGAAAGAAAAAGAAAAAAACACTAATGCTATAGAGTTAGATTGTCTCCATGGTGGCAGTCAATATTTTGCTATTTGTATGTTAAATGTAAAAATGAAGGGCTGATTTGCTAAAATAAAATTAGACTGAAAAAAAACATTATACTTAGTCAATAACGATGACTAACAGGTGAGTGAACCAGGACCACGGTCTGTTGAACCCCAAAATTTAAATTCATGGTTAATTCTAACCCTGGCAAAGGGAGACACAAATCCCATTGATTGCCTAATCTGTGACCAGGACACATTGTAATAGCCTTCCTCGAAGAATCGATGGAGCAGGGCTCTCATTTATCAAAGATTACGTAGAACAGGTTCAAAAATTTATCTTGGGACTGAAATTTAGGATTTGTGATTGTACAAAAAAATAACGTATTCATCAAACGTACATCAGTAAATATTCATCTTGTTCATCTCTCAATTGAAGCAATTAAACGAAGGAAATGCATTTGAAAGTTATATTGTATGTTCCCTTGCAAGGACAATCAAAGCTAAATTAGCATTCACTGAATGAGAAAACATGAATGCATTCTGAGGACGGACTGCATGTGATGAGTGACCCGAAGCCTACTACATAATGACATAAATACAAATGGCCTTGTGGTTCGTTTTGTTGGAGATGAAGTCTGCTGCATGAAAATTAGCATGGGACTTGTCATTTTCAGAAACAAAAACCTTATTTAAGGATTTGTTTGGTTTTGCGGGGTGAACAAAGCAGTATGGAACAATGCCGCGACAGGCATTATTCCATGTTTCATTCAGTCTGCTAGTAGGCGTGGTGTGTTGTTCTGAGTCCTATTTTTGTCCGTTTTGTTCGTTTTTTTGTCTGTCTTTTTCACTTGAACTTATACATATATGGTGCCATATACATAAATATACATTTGATAGTATCTGATTTGTATTTGTGACGTTATACCTCCAGCATGACGACGCAGATCTGTTTGACACACTGGATAATGGCTTCTGGGGTCCCGGAGATTGTCACAGCACGCTCTGTCGAGTTGGGAAGCATGTCCCCTGCCACCTGAACTTGCGCCCCTGTGGACTACAGACGGATGATCCCCGTTATAATGTTGACAAATGCAGACTGCAGTGCCAATGACTTCACAAGCGAACAAGTTCAAGTCCTCTATTGCTTCTTATACAGTATGGTATGGCACATGACTACGATACAGTTCTGTTTTGTAAAAGCGGCAATATATAAAAGGCTTTAGCTGAATTGCCTTTGTATTATCAGGGGGTATTTTCCTGAGTATGACTGTGACTGCCTTGGAATACATTTTATTGCTGCTACCTCGTTTACAACCGCGCAACCTCAGGTTCAACATCCCGCCTCTGGGATAAGGGAGGAATAAATCTCCTAGACTGCTGAACCCGTCTTACCAAAGGGAGAGAAATGTGCTGTAGCTCTTCATAGCGATAATTGACCAACAGCTAATTCTCCCATGTTGTTTTTATCAAAGAAGGCCCACGTTGCCATCCATGCAGCTAGAATTTCGTAGGCCACAGAAATCCAACACAACATTTCTGCCGCAGTCAGGATAATTTCCGTAAGTGTCATATTGCAGAAAACAATACATCCACAATCCTTATTTTCATGAATCCCATTTTATTTTGATAAATCTGGGGCTGTATGCTCCACAGGCTTGGAGTCAAGTCACCACTTGGACTCATCATAAATTTGATGCGTTTTGACTCAACTTCACAAAATATTTCAAACTCGACTTGGTCTTGAATAGCAGTGACTCGTGTTCACGTACAAACTTGTACTCGAACCAAGTACCTTGAAAAGACTTGCTACGTTGACCAAGCACTGAAATACAGTACCAACATTTGGGAGCAGTCTCTATTCACTACTCTACGGTGTATGTGCAATATACTGCTATACCGTAGTAACGCATCAGTATCAACTTAATGTTAAGAATCATCATGTTTCGTGATTTTAGTTATGAAGGGCCAATAAAGTAATCGCCCCCCCAAAACACACATATATATCAGGTATGCACACATTCCACTACAAACATGCCAAATTATGTACTGAAGCTTCATCCATGTTGATATTAAGCTTACACGTACAGTAATCTCCAGTCATATGCATCTAATAGGACCTGAGCCTTGATGGGAATAATGAAAAAAAAAATGCTTAATTGACATCCCAACACTCTATAATAATAATTTATGTTCATAGATTAAACCATCAGTGTACCACAAACAGTTTAGCATTCCAAAGTCATTGCCGTAAAATGTAAATGATTTGATTCAGGAAAAATGAACCAGAAGTGCACATGTACATGTACATGCAGCAAAGTCTACAGCACATATAGTCCAGTACAAAGCTCGTCTGTCACTCAAGATCTTAAATCTTCTTCTTCTTCCTTTTTTTTCAGTTTGTCCAGTTAGGGGTTGCCACAGCGTGTCATCTTTTCCATCTAAGCCTATCTCGTGCATCCTCCTCTCTAACACCCACTGTCCTCATGTCCTCCATCACAACATCCATCAACCTTTTCTTTGGTCTTCGTCTCGCTCTTTTGCCAGGCAGCTCCATCCTCAGCACCCTTCTACCAACATACTCACTCTCTCGCCTCTGAACATGTCCAGACCATCGAAGTCTGCTCTTTTAACCTGGTCTCCAAAACATCCAACTTTGGTTGTCACTCTAATGAGCTCATTTCTAATCCTATCCAACCTGCTCACTCCGAGCGAGAACCTCAACATTGTCATTTCTGCTACCTCTATTTCTGCTTCCTGTTGTTTCTTCAGAGCTACCGTCGAAGTATTTTAAGTCATCAACCCTCGCTATCTCTTCTCCCTGGAGCTTCACTCTTCATCCTCCGCCCCTCTCATTCACGCACATATATTCTGTTGTACTTTGGCTAATCTTCATTCCACTCCTTTTCAGTGCATACCTCCATCTTTCTAATTGTTCCTCCGCCTGCTCCCTGCTTTCACTGTATAATACAATATCATCTGCGAGCATCATGGTCCAAGGGGATTCCAGTCTAACTTCATCTGTCAGCCAAGCCATTACTACCACAAACAGGAAGGGCCTCAGCGCGGATGCCTGATGCAATCCCATCTCCACCTTAAATTCTTCTGACACTCCTTGGGCACATCTCACCACTGTTCTGCTGCCCTCATGCATGTCCTGTATTATTCTAACATAGTCAAGACCTTAAATGCACGGTGATTATTTAAGTATTTTAAGAAAAAAAAATGTCATGGCCCTTTTTTTAGGACACAGGGGAACTGTTTATAAATAGAAAGAAATGCAATATAATATGGTATTCATTTTTAATAGTATAGTTTATGATTAGAGATTACAAACACATTAAGCAAAAGGAAAAATAAATCAGACTAACCAGTTCCAATGGATGAATCACAATTTGTAGAGACATCAAGAAGGACAAACATTTTCCTACCTCTCTCATTTCTTTTATTTTGGAACCCCCTTTTCCGATGAGAGAGCCGCACTGGCTGGCTGGCACCACAAGCCGTAAAGTGACCGGAGGCTTGCTGGTTGCCGAGCTGTTGCTCATGGAATTGATGATATCCTGGAAAACGAGAATTTCGCCCTGCACTATGAACACGGTCTTTGGGTGGCTTAAGTAATTCAGGGCGTTCAAGTTGTCATTTGTAACTGCCAGTTTTAGAACAGTTTCTAATGCGATTGCTGACTTAAATGAGCATTTGGGATAAGATGTGCAATTGTTACAAAGATCATTTGAAAGATCACAAAGTCCTGCTTTTGTTTTTACTTTTTTAATTTACACCAAGTTGCAAATGATCATGCAATTGGTGTGGCGAAGTATTTACACATTGTAGAGTTCCCAGATGAGCCTTATTGAAGCAAAAAGATTCCGTTGAATGACTAACTTTTAATTACTTTCAGCTCTTTCTGCTGATTAAAAGTGCAGAATAGTCCATTCCCTAAAGCAAGTTTCTGTCAGGCAAACACACTTTATTTAGAGAAACCCGATTAAATTGCCACTTATGAGCAGTAAGCCGGTATTCGAACATACTGGTACGTGAAGACTAATGATTAACAAATTCTATTCATTACTGAGGAATGTCATGCCACTTTGAATAGTCCAGATGGATGGCCACCATGTCCCATTAAGGGGCATAAAATGTGATTTTTCTTATTGAGTACTTCCTCCCATGTTATAAAACTAAATAAATAAATATATAAATAAATAAAAACAATCCTCATCATCCCAAGCATCCAAAAATACCCTTGAAACTCTGGCTGCCATGCGTATAAATGGAGAAACACACACGGTGTCGCCAACAAATTGAAAACATTGTCTTGCTGTGTTCCATTTATCAAAGTAAAGTACAGTATGCAGTACTAACTTTTGAATTACTTTTTTGACCCACTACTTTCTTACCTCCTCAAATTTATAAGCAATCATGGCAAAAGCCTTGAAGATTGTGTCTGTTGGTCCAGTGATGGTGACTATCCTCTCCGGGCAGTTGCCTTCGGAGATGTTGATCCGTGCTCCACTCTGGGAAAAAAAGCTACATTATTGCGTATTTTGCGTATTGTCATTTAACCCTGTAGACCACCAATGGATCTCAGCACTGACAAAATGGTCAGACGTACATTTATGAAATGAGTACTTGGCAGGACACTCCTGCCATAAGACTGCACTTTTTACTCTTGAATCATCTTTTCCCATTAAAATGATGAGAAATAAGTATATTTCTTTTTGTATAGTGGATGTTCATTTATAGATAATAAACCTACGCTATAGTTGGGACGAACAGTAATCCACAAATATGTGCCAAATGCGACATTTCTAAAGTATTTAAATAATCATTATTTTATTTCATGGTCACTTTGGTAATATTAAATGGTATAATTTATTCGCTAATTTTAGAATGTGAGGACAAGCAACAACTGCTATTTTTCCAGTGTTCAATGGGGTTTAAAAAAAGGGGGTTAAATTAATCTTTTAAATTGTAGTGATTAAAAAGAGTACGTAATGTATAGGCCCCGTAGCTCAGTGGTTAGAGCACTAGTTTGGTAAACCAGGAGTTGTGGGTTCATATCCCACCGGGGCCTCCTCTCCCTGAGAAGGGTTGCGTCAGGAAGGGCATCCGGTGTAAAAATTGTGCCAAACATGTATGTGAGTTCATCTGAGAAAGGGACAAGCCGAAAGAAACCATCCATCAAAAAGAGTATGTAATTTCTTTAGTGTAGGGGACACTTTCCTTCATAAAAAAATACAATTAATTTTACTGTGCATTTATACATTTTATCCCCCAGAGATGCCAATGGGATTAATTCAATAGAATGGCCTCCAAAAGTTCGTATTACTAAATATTATCCCGTCGTGTTGTAGAAACTCACCTCTTCACGCATCTTTTTCACTGTTTCCCCTTTCTGGATTAAAGAAAACAGCAAAATTACCATTTAAATCAAATGTCCAGTGTGTATGCGTGATACCGATGACGTACCTTTCCAATTATGCTTCCCACTTCCTACAATAAAAACACACATCAAAAAATGAAAGAATGTTTCATTACAGACTTGCCCATACAATCCACAAAGAATGAATTTTGCCTTCCCCACTGCAGTCACAGAGTGAAGCCGAAGACCACTCTCCACACACTCTTCACGTGCTCATAGTAGGGAAAGAAAGGGCAGAGAAGCAAGCTGACACACAGCCAGGGCCGTCCATTCCGCAGTGACCGTGAGCGTTAGCCTACGTCCGGTGTGAATTGACGCCCCCATGCCGCCATGCTCCCCGAGTTGATATTAATATTTATGAAAAAGGCGTCAGGTTTTTCAAAGTCGCACAGTCACCACATTTTATGCGACAAGTATTTATCCTTGACGTCCTTTTTTGGCCTCTTTCAAAAGGATTCAGGTTGGATTCAATTTTAGTTTCAATTGCGGTTGCTGTGGACCCATCCGATGTCACTTCCTGTCTGTGCTTAGCTTGTACAGCTCTAGAATAGAATGATACAGTAAATATACTGTAGAATCATCATTTTGTATTCATTTGTGTAATATTAATATTCCCTGCCTTCACAAGCCCCGACCGTGACACACATGTCCCTAAAATGTTAGTAACTTTGGGGAAAATGTGAATGACACCACTGCAAAATCATCACGTTCTCTGATTTTGCTGGTCATACAGTAGATTATGTTGGAGTAATTAAATTACTGAGTGAGTTCATTTCTTACAGAGGTTTATAAATCTGCAATGGAGAATTTCATACAGTAATTGATACTGTATTTGTATTGTATTTTAGTGTTTTTCTATACATTCAACAGTAAGTCGTAATTGTTCATTTCATGACTATGTAGATTACACAAGAAGTGAAAAGATGGTGTGAAAGTGTACTGTATGCAGTTCCACAAGAGGAAGGAGTCGCCCTTCCAGAATTCAACTGTGAGGTGATATTTTCTTTCTTTTGCTTTCTTTGTGTAAGTAAAGAAGGTAATTTGTAAAATGAAAAAAAGCATTTTCACTCATGGTGGAAGCACTGCATTCACTTGTCAATAAGTGTTCGGATCTGCAGCTGCCGTGCATGCAGCAGACACATTTCCCTCCATATGCCTTCAACATTCAAAGAAAGTACAGTACCGTTCTCTGTGTTGGCTTACTTTTCCATGCATGAGGAGACGGATGGTGAGAGTGACATTGAGGCCACCCTCCGACGGGACTTGGGTTGACTCCATGGCAGGAGAAGCTGAGACTGAATGATGATGCTGAATGGGAGGTTGGGGGGAGTCCTCAAAAGGAGAAAGAATATGATGGGATGCCAGCCAGATAGGCACCTGCCAAGCATCAAAAAAGGACACATTATTCATCTTTAAATTTTTGGTACCCAAACATTTCAAGGACCAAAATAATGACTTTAATTTCTTCATTGTGTTCATCATTTGACCACAAACTGTACAAATCAAACCAAAAAAAGTTCACGATAATTAAAACATAATGGAGGAGGCATGTTAAGGTTAAGTTCCCATAAATACATATTATAACACAGTGGTTCTCAAACTGGGGTCCCCAGACCTCTTTGGCTTTACTAGCTATAGCTTTGGGTCCGCTCAATAAATTGCAATACATTATTATGTAGAATCACTACTTAGACCTCCATACCTTAGTATTAGGCAAATAATAAGATATGAGTGGATTGATCATTTTTCTGACATCCCTACAAGTTTTTTGTTAATCATAAAGGTGCATTACTACAAGAACAAAATCAAGTATTTTTGTAAATGTGACTTTATTTATTCACTTATTTAGTTTTAGAAAATAAAAGCATCTTTCCAGAATAAAAGACATAATAATATGACAATCAAGTACATCAAGGGTCACAAAGCGAAAATTCACTTTCGATATGATTAGTCCTTATGCGTTATTGAATGCTCGTTCATATCAGAACAAATGGCGAATAAACCTTCATATCTTTGAATTCTGGTCACCCTACAAAAGAACCGGCATAATAATGACATTTTTCCCATTTTAGTGATGCAATCAATTGGGTTTGGGTTACTGTTCATAATTTACTCAATAATGATAATTACATTTATTGCAGTTGACGAATTATAACTTAACAACCTTTTTTTTGAAAGTGTGGGAAAGGAACTGGTATCAAGTGCTCCGTAAATGCCACACAGTTACTGCAGCATAGATCCGAAACTGAACTTCAGAACTGAGAGGGCTGACGTACTAACCCCTAGTTCACTGTGCTCCTATATAATACATTCCCCAACTGATGTTCTCTATTTTTCCATTTGAAAAGCTTTAAATAGTTTTTGAAATGTAAATTGACTTCTTCATGAATTTAACAGCACCAAGTTTGTCCAAGGGAAGCTGCCTTACCTACCTTTGCTGTAGAATTAAGATACCCTGAAGTTTGGGTAAACACTAACTCTGATATTTGCAGTAATGACTAAATTTTAGGCAAAATTTGATTAAAGTTTGATCAGTATACAATGACTGTGTCCGTCTGTGCCAGTACATTAACCTTTTTCCCTTGGTTGTGTCACCTGGCCATGATTGAACACAAAGAAACCGGCAAACATCCTTGACGCTAATATCTTGAAACCTTACAATGCTGTCACTGCTTCAAAATATTCTGTGCGCAGCAACGTTTAAGCAGATTTACCACAAAATACCTCTTGGAATAAGTAGGAAAAAAAGCTAATCCCCACCCTGCAATTCACATCGCAAGTGCATTCTCAGTTCTTTCAATGTTGTACACAGCAAACTGAGTCTGCTGGGCTTCTTCCACAAGGAGATTGCACACTTTCAGATTGGTTTCTGTGAGACTAAGAGTTGGAATTTATGAGGCAAAACGTTGTTGTTAGCAACAGAAAAAGAAGCATTAATGATCTCTCCGACACAATAAGCTGATTGTGATGCTCTCTCAGCATTGATTGTTCTAATGAGCATGCTCCCTTAGTTTAAAAAAAAAACAAACTTTAAATCTGTTATATACAAGAAAAGAGACAAAAACATATTGAAACATTAGATGCCCAGGGCCGAAGAAAGTCCTGCACAGATAATTAGGTCACTTTCACACTCTTATAAACGATTGAAACATTACATGCGCAGGAGATTGATGAAATTTTTATGAGAAAATTAAATCCCATGGGAATTCTCTTTGACAACCCGGGCAACATTTAATTCATTTATTTGCAAATGACACAGTAAAGATACTCTTTGCCACAATAATGTGTTGCTAATTTCAGTCTTCTGTCCTAACCCTAAAATGTAAACACTCTGCTGTCATATATTCGCCCCAATGGATAAAAAAAAAACAAAACTAGATGAACACTTTTTTCTAAAAAAGTGAAGTGGCTCATTTAGTGTGCACTGAAAAATACACTGAAAAGAAGTCAATATACTGAAAAGAAGTCAATGCTGACAGGCTCGGGTTCTTAAGATCAATTTTTTTCATTTCTTTCAAGAAGGTTTTGTAATTTGTGTTGGCCTTCAAATCATTGGGGAGCTGGTGCCAACAATAAACCTCATATTGCACTATGATAAATGGTGCTCACAGTTAGCGCTTTCATGAAAAACAGCTCTTGCAGGCAGAGGCTGATAACCAAAAATTTCTATTTATTGATAATGCACGGTTTACATTTGTCAGAGGGGAAAAAGAGGAACGCTAGTGTAGAATTTGAGTGAGTGTATAAAAAAAATGTACAATGTATGCAGTCAGGGTTATACAGTCAGTTGCTAATCCATCTTCCTGACGCCTGATGTGTTGATGCCTGAAACCAGTACTCATGAGTTTGAACTTCCTTCGAAGCTCACTCACCAATCATAACGACAGTTTTGTGTGCCGCTCGCGTGCACACTATACATTTACTGCAGGCCGCTTTACCGCCATTTACAGTGAAAGTCACCACTTCTTCAGTCTTAGTAGATTTATAACAAGTTAGCATTCAGTCCACAAAAACACTATTCTTGTGTTTGCCTGTTTGTTTGAAACTGCACTCTGAGTGTGGGAAAACTTATCCCATGAGGTAACTTTGGTCAAGGTGAAGATTTTCCAAAACTTCCTCAGGAAAACCAGGATAAGTAAAATCTTCATAAATTAGTTATTTAAAATATCTTTGTTATTCCCTATTTATTATCATTTCATTTAAAACCATGACTTGGACTTGTATGGTTTCCTCTGGAATGAAAATATTCCTCTTCATCTTTGTAACACTTGAATGTTTTGGCAAATACCGCACAGAAATCTACACAAACATTTCTGTCAATTTAGAATAAAAAATAGAACCAAACTGGGAGAGCTTTCCTCTCCTGAAAATACTGCCAAAACAACAAAACAGTTTATGAGAGGCAAGATGTGGGTGGTTTTATACAAACCGAGTTAAACTGAAACCCTAAAGTGCTTGCATTTTACCTGCCAAGGGAGACAAAAAAAAAAAAAAAAATGGGGCACGAATTGGAATCTTTTACAATGGTTGAGTCAATTCCCAAACTTAAACCAAATATCATAACTGTATAGAGCAGGGGTCTCAAACTGTTGGCCAGCGGCCCCAACATGATATTTTGTGGCCCCCACATACTCTGAAAGTTAAATGATAATGCAGCCCTGTGGTTTTATATGAATGGCACTTTTACAGTGTTGTGTGCTGAGCCGACAGACCTACCAATCACAATGACGTTGCGCCTCTCGGGGCGGGACAGTGACCAGGC
The DNA here is from genome assembly GCF_019802595.1 of Syngnathoides biaculeatus. Taxonomy (NCBI): domain Eukaryota; kingdom Metazoa; phylum Chordata; class Actinopteri; order Syngnathiformes; family Syngnathidae; genus Syngnathoides; species Syngnathoides biaculeatus. The sequence continues at coordinate 16,134,416 of NC_084653.1, read as the reverse complement.
TTGATGCAAGCAGAGAAACATTTCTCATTGAGTGAAAGTTACAGTGGTGTTGCCATGGAGTGTTTCGTGAGTAGTTTTGCACACAACTTGTTTACACCAGCTTCCTTGCTTATCTCATTTTGTGCTAAAAAAAAAAAAAAGCATTTTTAAAAATTTCTCATTTAAATTGCGTGCATATGCACCAATGCTGTGGCCCGGCCTCAGCTAGAATGCGCCCACAGGGGCCCCCGAGGTGAATTGAGTTGAGACCACTGGTATCGAGTTTCTATTTTACCTCTCTAAACGGGAGAATGAAGGAAGCTGTGGTGACAGATATATGAAAACCTCTGATATTTGTTTTAATTGCCTAGCTTTCAAAACAAGGTTTAACACTGCACTGAATGAATCAAGCGACGTATCAATTCAAAGCAGAGGATATCAAACCACTGCCATGACTCACCGAAATTTCTGTGGGCGATGTTTTCCGAGGTCATAAAGGACAGCAGAGCGATCACACTTGAACACAGATCAGTCCATCAGCTGTTCGACTTTTTTTTCAAGTGGATCACAGGCCCATGCTGACGTCTGCAGGAGTGGAACAAAGACATCAATTCTAATGTTCATTGTTGCGTATTCATCATTTGCAACATTGAGATTGATTTGTGAGCAAAACAGCAATTTCACATCAATCCTGTCCATCAGAATCTTAATTGGATTACAGTCGACCTCCACATGGATTTTGTCACAGGCTCTTAACCACAGTGAGATATACAACCTTAAGATCCTCTGCTTCCCATCACCTCAGCAACATTCTCCTTTTGGACAGCCATAACTTGCTTTTTTTGTCCACATTATTTCTCAAAACTTTTCAAAGTGGTATCTCCAAAATTGGTTACTCGCAAGTCAAACGAGTATGAATCCATTTTTCTATATCATATACTGGTACTGGACAATTGATACTATCCAATACCAGCTTTTTAAATGCGCTAAAATGAAAAACACTGATACTTTTGATACTTTAATCATTTGTGGTATTTCATATCATTAACATTAATTATTGTGATCTGTAAATGATGGGAGATTGGTGGGAAATACTTTTTCTACAACAAGGGTTGAGTGCATAATGCGTACATGCAGCACTTGTTTACTAAGTCACTCAGTAAATGATGACGAAGGCCAGTCATTGAAACTCCACAAACAACCAAGACGTGCTTTGCGATGTTTGTATGGTGTTGTGGCAACACAACAAACCTTGTGAAACACATCGTACAAAGTGTGTGTCAGTATCACAGATACCAGCTTGACTTTTTGTCAGAATCAGAACAGAAAGGAGATCGGTGATATCGAACATCACTAGAGGGTATCACTATGGGTAAGTTAGAATCTTTGATTAGCCTGCTGTCAGCCTGTTTTACACAAAGGGAGGACATGCAGTTTCACACCAGAAGGTCTGAGCAGAGTTTCAAAATTTTGACCTCCGCAGGTTATAAATCCAGGAAGTTGACTTCGCCAACCCATACGTGTTAAAGCGCTAAAATCATTCATCGTTTCTCATGGTTAATTTTATGCATCACTGTTTCTTAGTCACTCCTTGTGTGTACGTGTGTGTGTGCGTGTGTGTGTGTGTCCACTTGAGCTCATTAGGTTGCTTATCGTATCTTACAGTGTGGCCGGGAAATGTGTACTGACATAATGATATTCAAATCTGCACATAAAGTAATTTAGTGTAAAATGTAGGAAGTTGGGTTACTTCCTATCAATCCAGACAACGAGAGGGCCTCATTAGCATATAAATATGTGCACTGGGGAGAGCAGCATTAAGGTGAGTTGTGATATGCAGATGATATGCGTGTCCTTGATTAGATCGCAGTCATCACTACGATGGGCGCCACAAGGGGTAATCTTGACATGCACAAATTTCACTCACTAAATTTTTTGTTTTTCTCGTAACATTTCTACGTGCAAGGAGAGCTGCATTGTTGCTAATATTGGGTTATAACAAAAAAGTGTAAGTTTTCTCCAACTGATTCAGAAGAAATTTGCTTCGCTGAATCTAATAAAAACATGTGTTTCTCTTGTTCAGCTCTGTTTTTTTATGACAAGTTGTTAACAGTTTATTAATCAAAGGTTACAAACTTTGCTTAGCCAAAATGGAATTGTAGAGATTGATAAAAGTAAATAAGTGTATTTATAGTTGTGGAAGATGAAGTTATCGTTGGGCAAGATTCAGATCATGAATCTCAGTGTATTTGAACCTCGAAAGTGAAACATTCTTATTGAATAGTTTCATGATTTGTACAGATCATATATAATATCAAGTATATATGAAAGAGATAGCAGGGTTGGGTTGTGGTTAATAGTCCTCAGCTATGGCCATTCAGTGTGGTGTGTACGTTCTCCCCAAAGTAAACGGAGCTTGGTTCCATTTCATCTGTTAACCTTTTGCACACAGTATAGAAAACTATCTTTAAATCACCCCCAGCCCTTCCCGCTTACACAGATATTGGACTTAAAATGCCGTCAATGGCAGTGAATAAGTGAAAAAAAAAAGGAGGTTATCATTTCAAAAAGTTCATTGATGTTATTGTTTTCAAGTTGTTGGTATCAACGCCAATCACTAGTACTTACATTGGTGTGCCAGTCAGGTTCAAAATGGTACAAGACCTGTTCTGCAGACCACACGACACATGGAGGGAACAATGAGGGAAGGCGATTCTGTGAATGAAAACAAAGCATTTTGGTTGAAATGATGCTCCCTTGTAGCGCCATCTACCGCACACTTTGAAGTACAGTAGTGTAGATACTGTCTGGCTGGACATTCCTCTCAACTGCCTCATTTTTTTCCAGGAGTACGTTGCTGCTCTCTGTTGGTACGTTACCAGAAATGCACCACTTTAACCCACATTAAGGTCCTACTGAACATCATAGAATGTGATTGAGAAAAGTATACAATACTGTGTAAATCAATCCTCCCTTTAGACATACCCTAGTGCAACTTATTTTTTATATATTTACACATTTTCTACTTTTTTTCCCCCAAATTATTTATGTTTAGACATTGCTTTAATTCCTCACTCGTACTCATACAAATTGACAAACCAAAACTTTTCCTGGTTGCGCGTGTATAGTATTTTAGTTGTGTTGATGCCTCAAAGTGTAGTTACTTTCCCTAGTCTGTTCCAGATTTTGAATGTTTTCTGACACACATCCTTGTGTCATCACCAAAGACTGCCAGTTTTAGTGTTTCAAGTACATTACAAATATTCTTAATTATAATCTTAATAGGGCCTCAACACCGACACCTGAGGGACACCACAAGCATTGTCCACACATTTTCACCAATTATTATTAATCATCACAAATTGTTGTCTTCTATCCAAATAACCTGCCTCCAGTACTAATTAAAAAAAAAAAAACTGACTGATTAATTGTGTTAAAGGCTTTTCAATAAATATATCATTTAAATGTTTTTTATTGTCTATGGTGCCTGGCAATAAAGCTCGTGCACGTGACGTCACCATTTTCACGGCGCCATATTGCCGGTCAAAAGGAGCTGCTCGACAGTGTGGGGGACATTGAACCGGAGCAGAATACACACAATGCCCGAGACTTATTGTGCTTTTGGTTATTACAACACACGGACAGATATTCAAAGAGATCATTCAATGGAATACGAGCTGAAAAGACGGGAAAAGATCGATGGATTTCGGTAATTAAATGTGATGGATGGTGCCCAACCAAGTACATACGCCTGTGGAGTGATCACTTCATTTCAGGTAGGAATTATTCTTCTCAATCTCAAATTCCCAAGAAGTATTTATAATGCCAAGTTGGCTCATTTGAGAACAATGTGTTAAAAAAAAAAAGACAGGGAGTCATCTCCAACGTAGATGGAAGCATTTTTTTAATATGCATTGTTCTCAAATGAGTCCGATGCGTTTGTCACAGTGATCTTTACGTAGGTTAATGAAGTGTGGCTGCAACACGCTTCCGTGTACGGGGACTGAAGCCTATCCCAGCGGTTTATTATCTTTTTTTAAATATGAATTGGACTCATTTGAGAAGGATGCATATTAAAAATAAATTTAAAAAAGTCTGTCACGGAGAACTTTACCGAAGTTTGGCTGCAACACGGTTCGTGTACGGAGGAGCCAACTCGCTGTCTTTTTTTTTTCCAATCATAGTTAATGAATGTGAGTTTGTGTAAAACCAGGGGTCATTTATTTATGCATTCGTATTTGTATTGAAAAAAGTCTGAGTGGCTCCATCTCTATGTGGGATTTATTCTTGATTGAGAACAGACCCAGCAATGAAGTATTTGTATGCGTCCAGACTTTTCTACGCTTTCCAAACTCTTCCGTGTAAGTCTCCACGACTTACCAGAACCATGTGTAGAACCAGTTGTCCAAGACAAGCAGAAGCGGGTTAACAGTCCAATTTTTTATCGGAGAAAACATCAACTTTGGCATTGAATATGCGTCCTCTATGCCAAGTGTCTCTCAATTTTCCACGTACCTTCATTTATTATCACCTTCTAAGTGTTTAACGGTATTGGACAAAACTCTGGGCGTCGTATTATAAGACATATTTTTGTGCCATCTCCAACCGACTTAGCATTGAAGTATGTTTTGCTAGACCGTCACTATGGCCAGTCACGTGACCTCGGTGATGCGAGTGCACGAGCTCTATTGGCTAGCAACCAGGGTGTAACCTACCCCATGTCTGAATGTCGCGGAGATAGATTCCAGCACTCCCCCAACCCTTGTGAGGATAAGTGGCTCAGCTAATGTTTCTCGCATCTGGTATTACTTTGGCTGATTGAATTATTACATGTGTCATTTAGCTATTTCTTCTGAACCCATCGTGACTCCGTGAGAGTAATGTGAATTGTGTTTAACTAGAAATGAATCAAACCAATTATTGAATGAAATGAAATAGGAATAAAACTGGCCCCAAGTTTTGTGTGATAGGATTTGCTCCTGATTTGGTACAACGGACTAACTTTAGCTCTTTTCATTTGATTTGGAAATCTACTGCTTGGAATGATAAATTTCTGATTATGTATCTCAATTACTTGAATTGTATTTGCTGCTTTTATTTGTTAAGCCAAGAAGAAGAAAAAAAAACTACCCAGCCCAAATATACTTTTAAGTATTGTTTTTTTTTTTTTTCATGATTTTTGAAATGGGTCAAATTGACCCAGGTTAAGTAGTAAGTACTTAGGGTAATTACCTTTCTTGTTTAAGTATAGTTTCGAGTTGTATAGTCCTCTGTGACCTATTCCTCTAAATGTAGAAGACAGGAAGGAAATAATGTGAATAATCTTCGGACCCCCTGACACACACATTAAGATAATCCTCAGAAGCAGCCATCTGATTTTCCCTGAGCTTTCGCACTGCAGCAAAGGAGCGGTTTGCGTGTCGAGATCCCTCCGGGTAAAAACTCTATTATCACGCAGCGTGAAAGTCAAAGAAAAGGGCCCCTGCTGCGGTCCCCTGACAGTTTTAATATTTAATGATGTAAAAGAATAATGCTCATTCTCCTTAGCGGGGCTCTTATCCTCATTAAATATCCTGACAGCATTATCACTTCAGCTTTCAGCTTCTGAAGGACTTGACCCCTCCATTTGTACACAGAAATCAAATACGTCGATGAACGTCACCCACACGTCCTTTTTGGAGGTACTGTACACCACTTTGTTGCAGCAAAATGGAGCCAGTTGACTTTTGGCGTGCACCCTCAGCTGGTTGGCAGTCCAGTTGCAGTTGTCCTGGTTAATTGTTGTGCAAGGCCTCCCCCTGATTTGAACATTGATTCCAACTCTAACTGCTATTGTATTCTGTGAAGGCCAAACCCAGATCAGAGTAGGGGTGCATGAAATAATTGATCCTTAAACACGGGACACACAAACTAATTATAGCTTGATAACTTCGTCTATTTAACTTCTACTTTGCCATCTTGAATGCATCGTGTCAACATACTGCCTCTTTATTAGATTTTGCAAAAACTTGGTATTGTGATGTGTAAATTTTGACGAAACGACAGTTGGGATGGGCAATTTTTACTGTTTGGTCTCCAATGGGGTGGAAAAAATGAAATTGCCAGAGCCACTTTTTTTTCCTTATAACAATGTTTCTGTTTTTGTACAGCACATTTCTTTAAAGGGCCAATTCATGAAATGCATGATTTTTAGTATGTTATTAATGAAAAAACGGTAGCCGGTATGGACCCATGCCTTTTTTTAACCACAAAACATGATTTTGATGTAAATGGCTTTTGGTAACTCCCGCCATGAAAATCCTCTTGAGGGATTTGTTTTTGAGAAGAAGCAGGAAGTGACGTACGGGGCAGCAGCACCCTCTAGCGGACTCGTTTGTTTCTATTAGTTTTATCCGCGGGAAGGTAGCTCATTGTTCCTTTGTGTTAGCTAAATTGCTGGCTTTTTGCATTGCTGGATATTCCTCGAACACTCGGAAGGATGGATTTACCCTTCATTATTTTCCAAGAGACCTGGTTCATCATGAAAAATGGATTGCACAGGTGCAAAAGACGAGAGCTTTTTGGGTTCCAAATGACAGGTAGGTGTGTGGATCGCTCGTGGCCTTGTCAACAAAGCTGGTTGCCAGCCTTGTCGACAAGGCCGAGCCGACCCCTGGCCTTGTTGGTCAGGGTGGCTTGTTGCGGCGCCAGGCCAACTGGGCATTTATCACCGCTGCTCCGCATATCATCTAAATATGGCTCGAAACAATAGGGTAATATTGCCCCAGTCACTTCACTCAGTTGTGAGATGTTCTCTTCTTCGAAAAGAGCTTCGGTGTCAGAAGGGGCATGATCGTCTCCCACAGTAGCGGCCACAGCGTGTTTTCAATGGTGAATGCCCGGGGTGACGTCATGGCGAGGCGATCCAGCCAATATGGTGAACAGTTGGATGTCGAATCCCACTTCCTCAACTTTGCGCATGGATGACGCGCTCTTCGCTCATATTTATTTTTTCATTAAGGACATTGAAATGAATAATGTTTTCTGTATTTTTCATTACAATATCTATTTTAGAATGTTTATTTGGATGACATTTGACCTTTAAAATTGCTATTTTATATGAAGCCCAAAGTAAGTAAAATTATTAAAGCTTGGGGGAAAAAAGTGAATGAATGTACTTCCAAATCAGTTTGGATATTCTAGCATTATTATATGTAGTATATTTTTCCAAGTCTTTGCCATACACTAAACCAAAGTCCCAATTTTAAATCAAGCACAAATGTAATGTCTTTTTAGTTTAGGCCACTTTCAAAGTACAGCTCCATTTACCATCTCCCACAGATGAATGCGCCTACACCATCTTTGTTGTGTTTGTTAACAACCTGGTTAGAGTGCCAATCTGACTTGGAAGTGAATTCTTAATACGAATAAAAGTTTTGTCAGATCTCACATGGCTTTTTGGCCAACTTCTTTTTTTTCTGTCCTCTAAGGGGATTTTTGTGTTTTTGCTGTAAATTGCAGAAAACTGCTCACTGGCTATGTGCTGAAACACCTAATTTTGCATCAAAACCAATATGGTGGCTGACATGCCATACTTTGCAGCAACTTCTAACAGATCTAAGGTTGTATTCGGGATTTAAAGTACTAATGTCCATTGGTGCAAACATTCCAAATAGCTGTTGTTTTTTTTCACGCCACTAGTTGAAATGAAGATGACTGCCTGATGATGATTATGATTACCCCTTTGATATTTAACACTTGTTAACAATGGAGGTCTAATATTATAATGTGGATGCCATCACATGGTCTATAACTCGTGTATTTATTATTATTTTTGCAAACATTAGCATATTTGTGGCCCTCAACATGCCCCATTTTGCTCTTTTTCTTTTAGAAAATTGCACGTTTTTTTGTATTTGTTTTAAGCAGAGACGCAAAACGCCTCTGCAACGTTTTACTATGGATCTTTCTTGACTCCCACCATTTAATGGCATCAAAGTTTGATGGTCAGTTCGAGGATTGGCCATAAAAAAGGAAATGTGAGCACCGATACTGTTTGCTTTCTCTTATTTTTCTGTCTTCAATCGATAAATATTTAACACTACCGATTAAGTCACTCAAGGAAGAGATCTGTTTTCCCTCTATTACAGCCGTACAAAAACATACATTGCAATTAAAAAAAAAAGCTAAACATGCTGTTTAACGAAAACATAAATATGGAGTCTTCTGTTAAGAACACTACACAAGACGCCAAGCAAGCACACACCAATACATCTTTGCACAAACTTGTTGAGCTCAAGCAAGCAAGCAGGCAAGCAGGCAGAAGAAATGATTAGGTCTGCAAACACTCTCAGAAAGAAAAAGCCACGCAGTAGTTCAGCGTTCATTTTCCACACACAAAGGCCACTTTCAAGAGCTTAACCGGAGTCATCCAGCCGGGCAAACATCGCCTCGCTAGAATCATAACCCTGGCTGCAGCAGAGAGACCATCAATCAAGTCTGAGTTGTGGCCCAAGACTTTGCTTTGAAGTCATTCAGAGTGAAGAGATTGAATGTGCAAAAGATGACTGGACCTTATCGTTGTTGATGAGGCATTAGTCATGCTGCATTTAACGTGCATCACCCTCCTACAATGCTGCCTTTGAATTATTTATTTATTTTTTTTGCTTTCAAAGTCATCTCAAAACTCAGCAAAAGATGATAAAGGCATAATCCAGACCACGTTCAAAGTACAGTACAGACAACCTCTGCCTACTCAGTTTTTTTTTCCCGATGCAACCTAACTTCACATATGCACGCCTCTACATATTTCCATTTTTGTTGTTATTGTTGTTGTAATGACCCATGATTCTGAAAGATAGAGCCAAATCCCTGGCTAGTAAAAAACAAACAAAAAAAAAAAAAACAAGTGGGACCAGCACCATAAATCTTGAGTATAATATGCACCCTCCCTCAAAATCTGGAATTCTTCTTCTAATATATAATACACACCACAGATTAGCTGGCATCAAAACATGAAATTATTATCTGTATTTCATTAGGTTTGTCACAGAAATATTCTGCTCTGTGTTCATCTTTCCTCACTGTGGATTTCAAAGCAAGTTTTCATATCAGCAAAGAACAACACAAATCCATTCTCCTTGACATCAGTTTTGCTGTATCAGCATTATTGTTTTCCGCTCTGCTGAATTGTTGTTAACAAGTTCAACCAAATAAATGACAACGCTCTTCTGATTTCTTGATCAATATTTTTATAACTTGTGAAGACACTCAAAATCAAATTCTCTCAATTTAATGCTGCAAGCCTAGTCTGAAATTACATTAGTAAATTCTAGTTTGTGGTATATTTACAATATAACTAATTATAATGTCGTATTGAATGTTTCTGTGGCATAAAACATCTTAAAAATAACAAAATGTAACATTTTTATCTATCCATCCATGTAACATTTTCTTAGCCGCTTATCACAAGGGTTGTGATCCCATCTGTCAACGGGCAGGAAGCAGGGTACACCCTGAACTCGTTGCCAGCCAATCGCAGGGGACATGGAGACAGGCAACAGTCGCTCTCACAATCACACCTAGGGGCAATTTAGACTGTCAAATTAATGGTGCATGTTTTTGGGATGTGGGAGGAAACTAGAGTGCCCAGAGAAAACCCACGCAGGCACGAGGAGAACATGCAAACTCCACACAGGTGGGTCCAGGATAGAACCCAGGACCTCAGAACTGTGAGGCCCATGCTTTCTAGCTGATTCACCGTGCTGCCAAATTCAACATTTTCAATATATTTTAAAATAATGTACAAAATTACTTTTCAGATCAGATCATTTAATTGTCTAAATGTTTCTACTTACTGTCAATTTGGTTAATGTTAATGTTTCTCTCACCAGGCAGAATTTAATGAGCTGTTGGCATTTTCCGCTGAAGCCTCTGTACTTTTGTTAATGAAGTCTTCTGCATATGAGTTATTATGATGGCTTTACTTTCGCCCTATGGAAATGTTGTTGATGTCACCAACAGTGGTTTGGAGGTCAACAAATGTGTTTTTCTCATGTTTACCATTTTGACACCCGTTACTTTTTGCATTACCAGTTATTTTTTTCTTCAGGACATTCGACATTCTTTGAAATGGCTCATATAGCTTCTTTGACCCTTTGATTGCCACCCGCTACGCATCTCCACCAGGGCGCTGATTACGCTTGTGTGTATTGCACGTCAATAAACGTGTGAAAAGCAATTGGCGAGGCTTCAACAGTAGATGGAATTGCCAGTTATATATCTCGACGCTGGACATATTTATGCTTTGAGAGGCTGGATTGTTCTGCATGCTCATCAAAGCTACTGACAAGCGATGGATGCTTCTGATGGGTCTATATGATAACAAGACTGCAGAAAAATTACACACCATCAATGAAGGTTGTTTAAACTAATTTTGAAATTTAATTCACAACCAGAAATAAATGACACTTAAATTAGTCGCCGGTCTTGGGCCATTGAGCAGCCTTGTGGGGGACGCAGTCGCTCATGTGGCAGCTCGTGAAGAGCTTGATTGAATGGCACCCACTAAACAAGGACAGAGTAAATCCCCACTCAGGGGATCAAATCTGAGCCCTGCCAGAAATGGCCGTTCACCTCCTCCCCCTAAAAATATATATATTTATAATTGCCTGGATTAATAGTTTAAACCCAAAACAACAATTTCATACCCATCTTACAAAATTACCCAAAGTGACATAGCGATTACCGGGGGGAAAAAAGTATGGACATTCAGCAAAGACTAAAATAAATTTCAATAATAACCCAGGCTAAATGTAGCTCTTCCCTAATATGTAATATGTTCATCTCTCAGTCAAAATGTATCATTTTTAACACACACTGGGTGTTTTAAGATAAATTGGAGTGACCCGATTTACGGGTTTTTCAAGAATGTGAGCCCTCATTTACAATACATCAAAGAAGGTTTTTTTTTTTGTTCTTACCTGCATGCCAAAATTTGGAATTCAGGCATTGTATGGGTGCAGTAAAATCTCCTCAATTTAGTTCACAATGTGATAATAATTTGTAGGTCTTCATTTTTTCATTGCCTCTCTCAGTTGAAATTTACTGTTAAACTAAGAATGAATTGTGTTAAAATTAAATTAAAATATTGCAGAATTATAATGCTTTAAGTAATAGATATTTGTACACTAATGGTGTAGAGACACAGACATATAATATCTACAAATAATGATGAATAATACTGCATCCTAAACTGGGATTGTCTCAATGTGTATCTGTTTTGCTGGATTATAATGCACCTTTGGTGTCCAAGACACATAGACCAGCACAGTGTCACATTGAGTTGAAGAAAAAATATGGCAAAATTTGTTTACTTCTTTTCATTTTACAAGATTATATCATTACTAATCTCCCGCAAAATACAGTATTTTAAGTGCTTTTAGTATTATTATTAAAAAAAAATACAATTTGTGGGGGGTGGGTGGTTAGGGGGGAATTAATGGCCTTTTCGTTAAGTGGAAAAGATGGTTTGAGATGCAAGTGTTTGAGTTACAAGTGAGTCAAACTGGCGGAGTATTTAGCAGTTTAAGTGAAATGTTTTCCTTGAGCAGCCCTCACATTATTATTATTGTTATTAAATTATGGTGCCCTAGTGTGTCATAAGAGTTAATCATGGGGCTCACTTAATTTACCCATAAATGATTACTTATTATTTACAACTATATATTTGTTCATTTAGGGATTCCAGCATAATATAGTGACAGACAGAACAATTAAATGCTCTTCCCCTACATGGGGGAAGGTAAAATGAATCATCCACTGGGGAATAATTTTGAAAAAAACAAAAGTTAGATTTTAATGCTGATTGAAATTAAAGTTGGGATGCTGATTCCAGAATTGTAGTTATTTTTTTCTAGCAACTACCACCCACCAGATAAATAAAATTCCACTTTTTAGCCACAGTAGGACTTGCCAGGTGGTCTAAATCAATCAAATCATTTCATGTCAAAATAAAAATGTTAAAAAAGGTAGCATGGTTTCATGCAGAGGATTGTGTGCTGTTGGAGTTCCCTTGAGTCAGGGTTAAAGTGCGAAACAATCTAGTTTATAGCATTTCCCACCAATGACAACATAATCCAGTTGACCTCATAAGGACTTTTTTGTTGTTGTTTTTTTTCAAGCAAGGTGCAGAGATCACGCTGAGCATCCAAGCTTATCGTGCTGTGGATGATGACCTTTAACTGCAGACTACCTTCATTTGAGTGTCGTAAATAAAGATGCCAAAGGCGGGAGTTTTTGAACGGGAAATTTTTCCCCCCCTACTGATCCCCATCCATCCATCCATTTTTTGCCGCTTATCCTCACAAGGGTCGCGGGGAGTGCTGGAGTCTATCTCAGCTGTCAACGGGCAGGAGGCAGGGTACACCCTGAACAGGTTGTCAGCCACTCGCAGGGCACATAGAGACAAATAGCCACACTCACAATCACACCTAGGGGCAATTTAGAGTGTCCAATTAATGTTCCATGTTTTTGGGATGTGGGAGGAAACCGGAGTGCCAAGAGAAAACTCACGCAGGCGCAGGGAGAACATGCAAACTCCACACAGGCGGAGCCGGGATCGAACCCGGGTCCTCAGAGCTGTGAGGCCAATGCTTTACCAGCTGATCCACCATGCCTCCCCTACCAACCCCCTCAAAATCTTAATAAGTCAAATACAAATTTTCACAGACAAAACACGTTAAAATTGTGGCCCATGAAGTGCTGCCTCCACAAGTGATTTTTTTTGTTATTGTTTTTCTTTTATTTTCACACTCGGGTTTCCGTTTCCAAGTGGAAAAGCCACTTGCTTCGTTCGTCCTGTTATCTCTTCCCTTGGTAGTGAAAGCCATACTCAGCAGGGGGCTATCAGTTTTAAATCAGCTGTTTTAAATTGTGAGGAAAGCAATCACAAAATTATTCTCTTCAAACATTCAAGTATGGAGGTAAATGTGTTGAGCAAAAAGAAACTGTAAAAAAAGAAAAATAATAAGGTTTTGTTGTATCGCCGAGAAAGCCTTGGGTTGGGTTTCATAAAGGTGCTAAGTCATTATGAGCCTCAACATTACAGCGAATTTTGTGACTGTGTATGCGTGTGTGTGTGTGTGTGTGTGTGTGTGTCCATGTGTCAGGGGAAACCTAATATCCTGTTCGACTAAGCAGCATTTGACATCCTCACACCTTCAGTAAAGAGACGACGAGGCTTTGAAGTCTCGCAGTCTCAAAGCTTTTAATCCCAAAGACGAGGAAAATATTAGCACAGCCTCCGCCATACAGATGTTTCATTTCTAAAGTATGGACTTTACATTCAGCATTTTTTCCACTTATAGTTGTGAAATATTGGGGTTTGTTCATAGCTTCTGTGAATACTTGGACCCCGTCCAATGGTCATTCTTACCAGGATAAATAAACAGCCCGCATTGATTTCCACATTTATCGATTACAAGAAGTAACATCCGCTTTGATGTCATCCAGTTTCAGGTTACAGGATGACAAGAGGGAAATAGCCGAAGGATTATGTTTCATCTCAGTGCATGGCTATCACACTATGACGCAAACATTATGCTTTTATCCTCAACAAAAAAAAAAAATCCTCATCCTGAGAATCATTTATTAGTTGGTGTCAAGCTTCGTTTGAGCTACAGCTTGTTTGCATTTACATGAATGACTCATTTACAATTTGTAAGTTCATCAATATAAGTCGATTTTTTTTCCCAAACATAATGTGACTGTACTGTACATCTCCGTAACATCATACAACAGTTAACAGTGCATGGCAAAGCGCAGAATAGGTCGAAAATATACATTCCAAAGTAGTCGGGAAGAAAGCTGCTGCGTTGCACACCGGGTTTAGTACAATATCTCAGTCGCTGCTCTGACATAGTTTCAGCCTTTTAAATTATTAATGTGGAAAGACTGGTGGCTAAAAAATATTTTGCCTTCCTGTAGAACAACAGACTAGATATGAAAAAACAGGTAGAGAGCACAAAGTGTAGAAAACTGTGTGACAACAAGGTGGCCATCTTTGGCCAATCGATTCCCAAAATTATTTCTGTGAATTCAGTCATTCAAGTCTTGCTCCTGATAGTACGTACATGATTTCTTAAACACACCCCAGAGCGATGTCTCTGAAATTTTTAGTGATTAATGAATTAGGCGGCGCACCCGAGGAGGGGGAGGCGGGGATGGGAAAAGTCTAATGGGATTTCAAGCTCTCCTTCGCTGACTACACAGCAGAGGCAGCTCGTAGAGAGAGTATTTTCTCAAGCTCCTGAAGTACACACCGCCTTTTATTACATCTGCTTAAGTACACACGGTTGCACTCTTTGCTGACTTGGCAGCCTGATTGGTGCTAAAAATAAAAAGGGGGGAAAGAACATTGGGAAAAAAAAGCCACTCATTTCAGCAATTAATGATATGTCTTTGGACATTGAGATGAAAAGATGACGCTCGTCTGACCCCACCCAGTCATTTTCGAAAATGCGTATTCTCATGAGAATTGCGGGTGAACTGGAGCCTTTCCCAGCTTTCCAGTTACAACTGAATTGCAGACATCTGAAACATCATTTTCAGATCTGTAGAGTGAAAACGCCACACACGTGAATGGTGGAAATGACATTAATTGACATTAATCATACCCCGAATCATTGGTGATCTGATATCAGACACATCCCCAACCAAATAAGTACAAGTCATTTTGTATTCAGTATTTTTTTTTTCCCCAACACACTTTGTACTTGACAGCTGAAGGAGGCAACCCCACTTGCATGTGTTCCATAAAGTCACTCTGTCCTGTCAATAAAGAACTACAGTACAGTACCAACTGGTGTACTTTACATATATTCATTTTATTTTCCAAGGTTCCTTAATGCCTTTCCCTTTTTATAGACCAATCTGTTTGGTGTTTACAACCATCAAACGGCATTGCAAATACGTTACATGTTAAAGGTTAACGTTTCTCCATTCTAGTCATTTACTGTTTTGTCCTAGTATATCAGCGCTAAAGTAATGATCTCCTGTGAAAAAATCTGTAAATGTCTGAGCAAATTTAAAAGACCGTCATGCGATCGTGTTTGGCAACATTTTCGGGCATGTGCAGTATACGCTCACACTGTGTATCATATATATGCTATTTAAATCCCGTCTAAAGAGTCAGTCATATTTTGGCCGAAGACAGAATCGAACCCAGCGCTTATAAAATGGGACTTGAAAAAGTGTGGAAAAAGTGGACATACCAAACCAAATCAGTGACCGATAAATCCGAGCCTATAAATGTAGTCAGTGACAACAATTTAGAATATACTATTGGAAGCGTTGGTCAGGAACAGAGAAAATGGGAGTTCCATCATGCACTGAACTGTGCAAGTGGACAGCATTGGCGGCTTTGTGGTTTCCTTTATCAGGGCCCTGCTGGGGCCAATCTGTTGGTCAGGAGCTGCTCGGCGGTAGACTTCACAACCTCGCCAACATGCTGAGAGAGCTCCACAACACAAGGCAGACATAGAGAAAGGGACAGCTTGCACTGCTGTTTTCACGACATGAGCTATAATACATTGTACTGCCCGAAGTATTCGCTAACCTGTAATGACACGCATGTGAACTAAAGTGAAGTTCCATTCTTAACCATTAGGTTTAATATAAACTCAATGGTCAATCCTTTTGTAGCATCTTGAAATCTTCTGAGAAGGCTTGCATCAAGGTTTGGGAGTGTATTTAAAGGTATTTTGATCCATTCTTCGAGAAGCCAATTTTCTAGGTCAGACGTTGTAAATGTGTTCTATCGGGTTGAGGTCAGGGCAAGTACAGAACAAATTGATCCACATCAAAATCTTTCATCCATGTCTTTGTGGACCTTGGTTTGTGCAATCCAGCATATTTGATGTTGGAAGAGGAAGGAGACATCCCCGAACAGTTTCCACAACGTTGGGAGTCGGGAACTTTCCAAACTCTCATATTTGTAAGGGTCACCGAATAAATACGTTTTGCAAGAAAGTATATGTTCTTGATACTGCTGTCATCTATAACAAAATACAAATTACATATGGTGGAAAATAATTTACTAAAAAATTATGGTGTCAGATAGAAATGTAAAATCTCCAGAATTATCGCTATCAATTATCATTCTCAATCAACCTGGGCAGCACGGTGGATCAGCTGGTAAAGCGATTGCTTCACAGTTCTGAGAACCCGGGTTCAATCTCAGCCCCGCTTGTGTGGAGTTTGCATGTTCTCCCCGTGACTGTGTGTGTTTTCTCCGGACACTCCAGTTTCCTCCCACATCCCAAAAACATGCAACATTAATTGGACACTCTAAATTGCCCCTAGGTGTTATTGCGAGTGCCGCTGTTTGTCTCGATGTGCCCTGCGATTGGCTGGCAACCAATTCAGGGTGTACCCTGCCTCCTGCCCGTTGACAGCTGGGATAGGCTCCAGCACTCCCTGTGACCCTTGTGAGGATAAGCGGTGAAGAAAATTGCTGGATAGATAGATGAATTACCACGCCTGTACTATGTCAAATCATCTTTGCCTCTTGAAATGAAAATAAATGTAAATAATTGCTTAAACATCATTTTTATGTGTCAATGGAAAACAGCTCAATGATGCATTACTGGCACCACCAGATATCGTGCTTCAACTGCTGGGAACCCTATGTGAATTGAAGTTGGCTCGATGTTATGAAGTTTTCTACCGCCACCTAACAGTGGGAATCTGAAAAATCAACCAAGTGACAGTTCATACCTAAAAAAAAAAAAAAATAAGGTTCACGTCAAGGCACTCATTTGTCACTGTTTTTTTTTTTTTTTTTTTTGCTTGGAACAGAGATAAACAGAATTATACACAGAGGAAAAATACTAGTGTTCTGTAATAAAGGATTTGGTTTGCTCCATTGGCCAGGACATGCATGTATCAGACAAGCACTACTAATGCATCACACTCCCTGTGGTCACAGTGTCGGACAGCAACGCACTCTTGTCTACTGTTCCCCAAGTCCATAAAAGAACTTGAAAGGAACGCTGGGTGGATTATGTCTAAATAAAGCCATGGTAGTGTATGAATAACTTTCTCACTGATCCCCCCCCCCCTCCCCTCTGCTTTTCCCAGACAACAGGTTTGCCTTGTGCAAGCTGTCACTGGGCTTTGCACTCTTTAAAATGCACAATAAAAGAGAAGGTGAGAGGAATCCAGAGGAAGAGGAAATGACGCTCGTCACTCGAGTGTCGTGGCTTAGCGTAAGAGGCTTGAATAATCAGTATGTTAAGCTGTCAGGGTGTGCACACTCACCTACCGCGCTCTTACAAACTCCTGGGCGCTTTTTAATCAAGTAAAAACGTTGAGAGGCAGCGGTGAGCGCTAAGAACCGAGATTTTCAATATCATCTACTTTTTCCTGACATCACCTGACATGTTTTTACTGTAAGCTGCTAAAATGCACACACACATATACACAGATGCACGCGTCATTCGCATTTTTGTTCCAAGTGAATCATCACTTTTTTTGGGTGACTACTGAAAAATGTTTATGATTAACAATATGTCTACTTTTGAGGTCGTAGAACTGCCTGGTCATAAATCATCAGGCAGTCTGAAGTCTTCAATTTGAAGTTTCAAGCAACTCCCAACTTAGTGAGTTTTAAGACATGCTGATTCCCCCAAAAAATGTGATTCCAAGATGGCTAATGAACACCTTCATGCTCGAACCCTAAATATGAACTTGGTCACCCCACAATTTCAATACACTACATCTATAATAGCTCATTTTTTTTTTCAGTTAAACTGACAAATTCAGTTTAACGAGACTTAAAACAATTTTATAAAAGGATTTTTTGTGATCTTTTAACTGCTCAGCGTTTCTGATAATTTCATAATTCTATTCCAATATAATCATGCATATATTGCGGAAATGTAAATTTCCACATTGTGAGAGGAATAAGTTACATCATTTATCCAACTTGATTTAGCCATCCATGCAATCATCCACTTTCTGAGCCGCTTATCCTCACAAGGGTCGTGGCAATGCTGGAGCCAATCCCAGCTGTCATTAGACAGGAGGTGGGGTACAGCCTGACTGGTTGCCAACCAATCACAGGGCACATAGAGACAAACAACAGTCACACTTACAATCACACTTGGGGGCAATTGAGAGTCTCCAATTAATGTACGTTTTGGGATATGGGAGGAAACCGGAGTGCCTGGAGAAAACCCACACAGGCACGGGGACAACATGCAAATTCCACACAGGTAGGGCCGGGATTGAACCCCGGACCTCAGAACTGTGAGGCCAACGCTCTACAGCTGCTCCACTGTGCCGCCACTTGATTTATTTACATTTTAAATTTCTGTAACACTTTGCATCATTGAATGTAATGTGCAAAGCAAATACTATTTATTTCACTGTAGTTTGATTCCTTATTTACATTCAGAAATTACCCAAGTATCCTGGCTACATTGTGTCTTTGTAGACCAAGAGAAAGCCTATGACAGAGTACTAAGAAAGGAACTGTGGTACTGCATGTGCAAGTCTGGTGTGGTGGAGAAATATGTTAGAATGGTACAGGACATGTATGAGGGCAGCAGAACAGCAGTGAGATGTGCTGTAGGTGTGTCAGAAGAATTTAAGGTGTAGGTGAGACTGCGTCAGGGATCCACTTTGAGCCCCTTCCTGTTTTCGGTAGTAATGGATTGGCTGACAGATGAAGTTAGACTGGAATCCCCTTGGACTATATTGCTTGCAGATGATATTGTGATATACAGTGAAAGCAGGGAGCAGGCGGAGGAACAATTAGAAAGCTGGAGGTATGCACTGGAAAGGAAAGGAATGAAAATTAGCCAAAGTAAAACGGAATATATGTGCGTGAATGAGAGGAGCAGAGGAGGAAGATTGAATCTCAGGGAGAAGAGATAGCGAAGGTGGATGACTTCAAATACTTGGGGTCAATACAGAGCAATGGAAAGTGTGGTAAGGAAGTGAAGAAACGGGTCCAAGCGGGATGGAACAGTTGGTGGAAGGTGTCGGGCGTTCTATGTGACAGAAGAGTCTTCGCTAGGATGAAGGGCAAAGTTTATAAAACAGTGGTGAGGACGGTCATGATGTATGGATTAGAGACGGTGTCTCTGCAGAAACAACAGGAAGGAGAAGTGGAGGTAGCAGAAATGAAGATGCTGGGGTTCTCGCTTTGTGTGAACCAGTTGGATAGGATTAGAAATTAGTACAATAGAGGGACAGCCAAAATTGGAGGTTAGAGAGAGCAGACTTCGATGGTTTGGACATGTTCAGAGGCGAGAGAGTGACTATGTATGTAGAAGGGTGCTTTGGATGGAGCTGCCAAGCAAAAGAACAAGAGGAAAAATAAAGAAAAGGTTGATGGATGTTGTGAGGGAGGACATGAGGACAGTGGGTGTTAGAGAGGAGGATGCAGGAGATAGGCTTAGATGGAAAAAGATGAAACACTGTGGCGACCCCTAACATGACAAGTTGAAATAAAAAGAAGAAATGCTCGTCTGGAGTTAACATATTCCATCTATTTTGCCATAGAAAATGTACTTACACTGCAAATTGATCTAACGCTACACTTAACCTGTGAGCAACAATCGTTTTTTCTTGTCACTTGACCACTGGCGATGTTACCGCTTGCCCATGTCTATTCATTCATCAAGTACAAAAATAGCACTCACACTAGGGTCGCTTATTTAGGACCACACATAACCAGTAACAGGAATGCAAGGGAAGCAGCAGGGAATTTTCAATCTCAAACATTTTCTGCTTTTACTGTGTTCTCTATCTGTGTACCTTTGTCACTCTAGCGTGCCTTGATAATCTTGAGAAATCAATTTACTCTATAAAGACTCAAACATCCAATCCCAAATGTTGGAAAAACAGTCCCAGAACATAACAAAGACCAAGTTTTCTTACACTGGGCAGCACATTTGGCTCTACAATGCTTGGGTAGTCTTGAAAATTCATTGTACCCTGCACAAATTCAAGACAACCTGTGCCGGATGTAATGAAGCAGCCCCAGATTATTACCATACCTCAACTGTGTGCTCACAGTAGCTACACTAGATAAAATTATTCAAGATTAATAGCACAGATTTAAATTATGTACAATAATCTAGGTGAAATCCACAAATTAGAGACCACATTTACAGTATTTAGGCTAATGTACAGATTTTAAAGATGTATGTGTCATAACCCTGCCGGTCAAGCCCTGGCTGCGTGGGTGCCCGCGCGGTTGCGCTGATTGGGAGGCACACACCTGCGCCTCATACTGGCTGATTGGTGATTTATATAGGACCATGGGGACGACGGATCCGGAACCAGATCGTTGTGGGTCATGCCCCGTTCCAGCACTCCCGTATCTCTGATCATATTCCCGTGTGTACCGACCTCCGCCTGTCCTCCGACCAACCCCGTAAGCCTGACTCCTTTGATACTCCTGCCTGCTTTGATCGATCTCCCGTGTACCGACTCCTGCCTGCCCGCTGACCTGCTCTCTACGTCAGACGTCCTGACTACCGCTGCTGCACCTGACTGCCTGCCCGATCCCCGACCGTGGAACAATAAACGTTTATCCCGAATTACAGCTGGGCCCCCGACTCCTGCATTTAGGTCCTACCTCCATACCGATGGGTCGTGACAATATGAACCTTCTTTGTCATTTTACTTCACACTTCTATTGAGCTCAATCCTATTTTTATAAACACTTTGCATTGTCTTAAACACCTTTAAAACTCTTAAACAGAGTAATGCACAGTAGTAATAATAACAATACAATATATAACAATAATAAGTAGTACTAATAACAATATTATCAAAACATTGCAAGTATTTTTTTTCCTTGCAATGTTTTGATAATATTGTTATTACTAACATTATTTATGTATTTCAAGATTTAATCTTTTAGGCTAGGAAGCATTTATTTTATTACAAAAAAAATACAGCATACACTCAAAATCCCATATGTTGAACTATGTGTGGTATAACTGAATCTGGAATAAGTGAATGGCAATAAACGGGAGGCGGGGGGGGGGGGGGGTCTGTGTAGTTACTGCAATGAAAACCAAAAACTCTTCTTTATTAGTTAAACTAGCTGGATGGTATTAAAATATTGTTTAAAACTCGTGGTTTAATCCTGGAAACAAACCATGGCAAATTTTAACACACAGTTAATTGTTTACGCACCTTGTTGAATAGCACTCATTATCTTAGATGACTAATCATAATAAATAATGAAACCTTTTGACTGATTGATTGATTCAACACATTTGTCAAAGATTAGATATGTGCACGAGCTAAAAAAAAATAATCAAGATTTAATGTTATTGGTATGTTATTTGTACAGTCTTTGTACAGTTTTCTCTCAAATTGATGTCAGCTTTGAAAGTAAGTAGTGCAAATATTTCACCAAACCAGTGAAATTCAAATAATCCCTGAATCCAGTACTTCACATATGTCTATAAAAGCTCGTAATAATACTCACCATTGTTTGTATTAATTTTTCAGGAATGTGTGTGTAAGGTGGTGGTGGGGATGGAGGGGGCTAAGTCTACTTTCATTTCACACAGTGACACCTCAAGTGTGTAAACGCGATGTGTTTTCATTAATTTTGTTCCAGTCAGTTCCACACCTCATCTTCAAGCATCGCACATCTGTGGCACCAATTGATAGGAAAGTGTAAAACTTGGCACGACATGGTGAAGCAGAGCCACGTTCATTGTCGGTGCTGACACACAATCGCGCACACACAAACAAACATGTCCACAAACGAACAGACTTAACACAAGGGTTTATGGGGGTGCCAAAGTCCACCAGCAAGAGGACGCAAATACATCCCCAAAGGCTCATAAATACAGTATCTCATTCTGGTGGAGATTTTTGGTACACACAATCTGAAAACTTCTGCTAAAAGACTGAGTGTGTGGTAGGTGCATTAAAAAAAAGAAAAAAAATGAAAAATATCATCTGCTGGTTGAGAACTTGTCAGTTCTGAGAAAAGATATAACAACTCAAATGTGGAACAACGTGACCTACGAACAATTTAGAGCTCTCAATAAAACTCTAAAATGACATCAAGAAAATAGGGGGTCACCCTGGACTGATTGCCACGCAATCACAATCCACATTTAGAAAAAAACATTTCACACACACACACACACACACTTATGAACAATTTAAAGTCCAGTTTTCAATTAATTTTCTGTAATTTGCTCTTCTATTTGTTGGACTATAACATGATCTTGAAGGATGCATTAATCCCTCGACAAAATATTTCCGAAGGATTTTGCAACACATGCTGTCGGGGAGTGAAGGGGTTGGGTACAGCATATCTACTTTTTTTACTCAAAATAATGAGAATAATAGTAATACGTTCAAAAAAAAAACTTTGTTGACACATGGTGAGTCCCAACTGTCGGATAGAATGGCGTTAAAACTAAAGGCAGGCGGTATTGATGTCTCAGCCACTTTAGCAGAATGGATCCCAGAAACACACGCACACACACACGCACACCCAATCTCCACTTCCACATTTCCTGGTAAAGTACAGGATGTGCAGATGGAGGACTAAGCAGTTTTCTCCTCTGCTATCACCAGGAATGTTTTATGGGCTCTGCTGAGTTCCCTTCCTGTGATTCAATCAAGGAGGTCAATGTCTTGTAAAGTCATTACACTTGCTGCAATGTCATGCTTTCTCCAGTCAGTGGGCACACTTCTGTCCTGAGCCCAGCGTTGGGGAAGAAAGTGACCTGTGAGTCAGGGGTGGGGGGAGAATGAGGGGCGCGCTGGCCTGTCAGCATCTATAAATAGCTTTCGCCAACTACCGCTGGAGCATAACAAATCAATTAAAGGTGCATTTTGTCATGGTACATAAAAACGGTGTGTTATCTTTGTCCACCTATGCTCCGGGATGTGTATCAAAGGATTAAGATTTGCAAACTACTTTGCCCAGAAGCTACTGGATTGCTGGACATGGATCAGATAAGATGAAGAGATCAGGAAGAAGAGATAGTAGTTTGCGAAAGGAGTGCTTTCTTGATTAGAATCGCCTGAAACACTATACCAAGACAACACCGGTGCTGGAAGAAGAACTTGAAACATGTATGGAGGAACAAAGTAGAGGCCATACAACAAAGACAAAACTGCCAACTGTATTAAATACATCCAGTTTTGGAGATGGACTGAGTTAAAATAGTTTTAGACATAAAACTGGGATCTTACCTTGTCTAAAGGGGCAGTTTGTGGGACAGGAGTGAGGAGAGTCAAAGGGTCCTGGGGCAGTCTGGGTGGTAGGAGGGGAGGAGAGAGGGGAGGGTTGCTGGTCCTGCGTCGAAGCCGGCCCGAGAGAGGGGAAGAAGGATGGAGTGACAAGGAGCAGGGAGACGGAAAGGGGAGAAGAAGTGCTCGTTGCTTCTCTTTCGTTTTCGCTCTCTCTCTCTCTCTCTCTCTCTTGCTCCTTATCTCCACGCTCAGAGTTGCCACATCACCGACACAGAAAAGATTCTTTACATTTACGCACGCTGCCACAGGGGGGAGGATGGGGCAAGCTCCCCCTCCCACTCACCTCCAGGCAGCCAATGGGAGCAGACGGTGAGGTGTCCCCCCCACCCACTACCCCTCTCTGCAGCCAACGAGAGTGGGCACAGCCGGTGCCTTTCCCTGGCCAATAAGTGCCATAGCTCATATCCAGTTGGAATAATGGCAACAAGGAGAAAGTCAGTTCCTCCTCTCTGGGACAGAACAGGCATTGATACCCTTGGCCAAAACATCTAGAACAGAGCTTCTCAAACTGGGGCCACCGAGGTTCCGCAAAATCATTTATAGTAAAAGATTATGGCTAATCATTTTTAAAAAGTGCATTTTTACATTGTTCAGTGACTCTCTGTAGTGCATTTTAGTGCTTTCTCAAAGGTATTCATTTAGTCAAAATGGCTCTGTTGTTGTACTAGAGCGGCTCCAACTATCGGACACAAATTCCTTGTGTATTTTTTACATATTTAGCAAATAAAGATGAGTCTGATTCAGATTGTGTTGGGTGTTTTTTAACCTATACTGCAGATTTTTTTTTTTCTGGGGAGGACAAAAGGCACATTTTATTATACTGTACTGTCACTATAATATAATACAAAGCCCTTTTTTGTAATGAATGAAGGTGTCTTTTCCATAATTAAAGCCTTATTATCACGGGAAAAAAGGTGTACTTCTGAACTCACTTTTGTCAAAATATTTTCTTCCTCCATAAAACTGACATTTTCATATTACGGCTTGGAAGAACACAAAAGACTTTTTTGTGACAAAATTATGTTTGTTCTTGAAAAGATAATTCCTGATTTATTCCCATAAATTTACAGCTATTTTTCTGTAAACAATGTGATTTTTGTGATTCCGCCTTTATTTATTTTATGAGAAAGAGGCAACTTTTAATTGCTTTAGTATTTAGGGGTAAACATGGTATTTATGTTTAATGAGTGTCAGGATTATGAAGAATTCTTGGCAACAAACATTTGTGAACTCCTACTTTAGAAGATTTGGATCTAAGCAGTCGAAAAGGTTCCATGTTAAAGAAATTACAACACGGTGGCCAATTCAAGAAAATCATTATTCTGTTAAAAATTTGTAAGTGAGTCAGCAAGCAAACATATTTCTTCTTTATCTTGAACTCGAATCTTGGGAACTGAGATACTTGACCGCTTTTCCAGGTGCCTGAAGGTATCAAAATAACCTCTGCTGTGCTTAATTAATTTGAAACGCAGTCTATGATCGCAGCAAGGCTGTATTCCATATGCAGGCGCAAAGGACGACTATCTCCTTCAGACACAACACGTTATCCAATACCTGTTTTTAAAATCGTTGAATATCAAGTAATAGTCGCAGGAAAAACAAAATGTGCAAATTCTTTGTGTCATTTTAGCTCGCGTCTTAACCTAGAAGTCATTTTACTCTGAGATGTCTCATTTTATTTCAACCCAGTTCGATCAATGGCTTTGGTAAGAGCCCCAGATTGATGAAGGATCAATGGTGAACTGTCAAGTTGAAGAATGAAGAGCACATCACTGCCGAATTCCTGCTTGTCTCCAGCAAGTGGGGGGAAAAAAAAAACATATGGATCATATTTCCAGATACAATGTCTAAAATTAACAAAAAAACATTAGAATATTAAATTCAGCATCACAAGTGCACAGTTCGCAAAGATAAAGCTATCTCACTGAATGACACCCTATGATCAAAAATCTATCCACTCATCCAATCCTAATAGTACTTGAGAAGCTTGGTACACCCAAGACTGGTTGCCATACAAACCTGTAAAACTTACATTTACACCAATGGCTAAATTCAGAGTATTCGGTAACCTAACCTTGGGCTTCATAATTAAGCAAAAACAGGGAGAAAATGCAAACTCCACACAGGAAAGCCTGGATCAGGATTTGAACACAGAACCTCTTGACTGTGAGGCAGATGTTTCTAACCCCCACATCCAGCTTGCTGCGCTGCCCTCTTTATTTTAGTATTATGTGCAGAGATGCGGTCTTGGGACTGAATGTCTCGTTGACATTCTGCTCTGTCAGTGTTGACATCCTAAGTAGCTTATCATCCAAGCTCCTCATGAGTTACCCCCATTCTTTCTTTCATTTCTCTGAATGCTCTGGGGAATGTGTTCGGCAGTAAGCCAGCACAATCACAGAGTACAGTAATAGCTAGGCAGAAAGCATGATGTTAGTGCAGCAGTACGGGAATATTACATCATACCGTATATGGTCCATGAAGCAGTTCTTCTGTAGTATTGAGTTACCAAGAATTTGTCCAGTTGTCTTCAGTACAACTTTTGTAAATAACTGAAAGGCAGTGGATGAAATATAACGCTTCCCTCATGCACAAATCCACAGTCATGGACTGGTGTATGGCTGACCTGCTGTTGGGAATTTTGTAGATGTGTCCCGTGTTCCTCAGCACACTCAAAAGAGCCTGTCCAATCCCTTCCAATCAAAGTGGATACTCTCTCGCCCTTCAAATGCAGCACGCTAAAAATGCAGTTGAATTCTTGGATGTGGCAGAAGAAAAAAACTAAGTTACTTGAGTGCAGGATGTCGAAGCATGCAAAGTAAGAAGAACTGCAAGCAGATCATCATGGGCAGATGACGTAAATGTTGGCTTGGGAGGAGATCATAGACAGATCTGGGCACTTGGAAACTATCCCCCACCTCCGATAATCTGCCAGTGACTGATTAAATAAAGATTTAAAAATGTGTACTAATATTGATAACAACAATCAAGCGACCAATTAATACATTTCTAGAATGATTCACATTTATGAATTGATTATGTCTGACATCCACCGCACTGACCTCAGAATCGCTCTGCTTCTGCCCTAATCAAATTCAATAAAATCCTGTCAGATCAGCCGCGCCAAGAATTGGATGCGGTCCCAGCAGACATCAGTTTACACCACTTATTTTCACCGAGTTGGTTCTCTGGCGGACACATGTCAAAGGACAAACCGTCACCACGCTGGAATACTAAACTTGGAATAAACTGGTCCACCAAATGATCAAACACGTGCCATTAGCTTTGGGTTTACAAGAAAATCATGATACGCCAAATTATGCACTTTGCCACAGATGTGCTGTCAACAAAAACAGACCCTTTAGTGCTGGACTGCTTCCTCCATGAGTGAATATTTCTGTCTCTCGCTCTGCTTGAGAACAAATAGCCAGTCACATAGTTGCAACGCCTGAGCTCTGCCATGGTCACCATGGTAAAAGTGAGAGATCTGGACTTTGTTAAATGACACAGAACCACTCCTCCCGGAGACCGAGTAATTTCACGTGTGGCATGAAAAGTGTATGCAACTGGAAGTGGACTGCAATTCCTTATCCTATGAGTATTTTGACCCCAAAATGTCACAAACGTTTTATGTAGACAGTTTTAAGCAGTATAAAAATGTAATTATACATCTCCATGAAACTAGTTTTCAGGCAGATTCATAAGTCAGACTCTTTTATCAATGTTATATTCTCTCCAGTAAGATGGATGGAAGGGAGGGAAGGAAGGAAGATTTTTTCTTTCGCTAAAAATAATAATACTCAGTGTAAGCTAAACCTTCACTCCCTGTCACTTGCAAAAGCATGCAAAGCCCCGCATACGGGGACAAAGTTTATATTGTTCTTTTTGTGATGTCTTGATTAAAAAGCCAAACTCCTGAAAATCCTCTTTCGACTGAACGTGTGCTTGGTGCAAGAACAAAGAGACCTGGAAGCGTTCCAAACTAATTAGTAGCCAATGATAGGTAGTTATTAAGCCCAAAAGAACCCGTATATTTTCTAGTCAGTAGCTCTTGAAGGCCTCTACACCATGTGACGTCTATGGAAATCTGTTTTTCTAGTACTATAACATTTGTTCCCTAGATATATGTTTTTTTAATTGAGGAGCATAACTCAGAGGGTTAAAGTAGTCAAACGGGGAGTAGATGATGAAAATAAAGAAAAAGATACATACATATGATTCATTTATTGTCCCTCACAAGTAGTGGGCATTGTCTGTATTTGTATACAATCGCTTAAAAAGTACTTTTTATGTAATACATTATGTCTTCTTTAATCCTTTGCTGTCGGCATCTCACCAAGCAAAGTGATACGAAATGATGTCATGAAAACACGACTGTGATGTTTAGCAAATTAATCTCTATGAGGATCCACTGGTGTGGAACCATAGCTGAAGGGTCATAGCTTTTCAAAGGGTCTCTGTCATTTCCAGCAGCATAGTTTTACAGTGCAGGGCTGATACAAGCCCCATCTGCGTGTGAGTGCAAGAGCAAGAGTCATAAAAAATTAATCAGAAGATGGAAGTAGACGTCACATCGAATATGTTGCCAGCTGCAGTGATGACCGCGAGTAGTGAGCTGTGTAAGGTTAAGGAGGTGCTTCCAGATGAGGCATTGTGCAGACCCCATCGGGGTTAAATGTAGATGACTATTTAAATTCATTTCAATTGCAAAAAGAATCCTGACCATTTTAGCATTTTACCATTTTGGTTCATATTTTACAGCCAGTGAATAACTTGAAGCCAGCGTTTACCAACACAGTTATGTGTTTCCTGTGCAACATTCGTCTAAAACCAAAAGTAGCGACGCAATCCACAAGTTTTGAGCAAGTGAAATGCTCACCATGCATACCACCACCTGCACGCACCCATGCAGCAGTTTTATTTGTTTAGACTTCTTTGGTTCAATCTTCTGTTTGTGTTTTTTGCCAAGAACAACTGGAACAACAAATGATAAAACTCACCTCATTTGTTTAAAACATTCTTGGAGAACGTTGTATATGAATCACCTGCTTTTAATCTTCTATTCATTGTAGGCTATGATGAAATGTAATATATTTTGTAAGATTTTTTCCCCCCTTTTTAATCATTCTGTAGAAACAAATCAATCTGTCTTCTCATTTTCTGAAAAAAAAAATATTTGATATTGTATCCTCAAAAACTTTAAAAGGATGGCTAGTATGATATACTCATAGCCACTCTTCACATTGCCGGTAATATCTCCTCTCCATAACACTCTGCTCATCAAATATTTAAAGATAGAAGAGAGAGAGAAAAAAACAGACATAAATGCCAGAAGATCACCTGGGGATTTAACGAGTGGGTGGATGTTACTCATTATCTATCCAAATGTCATTGAAATAAGAATGCCTCCCAGACCAAAAGCAATCCAGAAACACACATCGGTCAATTCAGAGGTCAGAAAGAAGGTAATTTGCGAAATATTATTAATGAAAAGATTGCCCTCAATTCAAGAAAATTCCCATTTAAAATTAATATATACTATATATATAATATTGTGGATTTTATTTGGTTCTTGAGTGTCAAACCATCCCAGGGAGGTTTGTTTTTGTCTTGTTGAAATCAGCCCGTTTTAAGGGGGTGGGTGTATATTGTCTCTGATCTGTCAGCCCAATGATGACAATGGATTTTGTTACCATGACAACGTGGAGCAGAAGAAGGCATGCTCCCATCTTTAGCACAGTTTAAATTTTCCAACTGCCCTGACAAAGACAGCCTAGACTGTATTTTCCCTCCTGAATGCGGCATTTCATACAGTAACGTGCACTTGTCAGTTCGTGTGCAGACCCGTGTATGAGGCGCATGCAAAAGACATCGCCAAAAACCTCACCCCACCTCCAACGTCATCATATAATCAAGTACCGTAATTTCTCAAAAATAATCTGCAAATTTTTCCAAAAATATTTTCAAAATGTTAATAGACCGCATTATATTTAGGTATGGATGAAAAATAAAAAATACAATCACATTGTATAGTTGTATACAGGTATAAAGGGCGGTTAAAAAAAAGGTATACATATACATTTCGATATGATAATCGATGTCTTATGTTACACATTTATATTTGTTACGGTAATGTGCCTGAACCTGAACTCCATGACCTTGTTGGGGAGCTTGCATTTTACGATCGTTAGTATAGCATGTTTGTTGCTACTGCACCAAAGATCAGAAACGACTGCCCGTGAGTTTGTTTTAACTTAAACGAAGACAAAAAATGTCAACTACAACTGCTAGTTGTGCAGCTGCTTTTTAAATAAATGTGTCATCACTCGTGCCGATGACGCCGCCAAATCGGAAGTAGTGCTGCAGTCTGAAACAACGATAGCTCGCCTCAATGGCTACATGAGCTCAAACTACTTAATACGAGCGGCATTGGCACATTAAAAAATAAAAACGGGAAAGCTCACACCATTGAAATTGTTGTTTTTGTTTTTTTTTTCCAAATGTGCCCATTACCCTCGTTTCTACATAGTTTGAGTTCACGTTGTTTTGATGGGAAAGCTATGGCGTCAGG
Organism: Syngnathoides biaculeatus; assembly: GCF_019802595.1. NCBI lineage: Eukaryota > Metazoa > Chordata > Actinopteri > Syngnathiformes > Syngnathidae > Syngnathoides > Syngnathoides biaculeatus. The sequence continues at coordinate 16,104,577 of NC_084653.1, read as the reverse complement.
TGAGCGAGAGGCTGCGCTGTGGAACCAAAACTCTTGGGATTCAAAAAATGTTTCCCCACAAACGCCATGGATGGCACAGAGGATGACATGCAGTGGGAGCAAAATAGGATCACTGTTCATCAATTCTGTTCTGACAATTACTGGGTCCAGGACAAGCATGTCCTGTGGCCTGTCCCGAGATAATATTACTGCTACATTAGCACGTGCACAATGATTATTATTAATGATTGTTGTACAGACAGTTTTTTAAAAAACAATACAAGTACAAACCTAACAAAATACAAATACAGATAATTCCCAATATTTTGAGCATATGGGTAGCAGCAAATTGTTAGTGCACATTTTACATTGGTAGAAGGGTTTTCCTGATTGTTTTAGGTCAACTTTTGGGGTGCGCATTATACTTCAGGACCCATTATACTCGAGATATTACGGTATGTGCTGCATACCAGGAGCTAATGCTGTTGGCTAATGCTAATCTATGCATCTAGCAAAAGACAAAGAAGCTTTGCTTACTTTTTGGATTGACACTGACAGTGTTTCAGACAGTGCCGTTTCTTAAAATAAGTAGATCTTTAACCAGCCTTGGTGCCAAGTCAGTGGTGGAGAATTTCGCCGTGGGAAATGAAATTAAAAATGTCAAATTATTAACAAACATTTTTAGAACTAGACAAATACAAACTATTGTCTTATTTGGACAGGTATTCTTGAAACCCAAATCTGTGGATTTGAAAAAATAAAGAATTCCCCTAATAGTAAATCATCTTTAAGAAGAGTTTTGATGTGCACCAAACAAAACGGATGGAGAACAAATACATTCCAAGTGAGGTCATTTTTAGATTTGGGTTAGGGTGACAGTGACTCCCTTACAAAAGAAGAAACACAAAGCACAGCGCTGACAACCCTGTCTTTTCGCGTCCTCCCCTAGTCTAATTAACTCCCCCAATATCTCCTTGTCACCTTGTGACTGTTGTAGGCTTTTTTTTTTTTGTACTTAGTTATTACTTAGCACCCACTAAATATAGCTTTCCCCCAGGCAAGCAGCGTGATAGCTTTTCCCAGTAAAGCCAGATGTGGGTGATTACATGCCAACCTCCAGGGCTGCTCTCTAACCTCACCCACTTAAGAAGATGTAAAAGGATAATACACCACTCATTGAGTGCTCTATTTCCTCAATATTTACTTAGGAAAAAACTTTTAAGGAATTGGACAGGAGCTGAGATGCTGGTTATAGCCCAAAACATTGCTGTGATACTGAGCCCCCGACTCAATTAATATAAGCCATGGAGCATTCATCGGGCTGTGAGGCTGCTTGAGATGTTTGATTGGCATATTTAGTAAAATTGAAAAAGCGAACATACTGATTTATTTTAGGACATTTTGTACCACAGGCTTTGCCTTGTCTGAAAATGATCTTTCAGTAGAAGATCGCTTCAGTTTCAGCTCTGCCTTTACACACTGTCAACAACAATATCAGATCGAAGCCTGCTTTACCGAGTTTAGTTGGATGCAGCTTTAGCCAACAGATTCTGATAACTGACACAGACTTATTCAGTTGATGAAGTTGTCTGCTGAATGAACTGTAGGCTTTGCCCGACCCCCGTGGGGTATTCCTCGTCATGATGGTCGAAAAATCCGTATTCACCATTGATTTCACGGTAGTCACCTCAAAACTGACTAAAATAAGAGTGCAGTGCACTGCAATTCTTCAACCTTGGAGTATTAACAAAAAAAAAAAGAAAAGACAAGCATTACACGCGACAGCAGAGTACTGTTTTAACATGTTGGAAAGACGAGAAAACATTGTCACAATCTGATTTTTCTGTCGTGACAGACAGTCAATCTAATCTACAGGCAAAAGCAATACAGCCCCTGTTTAAGGCTGTGTTCATAATGTAATCAGTGTCAGAGAAAGTGATAAAGTTTGAGTGCGTTCCCCATTTCTTCGTCTCTGTGAATCATGGATTTAGACAACAGTGAAATCTGTGGATTTTCTTACCTGCTATTTGTGGATTACGCAACATTCCATCATTTTGCCCAAAAATAACACCTTTTACATCCATGTGTCCATCCGTTTTCTTAGCCACTTATCTTCACAAGGATCTGTGGAGTGCCAGAGCCTATCCCACTTCTCTTCGAGCCATACACCCGGAATCGGTTGTGAGCCAATCGCAAGGCACATATAAACAAACAACCATTCACACTCACACTGACATCTAAGAGCAATTTAGACCCTCCAATTTGACCTTTCAAAGTTTAACTTAAATTAGTTATTAAAATTCTTTCTAAGGCAGGAGAGAGGACAACTGGTTAGCACATCTACCACTCAGTTCTGAGGACCGTGTCATGGGCAGAAAAAGGGTTTAGACCCAAAATGCACAACTCCGATCCAAGGGAGAGTTCAAGAACAGAATTTTAATCACAGACAGAGGTTGGTAAATGGGCAGGCAGTCCAAAAAAGGCAAAAAGACAATTTCAAAAATCAAAGCAGGGTCTAACTTTACTATGAGTCAGTGATGTAGAAACAAGGAACGGTGAAAGCAAGGTACAACGAATTGGCAATCAGACAGAATAAGATACAAGGTTTGTATTCATGGTATAATTAGGGCAGACGAGGCAGAGGTGGGGAGGCTGCTCTCAGGAGCAGGTGTGTATGAGACAGGGGGAATGACAACACCCATGTCAGACCAGGGTTCAAATGTCGGCCTCGCCTGTGTGGACTTTGGATGTTCTCCCTGTGCCTGTGTGGGTTTTCTCTGGGGATTTCGGTTTTCTCTGACATCAAGTGGCAATCATTGGCGTGGTGGAGAACTCGTTTGCATCTCTGCCTCACAGTTCTGAGGACCTGCATTCAAAAGTTGCCTTTCCCGTGTGGTGTTTTCAATATTTCCCTGTGTCAGTTTTGGTTTTCTCCAGATATTCCGGTTTTCTCCAACACTCCCAAAGCATGCATGGTTGGTTAACTGAAGACTCCGAAATGTCAGCAGGAAGGAATGTGACTGTGAATGTTTTTTTGTCTGGGTGTGCACTCTGATTGGCTGAGTTCAGGGTGTACCTCGCCTCTCTCCCAGTCAGCAGCGATAGGTGCCAGTCTGACCGTGAGCCTGGATAAGCGGTATGGAAAATGGATTACGGGCAATGACCCACGTATTTAGTTTGGAGGGAAATCCACCATAAATCCAATTAGAGCCGAAGAAGGAAACAAGGCTCACATGACAGGGACCTTGAAATTGGAGCCTCAGCTGAGCAGAAAATAATAAATTGTGGAACATCACACCTTAAAAGTTGTGCGTAAAACTTTTGTCAAAGAGTAACATTTGTCTGAATTGTCTCAATTTAATCTCAAAAGGCCTCTCTAACAGGTCTTCCGTTTGACCCACTTTCGTATCTGTTTTGTCCATATTTGGCGCAGACTGCTCCCCTTCCTTTTATTGGTTGCTTCCATACAAAACACCCAATCGTGAGAACACCCGTGTTATGTTGAGAGTGCTGCCTCAGGACCAAAAAGGTAGTCAGAAATTTTTGACCGTGACATAGATAAGCTTGAGTGATTCAAATGACCTGATTTCATCCCTATCGAAAAAAAAATAAAAAAAACAAGTCTGGAACTCACAAATGCGTGGATGATTTTAATTCATATTTCACGTGTTTACTGAGGCACCAGCGAGCCAGTATTACCTCCCAAATACTACAAAAAGTTGCTCAGTTAGATGTGTTTGGCTTCAAACCCAAAGTGAATGAGAGGCCAGTAATCACCTGAATGTGCGCTGTGACGAGCGATGTCACATTAAAGTATCCAGCAAATTAGGCCACCTCTGAATAATTCAAATTAATCTTCTTAATCAAATATGATCATGGAACTCCTACTAACTTAAAAGTGGAGATTTAAGGGGATTTTATCGGCATTCGCCGATGACTAGTGACCTAATTCAGTTCTCTTATAATATCCACTTTACTTTAAGACCTACAGCTTTTCTGTGAATATCAATGTAGCTATATACATGCAAATTGAGGAGTGCTGTGCTAGTATCTTTGAGCGTTAACAGCGTATTGGTTGTTTTCCCAGAACTTGCTCGGCATAAAAGCTGTAGGCCTACATAAAATAATGTTGTACCAATTAAGCTTAGTAGAAACTGACGTCTATCCACAGCGCACTACACTGTGTCTTCAATTATGATGCATAAAGTATACGATTGAAGTTTTTTTTTATGCGGGGGATTCTATATTGTGTGAAATCCCAAGAAGTTTTTTGCCCAGTTTAGATCACTGATATCAATCTCAGACAGGTTTGATCATTATTTTCCCAGATGAGGCGATTTCAAGGGGAATAGAGACTTTCCTAGATACTTTTATATAATGTTCCACATTATCAACTGAGCGCATTTTTTGTTACCCTTAACTCCCATTCTCCCGTGGACATTTACATCGATTAACTGAAATCCAAAAATTTACTGCAACCAATGTATACATTTAAGTACATATCTTGGAAGAAGTTCTCACTTAGCTTGTTTGTGAATATCAAGGGTGTAAACCATTGTAACAGCGAACAGATTCCTGCAGTTAATAGTATTGTAGTATAGTATCACTTTGGATTTGAGATCAGCACAGCTTTTGAGAAGAAGATGAAGATAAGGGAGTCAATTTGAGCTCGTCATATCATTCATGAGTATTTACAGAGTATTTATGGTATAAATAATGTGTCACACTAGACAGTAAACAAATTATTTTGCCATCAGAAGACATTTGTAATTGTATGTGTGTTTCTGTTAAAGTTGGTGAGATATCACAAAAGCCCCGCAAAAAAGAAAGCATCAAAATCACAGTTCTGCTTGACATGTTTGTCCCACGTTTTGTTTGGGTGGGGTGAAAGCCACCCATGTTCTATTGCGGATTACTAAAGAATAATAAAGGTTTGAAATACATTTTGTGTGACGTAAGAGAGATTATATACACATTACAGTATCGTTAGGTCTTGAAACCGAAATGCTCTAAAATGGCTGGCAATATGGAAGGACTCAGTGAGAAAAATGGCTGGCAGTGACTCAGTTAAAAGGACTTACATCATCATCTTACATCAATTGTAAGTTCATACACCACCTCAATGAATTAAGGTCAGTGGATGAGAGTTATGATGTCCTGTCAAAGACGGGCTCCTATTAACATGCACTGATTGGCAGAGAAGAAAATTATTGGTTGGAACAGTTAAAGTGTTCTCAAAGACTTTCCCAAATCTGTGCTTAATAATGTCATTGTGCATTGTAACTGTGGCATTTGAAAAGACATTTATTCAGTGCCTTGAAGATCAGTACACCTCAATGCGCTATTAAGATGAAATTGAAGGAAATAAAACAGGTGCAGTCAAGACATCAGTTGCACTCAAGTCGAGTCATAAGGGTCATAAAATATTGCTCTTTAAAAAAAAAAAAAAACTATACAAACTCTCAACACAGATTAGCAACAGCCACCTTCCGTACACACTCGTTTATGTAAATCATCATTTTGGTGGTTAAATATCAGTGAAGAAAAATGGTCCTGGGTGTCATTTAGGTCCAGTCAAATGTATGCAGTGTAAAATGAACACAAAGGTTGCATGGGAAAGCACTTGCAGCAGCGTAGTACATCATTATAATAGTTGATACAAAAAGGAAGTGGTCCTGTACTATATGTGTGCTAAATGCGCCTTTTTTGTCTTATACTGTAACAAGGCAAACTGATGGAAAGCCCTTTAGAAAAGCAAAAATAAAACAAAAATGCTCAAGATAATTGGGAGTATTTGGGCAAGCTGTAATTATATTCAATTCATCTCTTTGTTCTTATATAACTTCATTTAAAAATAAATATCTTCTTTAAATTTAAAATAGTCTTTGCTGTGCCCAAAGGTAACCCACAACTAAAAAAGTAGAATTGGAACAAATGTGGAAATGATCAATACATAAAAAAATAACAGGATGGCTATAAGGTAAAAATGGATAACACCAAAAAATGACAATGCAAGTAACAAACAAATGTATACAATTTGTGAAATTATTTACTGTATTTCACCTTTTTATGCTGGTTGGACGCTTAGAAGAAAAAATGAGAAAAGGAACCCTCCCTACAAACCCAATCTCTTTGGCATTCATGGAGAGAGAGGAAGCATGCGACGCAAAGCCCCGCAGCCAGGCTGTAAAGACAAAAAAACAAAACACTGGACAAGTTCATTGGATGCCAACATGAAACAAAAAAAGTGAGAATTCAAATTATTTTTAAAAAAAAGTGGACGGATTCTTTTTATTTTTTGGAGTGTGATGTGAAGGCGTTCTCGATGCACAGGACGATGTGGGAATTGGAGCAACTGCGGGAGTGCTGCTGCAGGAGATGGCCGCTCTGTATCGCCGAGGCCAGACCCGTCACGGCTTGCTCGCCCGCCCGCCATGTTTCGCAGTAGTGGTCTGTTTGCCTGTGGCCTTTGCTGCTCGACCCGTGCCAGACCATTTTGTGTGGCCTGATAAAGCGGAGACGGTAGATTCATAAATATACGGGGGGACGTTCATTGTTACTGTGTGTAACCTTCAAATTTTCATTAATAAAGACTCACCATGCGCTGTCCCTGAGAATATCTCTGCCATCGAATGAGTAAATTGGTACACTATTTCGCATACTGCTGGCGTTGTCACCAAAGATTGATTCCCAACTTTCAAATAGCACTTGATCCTTCATGGGGGGGAAAAAAGGTAATTAGGTGGATTGCATTCATGGGACTTGGATAAATAACGATGCAAAATAAAACTATCACAGATAAAAGCTCAGAATTCTCTCACAGTGTAACATTGAACCACATGCTTCAAATAACATTTGTATGACGCACTCTTGTTGTGGTTTTTGTTTGGGACTTTTTGGACCTTTTAATGTGATGTGAATCTCAACATTCGCCTTCACGTACAGGGACTCTGCCTAATCATACAACTTCAACTACTTGCATTGATATTTCAAAATCAAGTGACTGTGAGCTGTTTTTAAGTAACAATAATGCTATGAAATGAATCAGAAATAATATAAAATTCTATATTTGTGGGATAATTACTTCTACCAATACTATTACTAGACAGGCAATTATGAAAAAAATAAATAAAATGGGATGTTCAATTATTTGTATTACTTTGTTAGCTGCAGTAGGGCTTTGCAGCTGTCACCGACCAATAGCTGATTGTACTGCTCTATAAATATTAGATAAAGTGTAATTGTTATCTATGAAGGTGCATAATTGATGGTCTTCTGAAATGACTGTAAAACTGCTGCTTCCCACCTTGAGGTTGACAATGGGCAATGAGTCCCTGTCCGACCTGCGGACAATGGTGTAAAGGTCTTGGAGCTTGGAGGACAGGAAGGCTCTGAAGGTCCCCTTTAGGCCCACAGCACGGGCCTGCTGGAAACACAAGAAGTCTGCCCCCCGAATTCCTCGCATGTTACCACTTTGAGGGGCGTTGAGAGCCACGAGATGGAGCTAATGCAGAACAAAGAATGTACAATACAAGTATTTGTCAATTTATTCAAGATTAAATGAAGCATATAATCAATCTGTTGCTGCTCAACGCCATTTACCCCTGAAACTGTTTTGCCCCCATGCACTGGAGGTTGCAGTACAGGGAGGCTCGGTCTTCGCTGGGGAGTTACAGGATGTCTGTTCTCAGCCTGTTCTGCTCCCAGTCTGCCATCCGTCTGCCTCTGGTCTGGGAATCTGGTATCATACTGTGAAGGGTATCGGTGGTCCACAGGTGAGTGTGACGGCGGCTCGATGGGTCGGACGTCCGAAACGGTCTGAGAGTAGCGGTCTGCGCCATTGCTTTGGGACTGGTCGTGGGACTGGGGGTACTGGACCTCTGCCACCTCGTTTTCCTTGAAGAAGAAGTGTAAAAATGACTATCCAGAAACTGTAATGGTAAGCTTGCAAGTTCTGTCCATTTTGTGTGGTGTCAGCCTCACCAAATCTCTGGAGAAGGGGCTGTAGTCGCCAAGCTGTGAAGGAAAAATGATTCTTAAATGTAGTATTTCACCAAATGAATTTGAATTTGAAGTTTTATGCAGCCTGCGCTTTTAATGTAGATTTCTGTTAACTGGTCTGCAGATGCAGCAGAAGAAATATACCATCACTTGTCGCATTCCATCGCGGACTCTTAAATAGAGGTCGGCTTTGTCGATGATGTAAATGAGGCTGCCTTCTGCCTGCCGTCTGGCACTTGCAAGCATTGCGTCATAGGACCTGAGAACCGTAACCTGTTCAGAACCAATGAAGGAGTTGGTTTGCTGGACCTCAATTAGTCAAACAAAGAGTCAAAAAGGGACACCTACTCCAGATGAGAGGCCAGGACTTCCAGGTGGGCCAGGAGGACCAGGTGGTCCTGGTACATTGGCAGCTTTAAATTAAGAGAATTTATTTAGGATGCGTTGTAACGGCATATCCACTAGTGCTCATTTTCACACTTGATGTCATTGATGATGATGTCAAATAAACATATGTCACGTTCATCTTCGGCCCCATTTTAAATGATCCAATGAATGTTTAGTTTTGATATTCTGAAGGGCAGGAGCAAAACTACTTACTTTGACTGGGCCAAAAGGCCCCAGGTAGAGAGGGTGACGTCACTGGTCCCGGCGGTCCTGGTGGTCCAGGAGGACCCGGGCGACCGTCGTAACCGATGCCCGGTTTGCCAGGTGGTCCCTGAGGACCAGGGGGACCCATTACAGAATCTCCTTTTGGACCCTAACACAAAGAAAACACATTACGTAAACAACCAAGGGATATCCATCTTGATAATGTGTGGGACATTGATGGTTTCATTTTAAACTCACCGGTAAACCTGGCTTGCCAGGAGGCCCTTGTGGGCCAAGCGGCCCTCCAAAACGAGAGTCATAATATCCACCAGGTTCACCCTTTTCTCCCTTCAATCCTGGATCTCCATGCTCTCCTTTTAGGTCATTCTGTTAGGGGGAAAAAAAAAGTCTTAATATGTCATGGTGTTTCCTCTGTTGGTGACCTCTTAATTGTTTCATTGTTGTTAATAGAGGTTGATGCTTTAATTATGAAACTTTTAGTTTGTGCGCTCACCTTTAATGTGTGAATATCAAAATTGAAGACTCCTGCAAAAAAAAAAAAAATATATATATATATATATATATATATATATATAATTTTGTAAATACAGCATGTAATAAATGATCACAGCGGCAATATTAAAGAATATTTTCTAGTTTGATCTGTATTTAAAATGAAGGATTTTACCAGGGGTGCCTGGAAGGCCACGTTCGCCATGGTCTCCCTTTTCTCCTTTAGTTGCTGTAATAAAAAAATGACATACATACTGCAGGATGAGACAATATTCCACAGATAACTCACTTTGGCTTTGCTACTTCTGATCGCAACATATTTAGTGGTTTATCGGCTCGTTTCTTAAATCTAGTAAAACTTGAAAATCTTGCCACAACGGAGATTTCTTTGTAATGAAAAGCATGGTAGATTTCAACATCCATCCTATTGCATCCCACACGCAGTTAAATCGGTACACTTAAATGATACAACGACATTGCAGACAATTGAATTTTAAATACTAGTTCAGATTTTTCTTTTTAATGGCTTGTATATAAGCAGTTGGATCTCTGGAGTGCATGTCCACCATCAAGTGTGAAATCAAACAACCTATAAACAATACAATGTGCCTGTGAGTAAGCAGTTCCATGGGGTTGTCACCATCTGATTTATTTGAATAATAACTGCTGATACGGCAGCTCATCTGGGTGAAAAACCTTTGAACTGGGTCTAAGTCAGTCGACTGACAATTGTTTATGGCAAAAAGGGTCATACCTGGATAATTTCTGGAAGTTCCATCATAGCGCTGTGAACAACAGCATAAAACACATTCAGCCATATCAGTCAACTTGTTATTTCTTTAAATATTTGGCAACTCACATAGAACCGATCAAAGGCTGGTCCTGCAGGTCCTGGTGGTCCAGGTGGTCCTGGTGGGCCTGGAACTCCCTAATGAAAAATGATGCGTAACAACTTTCGACGAACCTAATTGCAGCTAAATTACAGTACAACCAAAAGAGGAACAAAAAAATATTACTGTAATTTCCGGACTATAAGCCACAACTTTTGTTACACGCTTTCAACCCTGAGTTATGCAATGATGCGGCTAATTTAGGGATTTTTTTGTAATGGCCGCCACGGGCGCTCGAGGAGAAAAGGTAAGAGTGAGACAGGTGGAATATATTTGTTGAGGAAGATGCAAGTTTAATGTAATCTTGCACTTTGTGCATGAATAAAATTAGCATGAACAGACCCTCATCATGGAAAATGCTCGAAGAAATGCATATGACACAGCTTTCAAGTTAAAAGAAAACAGAGCTGCTGCACGTAGATGAAGATGGCTCTCAGTGACTTTTATCAATATGTTTTTTTTACCCAGCCCTGTTTGTGCTGTGTTGCTACTGTATTGCTGTTGTGTTACTGCTCCGTCACAGGCACTGTTTGGAAAGAAAAGCTATGGTATATTATTCAAACTTTGAAAACACTTTCTGTGTACCGTCTTTCTTTGTATATACCGTATCTCATATTTCAATGTGGGCCCATGCGGCTTATAGACAGGTGTGGCTTATGTTTGTACAAAATGTTTTTTCCTTTAAAAATCTACTGGGTGAGGTTTATAATATGGTGCACCTTGTCGTACAGAAATTACGGTAGTTGCAACTGATGAACCTGAAAAGGCTAAAACAGAATATTAGCTGTCATCAAATGGCTTCTAAAGTAACTTACTGGATATCCATAGCCAGATGCCGGCTCTCCTTTCTCCCCCTTGTATCCATTTACACCAGGCCGACCCTAAAGGAAGTGACATTTGCTTTTTTACTTTATGTCTGATTAAATATCATCATCAGCTGTGTTCAAAATTTTATTTGAATTTCATTTCAAATTGTACACATTTCACTCTGTATACTTACAGGTCTTCCAGGCATTCCAATTTCACCCTTAATCCCAGGAGGTCCATGTTGTCCCTACGTAGTAATGAAACATGTCTGCATTGTACAATAAAGCTCTGACATTTTGGAAATAATTGCTGTTGTTATATGAGCACTAATATGACCGCAAATGTTAAAGAAAATATAAAATGCGCAAATACTTACAGGTGGACCAACAGGTCCAGATGGTCCTCGATCCCCCTGATGGCATGGTAGAAATGTAATCAAAACAAATGTGATGAGGTAATTCATTTTTTATACAAAAGCAGATTTTCAAACGTATTGACACTCACCTTAAAACTTGTGAGCCCAGCCGAAAAGAGTGGACTCCCATCAGGACCGATGACGAGACCTGGCTCGCCTTTCTCACCCTGAAGAGATAACCGCTATGAGCTCCAAAGATGACATAAGGGTAGAAACAGTACAGTACTAAGGTTTGACCGCACCTTAACGCCGTAACCTGGAGGTCCTGGGTCTCCGCTATTACCTTTTGGTCCCATAGGCCCCTAACAGGACCACACAATTCGAATTACAATTTGTTGACTTCTAACAAATATTAACTTAATAGCAACTGAAGGGGACTTACAGGGAATCCTGCTCGACCTGGCACGCCAGGTCCTCCCTTTACAGCAAAAACAAGACATCAACATTCGATCGATTAGGTAAAGCACACCATGGACTGGTTAACATCCCAACCCAGTTTGAATACACACCTGAGGACCAACACTTCCAACAGCACCGTCAAACTGTAGTGGCATAAAAAAAATATAAGCGTAGGGTACAAATTTATATTTCCAAAGAATATTTTGGGATATTGATATGAAAACAAAATGTGAGTTGATTTAGTATACATTGTCAGATGGCTGGTAGATGATTTGTCCAGGTGGTCCTGGTGGGCCTGGTGGGCCTGGGACTCCAGCTCCATCTCGGCCCGGTTCCCCCTTTCACAAAGCATGCATGTGAAAACATTACAAGTCCTCCATCCATTCAATAAGCTCACCAATATTATAAGCCATTCGCCAGGAGAATAAGATTAAAAATATGATTATAGCAGTTTCATTTGGCATCAAACAAAAAATAATACATAACAAGGAAAAATATATTCACCCGTTCTCCTTTGTCACCACTCTCCCCTTTTGCTCCCTGTAACATTATCAAATGAGGCAAAAGAATTGAAAAAACAATTGATCACAGTCAAAAGGTAAGCAGAGCTGCAGTGATTGCGCAGATTAGCATCTGCTAACATTATAATATCCACATTGCAATAACTTATAAGAGTTTGTCACTGTCTTCAATGAAGGTACTTTAAATTGCAACAAAACTATACATTTAGAAACATGCCCATGCAGAGGCTAGTACAGGACAATCAAAAGTACGGAAGACCTGAACTCCAGGGAAGCCGTCCAGTCCCGGTTGCCCATCTCTTCCTTCGGGACCTGCGCTGCCCTTCTGACCTGGGAGGCCAGGCAAACCTGGTTTACCCTGCAGAGGTGAACGCGTTTTAAGTAGATGTTGGTAAGACTAAGAGACTATATTGTAATATAGTATAACGGCATGTTAACGGTGTAAAACTGTACAAAGAGGGGTGATATTTTCTCCTCTATTAATGTTCTTAACACTATCCTACTACATGTACAGTAATGCATATATATGTATATCTAATTATTGCATAAACTGCTTGGTTACTTACTGGAAGTCCCGGCAAGCCAGGTGGACCCTACGGGAACACAACATTTGATATTGTTAAAGACATCTTTAAAAACATTCTATCTTGTGTTTACATTGACTATTTTGTCTGCCTTTTATACCCTACAGGGCTATTCCAACATATCTTGTGTATTTATTTTTCATTTAATTCAAATCAGTGCCATCCCGAAAAGCAGATTTCATTTTTTGTACATTTTTTAGGGGTATTCACCAAGAGACTAACCTGTCTTCCTTCAGGTCCTCTGACTCCAGGAACTCCATGAGAGAAAATCCCACCAGAACCCTCCATGTCATCCTTTAAACAATAAAAAAAAAAAACCTTTGTTTCCTTTGTGTACTCTTTATAATGAAGCAACAGCAGTTTCCAGTGAAGTCAAATGCATAATAACATTTTGGATGAATACATGACGACATAATGTTTGAAGAGAACTTACAAATCCAACGTGGTATCGAGGTCCAGGAGGTCCGGGAGGCCCTGGTGGCCCAGCTGGTCCAATTGGTCCTGGTAAACCAGCCAATCCAGGCTCCCCAGTTTGTCCAGGTAATCCGGAATCTCCTTGAGCTCCCTGGTGAATGGAAACCAAAGAAATATGCAATTACACAAGGGAGAGAATAATTTCTTTCATTTAAAAAAAATATATAAGTGTCTTCACCTTCTCTCCGGCTGGTCCAAACACACCAGAATCCCCCTACATTAAAACAACAGAGAATAATGTTAATGTGATCACTTTTCAAAGCTTCTAAATTTTTTTTTTAACTCAAACATGTAGGTTTGATTCAGTGGTTAATGCTATCGAGAAAAGGAATCATTACAATGACAACAAAAAAGGGATAGATATAACAAAACCTAGGAAGATGTACTCATCAATATACAAAATGTGTGAAAATACCTTTTCTCCCTTAAGGCCAGGGGCTCCTGGAGGGCCATCGACACCTGGTAAACCAGATAAGCCCTGCAGGCCAGAAGTTCAGGTCATGGGTGGATCATTATAACTACTTAGATTCCTTGGAAGGAATTAAGTGGAATTGGCTACTTTCATATGGCCCTGGCTTTTAACCCATAGTGTTGTTTTGTGCGAAAGATATCGGCAATGTGTAGGGGAATTAAGGAGAACAGTATCAGCGTATGAAAGGCCACACCTGTGACTCCCTGATCCTCACGTTTGCAACTGTCATCAATCAAAAGTAAATCCAAGTTCAATTGTCTGCCTATGTGGGCTGCTCCACCATTTGTGTTCAAATACGTGTTGCATGAAGCAGTGATTTTCAACCTTTACTGTGCCAAGGCATTTGAAAAATCTCATCGCACGCCAGCAACCAAAAATGTCACAAAAAGTGGATACACAAGTCAATGATACACTTTCTGCTGTCTAATAAATGAGCCTTTATAAGTTCTGTCTGTCTTTATATGCCCCTGCTACAGAATTATGAACAATGATACATTATTTGTTGTAAATACATAACATCATGACCAATTAAGCGAAGTTTAATCATTTTCCGCAGCACACCAGAAGAGTTCTTACAGCACAATAATGTGCTATATTGCACACTGGTTGGGATTCAGTGGCTTATGGGGTTATAATTGCCTCAACGTTGATGCTATTCATGAGCTCGTTTTGGATCGCTTCCTAGCATTAAGATAGTAGACTGCCTTAAGTCAAAGTTGTGTGGTTGTGTTACATGTGTAATTCTAATTGCTTTGTGAATAGTTTGGCAATAATCTTGAACTACGAGTGTCAATAAACAATTTGAAGCTCTGAAGAGTTGTTAACTGCCACCATCTGGGGCTTTGTCCCAATTCAAAGCAAGCAAACCCCTACGTCTGGTCACTTGTAATTCAAGGTACCACTGAAGCATTGGAACTCTATTTCTATTGAAACTATTTATTTCTTTAGCAACAAATATATCGGCACTCACAGGTTGACCAGGCGCCCCATCTTGTCCCGGTGGCCCAACTCCTCCAGAACTTGATGCTGCATTTGGTGTAGCAAGACCAGGAAAACCAGGTAGACCAGGAGGCCCTGGCGGTCCTGGTGGCCCTGGCAGTCCCTAAAACAAAAAAGAAACGACAAATGACATTTCAATGTTGCACAAGTGAAGAATAGAAGAAAACAGATTTTATGAGAAATAAAGCCAGCACTGTCCATTATATTTTCCTTCACATATTTTACATTTTATATACAAACACAACACTTACCCAAACTGATTCCAGATCAGGGAATCCTGAGCCCTCCATGTCCACAAAAGTCTGAAATGCGTCCATTAAAAACAGTTATGTCCAATCAATGGTCACTTACAAGACTCAGCATGGAACGCAAGAGTCACTCACAGATCTGCTTCCTGGTCCTGGGGGTCCAGGAGGACCCGGTGGCCCCCTGGGGCCAGGGTGACCCTCGCCACGATCTCCCTGTGTGCATCATTGTCATTAGGTTTAGATGTTACAGCCAATATTGTTATGACTCCAAGTCCACTGTGCATCTGTTCACCTGACCTTCTCTCCTTTCAGTCCAGGGTCGCCAGGGGTTCCTGGGAAGCCCGGGGGTCCATCGGCACCCTTAATTGAGAAGACCATCCAATATATTGAGGTATTAGAAGTTGAAATGGAGCCAAACGTTGGAAAAGCAATGTATAAATGGGACTATACAAGTTGTTCCAAAAAACTCACCCTTTTTCCATCTTCGCCAGGATCACCCTATACAATTACACAAAATACAAATGAGCATTATTATACTGTACATGGATTCCTTGCCACATGAGATTTCACCTGAAAAACTGAACATTAAAGTGGGGATAAAATGGAAAAAATTAATTAGTTAATTGTTAATTAGTTGTAAATTGCCTATGTAAATTGCCTAGTTGGCAACACGGGCTCACACTCGTGTCGTTGCAATGCCCTGGCCACGCCCTTGGATACCAAAGTCACATTCAGCATTTATGCATTTTGACCAAATTATGTCAGAGACCTTTTATTAAGATAAAATTGAGAAGAAAAATATATCTTAATACAGTTTCATTTGAAATTGAGATGATGATATGGTATGGGTGGTACTTCTAAACTAAACCAAAGACACATTCTGGGCCAGATGCTGAAGACTGATTCAAAAGAACACATCGATACAGTTTAGAGACACTCTACACAACTGCCACTTTGCATAGCTAGACCCAATTGTGGAAATATCAAATCTCTTAAGAAGTATTCAATAAATAGTGCACGAACTGGTTCTCCGTCATCTCCTGGTGGTCCCTGAACACCAGGGACACCTGCTGGTCCAGGTGGTCCTCGAGCACCAGGTAAACAGGAAGAATCTGAACCCTCTTTGCATGCTGAGACCTCTGATGCCAGCCCAGGGAGTCCAGGGGGCCCCGGGGGACCTGGGGGGCCAGGGTCTCCCTTCTTTCCTTGGTAGCCAAAACCTGCATTGCCCTAAAAAGAACACGAATTAAGTTTTTGCGGTTCAACCTGGCCTAGCTGAGAAATATTAACTACAAGGCAAAAACAAAAAGAGAAAAAAAGAAAAACTAGGGTAATTATTGGGAGACTCAACTCACCTTTGCACCCTTTTCTCCAGGTTCTCCCTGAAAATGTGAAGAAAAAAAAAACAGCATTGTTACAGTCCACTTTGTTTTTCATCTTGAATCATTTCAGTTGTCACTTTTAACGGAAATTTTGTTTGCCAAAAAGTACTTTGCTGAAACTCAAATACAATTGTCATTTGTTGAATCGCAATGCACAATCGAGCATGATTTTTCTTTTTTTTATCAATTATCTGAAGTGATTGGCTGTGACTTTTTCTAAAATAAATCTTGCAATCCCAGTACCTCAACATTTATCAAAGACCCCCCATTAATCTGTGTGCATATTAGGGCGTATTTACATATATACACAATCCAAGGCCCAAAAAACACTTTCCAAGGTCAAATTCATTTAATCATTCATGTGCTAGGAAATGTTGATGGCTTAGAAATGTTATATTACACATTTATAAAAATATTTTGTACACATAATACTGTATGTCCATAATTCCTCATAGCAGTCAGAGAAGACATTTGAGTCAAGATAATCAATTATACACTGCATTTAAGTCAAGATAATGAATTATATCCTCAATTTAGTATATGCATTTTTTAATACTGTCTATCACACTGATCTTCTTCCCTCAAATCAATGACGTTTTCCTTCTCCTTTTGATGATGATGATTCTTGTCATTTGCTTTTTTTTTCTTTTAGGTTAATAGAATGCAACCTGCCCGTGGTGTAGGATGATTTCACTATTACCGTGCAAGCACACACATTTAATAAACTACGCAAGCCTATTTTGAGAGCTGCATAAGTTAGCGGTATTGCTCTAAATTTTTGTATGTTTTTGTTTTTCCGCTTGTATCTTGTGGTTTCAAAAAAGAAAAAAAAACATCACATTGCATTCAACACTTTTTAAAACTTGAAACTGAAGGATTGTCCTTAGTTTTGAGCACATGTAGGAGATTAGATAATGAAATTGTACAACAGTAAGTCACAATCGCAAGTTAAAAAATAATTAAACTCTCAATATGGGGGCAAATTCTCTGTTTTACCATACTTGGCAAATAAAAATGGTTCTGATTCTGATTAAAAATAAAGGCAACTATAAACACTTCAAAAGGAAATCGGAGCATCAGGGGTTGCGGGGGTGTTTGGTCAAGCTTTGACCTTGGAGGGTTACATTATTACATTTTTCTGGATTATTGCACTCTGTCTCATAAACAAGGCTGAAATTGTGACACCAACTGGTCAATTTTGTGTTTGAAGGACTCCTGGAAATAGCTAAAAATGACCCTGAAAATTACCCTTCAATGCAGCGTGGCCGACTTCCAGTTTGTATTAAAGCATGAGTCTTTTGAGGTGAATTTATGAGACATTCCTTCTAAAAATTCATTTAACTAAGTGAAACTGACCTGAAAGAATGAATTTTAAAATATTCTGGTAGGTGTCAATATTGAACGTTACACGAAAAAATACTTAGTAAATGCAGACAATTTCTTGATTTTTTTTTTTTAAAGTTTGGGAAAACCCTTGACAATGGGCATTTATTTGGATTAAAAATAAAAAAAAACTAGCAATTTCAAGATGGCCTTTGCACAACGTGTTCAGTCTCCAAAATTATTATTATTATTATTATTTTTAAATAAAATATGTCCTGTGGATCCACACCTTCCCTCCTTGAGCGCCACCCCGTGAACTATCAGCAGTGCCAGTGTCTCCTTTTGGACCCGTTAGACCTCTGTCCCCTTTCTCGCCTCGGTCTCCTTTTTCTCCTTTGGCCCCAACTGATCCTGAAAAGACAACAGAATCACTGTCACATAAAAATAGAGCAAAAAACGCCATGTTGTTGTAAATTTATGGGGAGGGGATGAAGTCAAGTAGAGCCATTACGTCTCTGAGCCCTTCATTTTTAAAGGTAATGAAATATGAATGTGAAATGTTATTAAAGTGTTTTGCATTCATATTTTGTGGAATGATTGTTTAAAATATTAATATAGGTAATTATAAACATATGAGAGTGGAGGGTGGTGTTAATTACTCACTATGTCAAGGAAAGTTACAAAAATTCTTGGGAAATGTTTACTTTGTGCAATAGTGGTTTTGTCCACTAGATGGAGGCGCTTTCCACTAAATATGAAAGGCACGTGGCGTGTGGGTAAATAAGAGAAGTGATTGTGCAGCCTCATTAATCTGGAAAACATGCGAGGCAACGCTTCACCTGTATGTCTAAAAGTCGACGTCTCCTCTTGCCTGGCAACCGGGGGCTGCTGAATGGGTCGCGAAGGTGGTGGAGCTGTCTGATGGTGGGAATATCATAATATGATCAGCCCGTCTATTTATGAATAAGGACAAATAAGCTTGAACATTTGATGCTCTGTATCTATAGATACTCGGCATCTATGGCATCTTTGTTGGTTCCCGACTAAATTAGAAGGGAAATTTGTGGATACAGGCCACAGGAAAATGTGCTTATTAATTTTAAACCGACTCAGCACTATTATGTCCAGGTAGTAGAGTCAAAACCCTGCTGTAAGTAAACAACAATGTTCACAAGACTACATGCAAACTGCAGTTTATCTTCATGTCTTACATGACCACAGAATGTTAATTTTTTTCACAAGTTTCTAATTACGGCTCAGATGTGCCGTGGGAAAAGTATTACGTATCTACTATAGATAATGTAGAGTAATTTTGTTCCTTTATTGTATCTATGCCAATGAGATGGAGAAACAGGCAGAATAATTAAATGTTCTTCCACAAGCTGCCATTCATACAACAGAATAATAGCTTTGCGTCCACGCTGACATTCACTCACTCTATTGGAGAGTCAATAACATCAACATTATTTTAGCATATTGTGAGATTTTGGTTTTATTGTGTGCTGTGAAATGATTCACATGTGATCAATATGTGCCCTGGATCAATTACGTTTGGGAGATGCAATTGTATGCTGTTATTAAATTGTCTATTGAACTTAACAGCGACATCAGGAATGTACCAAACAAAATGTCAACGCACGCGCTCTTTTGGGTCAATTAGAATTCTTCTTGCTCTTGACAGAACCACATTTTTTCCCTATTATGATAACATCAATCATGAATGCAGTCTAAAAATTGTTAATGTAAAAAAAAAAAAAAAACAAGGCTGAGTGGCCATCGGTTAGTCAATTAGTCAGCCAGTTAATTCCATACAGGATGTTAACATTTCAATTCACTGAGACCAAGATGTTCGTACGAAGTGCTGCCTTCATGAGTCAAAATGCCTTTATGGTCTTCATGGTTACTTCCTTTTATCTCACACCAATCTGGGCTCTGCTTCGACAAGAAGAAGCCGCTCGAGGGATCGATCACATAGTCCCAACACCCTAGTTTGAGTCCTGGTTGTCATAATAACAAAATACCAACTGGTATTATCATGAAATGGACCTAGAACATGGAGTTTGGGATCCAATGGGCACTCACATAAGGCATGGCTGACCTCTTAAAAACCGGTGAATGTCAGCAAGACAAAAATGGGATTTTGAAAGTGCACTTTAAGTCTTGATTCTTGTGGGATTTTGACAGAAGCATTTCACAGTATTTAACTCAAAGCTGATTCAATCATATGGAGATAATGAATGTGTTGAGTTGATTTAGCACACATGCCACTCCATTAGTGACTCTATAGAGGGAGACTCTGCTGGAGACTCAAGAAAACACAACATGACATTTTAAAACCATATTTTACAGGCATTTCAATCCTACTTGGAGATCCCCTGAATGCACAGGAAAAGACAGGTAAGTAACAGGAGAAACTTTCAGGCTGGTTTGGGGTGAATCAGGACTCAATCCAGCTCCTTTGTGTAAAAATGGAGAGGGGAGGATATAATGGAACCTCCCACCACCCCTTCGCCCCCCAAATGCACACAGCTCATTCTTTAACGATGACACACCTCGATTGGCACTTGCGAAGAATGTAAAACAGAAAGCAGCCGAAGGGGCCTAAATGAAACCTCGGTTGATAATTAACCCGTTGTTTTCTTCTGAGAGGCTGCAGCCCCCTCACTGTGCCGCGTAGCAGATATGCTAAGAATTCCACCCGACCATTATTGACTAGTGATTTACTTGACAGAATTAATAACGTGATAAAGAATAGACAACAACTCATTTATCCATTGATGACAACCGGCGCCCAGATGGGTGGCAGGCTGAGATGTGCCAATAGATGTGAACTGCATGACCTCAACCATCGAAAAGATGTCCAGTCTCCTTGGTGACAGAAATCCCAGAGTGGGTTGGCAAAAAAAACGAAGGTGTTCAATTTACAAAGTACACAAATGAACATTTTTGACTATTGCTACCTTCACAGACCAAGTCTTGTTCCCCATTAAAATAGCTTTTTTTTTTTGACTTAAAAACATTGTGATTTCCTTCTTAAAAAAAAAAAACATTTCCCAGCCATCTTCTTAATAAGCCATCTGTGACTAGTTTTTGTCAACTTACCCCGAAGAACAACACTTCATTGCTAAAGTCTCCAGGAACTGAGCTTGTTTTGAGGGGGCGGTTCCATTTCATGAAAATGAAAGGTTGAACGAGGCAAGGGAAAAAAAAACAGAGGGTGATGAAAATTAAAAAAAAAAATAGGAAAGCTATTAAATAAATGGATAATAAATATAATACAATAAATATATAGATACATAATGAACTAAATAAATAAATAATACATAAATACAAAATCTAACTAAATAAATAAAGCATGTATGTGACCATAAAAACACTTCAAGCATTTTCACTCATGAAGGGAGGGCTTCACCTACTA
Organism: Syngnathoides biaculeatus; assembly: GCF_019802595.1. Lineage (NCBI taxonomy): Eukaryota > Metazoa > Chordata > Actinopteri > Syngnathiformes > Syngnathidae > Syngnathoides > Syngnathoides biaculeatus. Next base: position 16,083,561 of record NC_084653.1, on the reverse strand, counting down.
TTGCTATCTGCCCATTAAGGAAAAGTCAATGAATATTTTCGTAGCATCTGGCTTTGACATAATAATATCCATTTTCTTAGCTGCTTATCCTCACAAGGGCTGCGAGAAGTGCTGGAGGCTATCCCAGGTGTCAACAGGCAGGAGGCAGGGTACACCCTGAACTGGTTGCCAGCCAATCGCAGGGCACATCGAGAGAAACACTCGCACTCACAATCACACCTTAGGGCAATTTAGAGTGTCCCGTTAATGTTGCATGTTTTTGGGATGTGGGAGGAAACCGGAGGGCCCAGAGAAAACCCAGACAGGCACAGGGAGAACATGCAAACTGCACACAGGCAGGGCCGGGATTGAACCCGTGACCTCAGAAGTGTGAAGCCAACACTTTCCAGCTGAATCACCGTGCTGCCCGACACAATAATATTTCAGATAAAATTAAAAAGTATATTTTCCACAGTATGTCCCCTTTAATGGACCATAAATCATCTCATCAACATCATGTCATGTCGGACATATTCTCCAGAAAAAAAAATGAGGGCTTCCTCTTGAAGAGGACCCTTCAGTGACAATGCCAGAGATGTCACGAGCAGCTCAACATCCCGACAAATTCCTGCATGACCAAATGGAAAGTTTCACTTCACTAAACTGTCTGCTTTGCATATGCCCTGACTTGTCTGAGTTGCACACATAACGGCCACAAACAGACGTTACGTGGAAAAAAAATTGGTAGGTCGTCATTGGGGGCCAGCTGCTGTCGTTTACACCACCTTTGCATATTATGACAGTAATGAACACTTATTGGACAGAGGGAAAACCAACTTGTAAAAGTAACAGCGCATCAATGCAGAATCTTTAAGGAGCAGACAGGAATAGTTTTTGATGGCACAACATGCTCTGCCCACAAAGTCTGCTTCAGGGGTATGCCTGGAAGTGGCTATTGTGTGCTTCTCAGTGGCCCAATTCAATTTCATCAAATGGACTTTTCTTGTATGTTGATTTTTTAAACCATTTTCAACTTTTTCTCAAATAGAGAACTTATTCATTCCATGGCATTCTGCAGTTAACGTGATGTTTAATCAGCATTAGAATTACGAGGAGGGTCCAGGAAAAAATTCTCCCCTGGATCAAAAACATTTAAGTACTCCTTCTTGTGCTCCACTTTGTTACCTCTTTCTAGTGCTCAATGTCAAACTCATCAATAAAATTGATATCTGTTTTATTTTCTTTTTTTTAAATTCTGTGTGCACACTTTAGCGATGTGGGATCGTTTTCTTCTTCTTTCCAGAGTGGGAAGACATGAGTGGGGAGTGGGACATGAAGCTGGGAGAGAAGTGGTAGATGCAGAGGTGAAATGATGGTGTCAAGTAGAAATCACCAAAGGAATTAATAATTAAAAGGGACATATTATGGAAAATGGCTTGTGTAAAATTCGTGGGGTCTTTAGCCATCCATCAAGTGTTAATGTACACAGCCATGTACATTTGTTGTTGTTGTTTTTCGTGAGGACATGATATAAATTTTGTGATAGCTCTTGGAAGCTAGGGTGCAATATTCAAAATCAGAAGTCAAAATATTGTATATTAGCTTTCATAGTGAGTCATATGAGGAATCACAGCTGTTTTTCTGTCTTTTTCGTTGCAAATCGAAATGAGTCCTTACCGTCAACGTGTGTTTTGCTACACCGGGTTTTGATGGTCTAGTTTCCACATCACCACTGCCCTCTCCTGAAGCCTGAGAAAAACAAGCACACAGTACTTATCATTTTTAGTATTTTATTTTACATCCAAGATGCACTGCTTAATACATTATTCAGTATATTAGCATTTTAAAATGTTACTACGTTGGTACAGCAGCATGAATATTTTCTTATTGTAATGTACGTGTTTGATTTTTTTATTTTATTTTCAAATATAACAAAATGCGGAAAGTTTGCTTTGTTTATTTTATTTATCTGTGCACTGTATTTTTTTTGTGGTCAAACAGGATGTCATCTATTGATTTTTTACTAACTATTTCTGGTATACTAAAGAAACAAACATGTCAGGATGGATAAACAGATCGGATTGTTGCGCTACAAGCGCAGCCATTTACAACATGTTCCATAATAGCTGCTTTTGGTTACTGTAAATCAAGCTAATGTGGAAACTGCCATTCTTACTGCCAACAGCTTGTAAATGCAAGTATCAAACGGCAGCAGTGCCATACTCCTATTAGACCGGAGAGAGTTTGAAATGTCAGTATCTCAAATGTTGTTTCTGCTGGAAAACAGCTGTAAGTCAAGTGATCATTTGCAATAAAAGGCACATCCTGTAATCACAACCCTGTCATTTCCACTCGGAATGTGATTTCCCCTCACCATCTAATACAAACAACACATGAAGCCGGGTAGTGAAGCCGCTGGTTAAATCTTAAACTGGGGAGGATAAGGTTTTAGTGGCCTGTGGAGGTCGAACAGCTGTGGGACGGGGTGGCATGGCGCCATGTTTTATCAAACAAGATCAATGGCGGCCTGCGGTGAGGCACCTGTGTTTGAATCTGGGTGGTCAACAGTGACTAGAATGCTGAAAAGACTAAGATGAGGTACAGATTCATGAGAAATTATGCAATGAAAGAGGTGAATCCAGTAGTGAATCATGTTTGGACTGAAAGGGAAGTGCTACATCATCTTAATGAAGTCTAACACAGGTAAATACAATATAGTGAAGCCACCAATTCGCCTTTCACTATTTACAAATTCACAAAGTAGCACTCTTTTAGAAAGACCCAAAGCTGTCACAAGATGGTGCCAAAGCACCATCAAAATAGGAAAGTAGTAGAATATTTACTGTCAAGTAATTTACACTGAGATTTATCAGAAATGAGGAATAAGCTTTGTATGTTGGGGTGGAGCTAAGTTTAGCCTGGGTTGCTAGCACACGTGACAGATTCTTCACTGCATGGTCGTGCCTTTAACGTCCATTTTTTTCTAAACCGGGTCATCTGCAAGTCATTTATTATTAAGGGCAACATTGTAGGGGAGGTGGAAATGATAGTAAATTTGTGGTACAGTTACAGTTTACAAGTATCAATATAGGTAATTGGTGGGTTTTCAATTACTGTACTCTTATTATTTTTATCAGTCGTGAATACTGTATCTAAAAACAATTTTAAAACTGACATGAAGACAGAGCAAATCCACCTACCAAACAAACATATTTTACAAGTCAAAATGTTCATGTATTTTGTTAGTCTATGACATTTCATTCATTCATTCATTCATTCATTTTCCAAGCCGCTTATCATCACGAGGGTCATGGGAGTGCTGGAGCCTATCCCAGCTATCAATTGGCAGGAGGCAGGGTACACCCTGCACTGGTTGCCAATCAATTGCAGGTCACATAGATACACACAACTGTCGCACTCACAATAACAATTAAAAAAGCAAAATGAAAATTGCCCCAAAGTATATAAGTACCATCATAAATTGGTAAGATTACCACATTTCAAATAACGTATTATCTTCCAATGCTAAGTGAAAGCCCACTATCAAAAAATTGAGAGACTTAATGTTCAGTCACCCAATTCATTTGTGCACGTTAAACACAGTCACAGCCTCCAAAATGTTAGAGACGCGATGTGGTATGGAGATTATTTATTGCCATTGTGGCGGCGTCTCAAGGCAAAAACTGTTCAAATACTTCTGAACACATCAGTAGACATGTTACCCAAAGAAACATATTGGATATTCGTGTTAAATATGATGATTGGATATGAAATACAATAAATGTGTAATGGCAGCATTCCGACAAGAAAGAGGGCACTGAGTTTATGCACACCATGTCCGAGTCGTCGTCGTCCTCCTCGCAGTGCCTCTCAGCGGCACGGGGGTCTCCAACCAGCCTCAGCTCGCTTATCACACCCTGGTTAGAAGACAAGATCACAGTGACATTGACGCTTGATGAAAACATTCCTGTAGAATATCACAGAGCAATTGTAAATATTATAAGAACTAGCATCTATAAATAATACAGGATAAGAACTTTTCATAAGACACTCAGTCATGCATGGGTACACATCTTATAACTGATGCCAAAGCATATAATAAATTGGCATCATAGACATTTACAAAATGACTCGTAATCCACAGACAAAAAAAAAGTAAACTTCACATGCAGAGTCCCATGATCACATGATGCACATCATCATTAATGCCATAGCCAAAGAACAGATGGACTGGAAAAAATCGATGGAGTGAAAAAAGTTAAAACATATCCAAGGCACATTCAGTTGCTTAAGAGGCACAAGCACACACAATGTACTTGTCAGGTAATCAAGGCCAAGTGCTCCATATAAAAAGAATAGATTAAAAAAATCCATGTCATGCATGTTCACGTTGTATAATAAATGTGAATAAATGTGGCGCACAACGTAAATAAACAGAACGACAGAAGGTAGACATTAATGACCTGCTACGCATATATGCTTATTCATAACATTCACTGAGCACTGTAGCAAAATACCAATGTTGTTTCACCCCCCCCCCCAAAATACGTCTGCTGTCAAAGCAGTGCAATCTCAGGTCAAATGTTTTGGGGAGAAGATAAATTATGTCCCTGCTGACCAAACTTTTTAGAACCTGTTTAAAGTGCTATTAGCATGAAGGGACACACTCTTGATTGATTTGGCCATGCAATTGGGTCTTTTTTTTTTTTTTAATCTCCACTCCACTTTTTTTTTCCATATTTAGGAACAGAATAAATTTAAAAAAAAAAACATACGGCAAGGAATCCACCGGGAATACTGATTTAAAGTAGGGAATATCCGCTATTCATATATTTCTAATATTTTATATTTTTTTAGCCATTAAGTTTTCAGAAGAATGTGGAGCACTGAACTAATCTTGCTGGAAATATACCTTTGGGTGCATGCTTTTAGTAGCCAAGGGTAAGGAAAAGTAACTCCTTAACAACTGAGTTCAGCAGATGTCCGGGTCAAATGAGGCGATTTGCTGCAAACGAATAAAAGACGTTAATTATATGCCCGCGCCGAGGACTTCCAATTATTTGCAGACAACTTTCGGGAAGCTGCGGAGGTGATTTCGAACAACCATGTGATGCTTTGGATGAAGCTAATTTGAGCAATGAAATCAGATGAGTTATTCAGCTGCAATGTCTCGTGTGCTTGGTTAGGAGTGGAAACCAGCATTAGAGCTGCAGGAAGTCTGATTTCATCAGACGTTGGTTCTGGTCCAAGACAACAATAGACAAAAGTTTAGCTGTGTGATTATAACCAGAAGACCACGGACATTTTAACTTTATCACCCTGCCTACTATTTGTAATTCACATATTTACCTATTCGTGCATCCCCCCACGAAGTTAGTTATACATCTCGACTGTTGGAAGAGCTTCCCATTATGGCGTGAGCCAAGTTTACACTCCTATTACAATGGATAACTACAGATTACTGTACCGTATTTTCCGCACTATAAGGCACACCGCATTATACGGTGCACCTTCAGTGAATGGCCTATTTTAAGACTTTTTTCATATGCTGTATAAGGCGCACCGTATTATAAGGCACACCGCATTATAAGGCGCATATAATAGACGCTACACTAGAGGCTGGGGTTTCGTTATGCATCCATTAGATGGAGTTGCACTAAAGGCTTAATATTGATCCTATATAAGGTGCACCAGATTATAAGGCACACCATCAGCTTTTGAGAAAATTAAAAGCTTTTAGGTGCACCTTATAGTGTGGAAAATACAGTACTTTATATTGTGCATCCTAGAGTGTAATATAGATAAATCTTTATACATACTGAGAACTTGTCTGTATCAGCACCTCCAGCCTGCCCAACAAAGACTCTAGCACCAGCTTCTAGCTCCATCTCATCAGGGGACCTTTCGATGCGCAGCACTTCAGGATCTATGTCACAGTTCATGTAGAACATGACCTTGTCATCCTTAACCGCAATAGCAAAACGAGTCCAGGTGTCCCTCAAAGAGGGTACGAGGAACTTGGCAGCCTCATATGACGTCTCTGAGTCAGGCTCTGTGTAGTATAATATGACATTCTGGTTGCCGCCCTGCACGGGTGATAGTTTGACACCCACATACATGATCTTCTGTGTGGAGTCTGTGACCGAAAAGATCACACCACCCCTGTCAGATGTGGCTTTCAAGTTGAAGATGATGGAAAAGTCCTGGAAGAATGGATTCGGCAGGTAGGTGTGGGCCAACTGGCCTGTTTTTGTCTTCGGCCCCACCACGTAGCCGGGTGTGGAGTCAGGCCCGTAAACCCGTGTGATCTCATTTGGAGGAGCGTCACTGATCAGCTGCAGCAGGGAGACACTCCTGTCTTCTAAAGGGAAGGGAAAAATGGACATTAGACTACAATTTGCAAAACACAAAGGGCTCATTAAAAGGGAGGGCAGCATGGCAGGGCACAATGTTAGAAGAGGTTTCATGAGGCGTTTGGTAATGTTGTGTGCTTGTGTCTGATGGAACTACAGTACAGTGGTAGGATTTGGCAATTTTATTATTATTATTTTTTTTTTTTACAAACTCAACCAAACAGCATGTTTTTGGAGAATAAGGGGCAAAGGAACACAATCCAGTTCTTCACTTCAAGAGCAACATGGGGGGGGGGGGGGGTGTCATTGTCCCATTTTATCCGGATTTGAAAAGGCTAATATTGGCTGTAAACCTTGCAAACTGACCTCAATGACTTGATAGCCAGACCACAGACACAATCATATTGAAAATAATTTAACACAGAGATCTGTGGCGAATTACGGCAATTATCTAAGAATATATTCAATTGAAAATAATTAAAATAAATTAAAATAAATTAGATAGATAGATAGATAGATAGATAGATAGATAGATAGATAGATAGATAGATAGATAGATAGATAGATAGATAGATAGATAGATAGATAGATAGATAGATAGATAGATAGATAGAGATAGATAGATAGATAGATAGATAGATAGATAGATAGATAGATAGATAGATAGATAGATAGATAGATAGATAGATAGATAGATAGATAGATAGATAGATAGATAGATAGATAGATAGATAGATAGATAGATAGATAGATAGCAGCAAAACAATCTTTGTCCGGGATGTATGTGACCTTTCCAATTGTAAAGTTGATTGAGTGACCTCATTAGGGTCAGTAGTACTGTATTGGTAAAGGATTGGTAATGGTTCAGAAAAAATATTGAAATGCTACAAACACTTGAAGGATCAGGGAACTGATACAGAATTGCATACGTTCATGTAATGGTGCCAGGCAATTGCCTAGCCCAAAAACCTTCAAGCCGGTTATTTGCATCTCAATTTTTTTGTTGTGAATGAAGCTTTTTTTTGTTCATTTCTGGTTCCAATTTAATGCTATGAATGTTTATTTTAGGTGTTCTAAGTAATGCAAATAAAAAAATATAAGGGACAATTATATAAAAAAGATTTTTAAAGTATTTGAAAGCATTGTTTTCTTATTTTGTTGCAAAACCAGTGCTCACACAAATATATAAATTACACTGAAATGGTAAGTAGTTTTTGTGGATAAAAATTAATAACTGTGGTAAAACAAAGCCATAACCTTGAAAAATGTTCTAACCCTTGTAATAGAGAGAGAAGTCAAATTGATTGCGGAGACTCAGGTGTCTTCTTTCTTACTGTAATCCTCCAGATTCAGTTGACCCACTTGATTGTGCTGTTGACCCACTTGATTGTGACCGACATTTGCAAAGAATCAGTTGCACCTATCTCACCGACGAGTTTCATTACATCATCACTCTTGGACTGTTTCTGGAAATTATCATATTTTATACGTGTTCCAGCACAAGTGAAGCTGTCTTTGGGTCAAGTTAATAAGACTTAAGGGCGGCGACATGTTTGAGAACGTGTGTGACAAGTGACGACTTTGTGATGACATAGAGCCATAAGGGCTCAGTTTACCAGTTTATCCATTTATCTTCAATGAGTTTTACATGGTATTCATTCGGTTTTGCAGGATGCGGAAATGCAATATCGAATGATACAGTTATAGGCAGTCTGCTAGTAGGTGTAGCCCTATTTTATATAGTGCTCCTTATTTTTTTTTTTTTTTTTGTACGATTCAACTGATTCAAACACCGATCACCAAACTTATGGATGAGAGGTTCATTTGTTCTAAAGACAATACAGCACTTTTATCCGACATCCCAGTCTAATTTTGTGATAAAAAATGTTGCCTCGAGACCAAAGTAAATAGGTCCCCTGACTTGATGCAACATCTACTGAATGACAGTGCACCATTGTTCATAGAGTCCATCAGCTGGGCCCCTTGAACGCATTACCTCATTTCTCCATCTCCCTGGGTGAGTGGTGACTTAGTACATAATAACTGAAGCTGGCTTAAGCAAACAAAATATTTACAAAGCATGGTGTGTATGTGTCTGACATCTGACTTCAGACAAACTTGAATGACTAATTACAAACAGTGATGTAGCCCAGTGTTTTTACAAAAAGTGCTATTACGGGACATCCCTTGAAGTTTCTCATTCTTTGAAGACAAGCTTTGGTTTACCGCCCGGTGACTCGTGTTCCAGCTTTATTGGCGGGTTCAAAGCCACCCCGCCGCTGCGAGTGCTGGAGATCAGTGTAGCTGGCGCTTGGCTTTGTTTGGATCCTAAACATACAAGGTGTTTGGCTGTACCCAGGGTCCCGCTTTGTGTTCAAGAACCCTCGACACAAGTCTGAATATTCTTGCGTGCTGTTCCATATGCAAACTTTTGAATCGGAGCAGACAAAGAACCAAGTCAAGCCTTAACAGGACGGTAATACACCATCACTAAGTAATACCGATCCCTAAGGTACTAAAATTAGATCGCATTTCCAAATATCTCACACACAGCTCCATTAAAAAAAAAAAAATCATTGATGGATATACAGCACCAGAAATAAAGCATATCTATTTTACACGTCTTATCCTGTGATTCATTTGTCATGTTTGACCATGTAGAGAGCTGTAGATCTTTCAAAGAAACAATCATTTCCCAACACCCCACTATGACCCTAACATCATAAAGAGCCAAGGAGGTGATCTCCAAACTAACCGTTGAACATTGAAGTTTAAACACCAAGAAAATGATTGACTTAACTTGGTGCATGCCATCACGTCTCACAAGATGATTTTCTGTTTCTTCTGCATTTTTTCGACCACAGTGTAGGCCACCATATAGCCAAACCTATACACCCAGACTTATCCATTAGCATTTTAACTACATTCTTGCATTTTCAAGAACCATTGTCAATAAATGACATCCCCAAGGCCGAGCGGACAGTCACTGAATGGAGTAGTGCTGGGTTTATGGTACTCGTTTGTCTTCCTATTCTGACAGAATTCCGAGGTGGGGCTCCAGTATTGTGATTCCTTGGTGAAAAAGCTTTATGCAGTGTGAGAGTGTATAATGTTCAACTTTGAGGTTGTATATAATACGTGATAAAACATTTCATCATCTAAAAAGACTTTCAGAGTAAAAAAGTTTTACAGAGTTTGTGGCGTCACTATTTAAACATCCCAGAAGACCTCCAGACAAGGACAATAATCCTTTCTTACATCGTACAAAAAGCTCAGTCTCGCAAAATTTGTGATTTATTACTGTCCAATGACTGTGAGATGAAATATATGTGCTGCTTGTTAACTTGTTGATTTATAAGTAAAATAAAGACAACTCGAATAAGCAAAAAAAAAAAAAAATGGTGCTTCTCATTGTCACCGCCACAAATTATACTGTTTATTGTTTGGATTTCCAGGAGACTATTGCACATTGCAGTAAGAGAAACGGTTCTTTCCAAAGGCTTCTCTTAAAGTTAAATATGGTACTAGTTACCAGGTTTTGTACCTGTAACTAAAACGTAAAAAGATATCATAACCTTTAGTTGTACGACCATAACAGGATATAATATTTTGGTAGGAAGAAAATGCTTGAGCGTACTATATCCTCAGTTGTCATATGGCTACAATGCGAGCCCTTGGGTCCAAGGCATCTCTTTCAACCAAAAAGTTCAACTGCACTGTGTCCATAAGTAGTAAACCTCTGAGATTCAATCCAAAGAGAGTCCAAGGCAAACATTGACAGGGAAAGGGTTATGTACATTTTCATCATGCGGTACAATTTCAGTCTTTGTTCAATGGAACCGTGTTTTTTTCAAATTGGTGGGATATCAGCCATAATTTTCTGGCTACAAAATACATCCAGACATACCACGATCTCAGAATGATAATGAGAAACTATAATTTTACATGTAAGAAAGGCAAACATATGACTTCTCATCTTTTAAGCAGTCTAGTAATCATAAGAAACCAATGATAAGGCTTGCATAGCAAACATCCTGCTTTAATGACCCCTCAGAGTGAATAGGTCATGTTCAAAGAACGTTCATGTCATCCATCCATCCATCCATCCATCCATCATCTGAGCCACATATCCTCACAGGAGTTCTAGAGCCCATGCTAGCTATTTCCGGGCAGGACTTTACACATATTATATACACATATCTGAATATTTTTCTGCTCATAATTCTCACACATCTGGACCCTGACTTCGTTATATCCATGTTGTGTTTGGTGCCTCCATGATATAGTTGTTCACCATATGGATGTATCCATATCAGGTCACATTCTTGCATGATAGCCTATAATTAAATGATGTAGTGGTAGGTGGTTATTAAGGTCGAAAGGAAGGAGTACCATATTTTCCGCACTATAAGGTGCACTGCACTATAACGTGCACCTTCAATGAATGGTCTATTTTAAAACTTTTTTCACATATTAGACGCACCGCATTAGAAGGCGCATAGAATAGACACTACATTAGAGGCTGGGGTTACGTTATTCATCCATTAGATGAAGCTGCACTAAAGGCTCAATATTGATCCACATATAAGGTGCACCGGATTATAAGGCGCACTGTCGGCTTTTGAGAAAATTAAAGGCTTTTAGGTGCACATTATAGTCCAGAAAATACTGTGCTCGTCACAGCTTCACAGCTTCTGATAGGAAAAAAAAAGTCTGAAGCACCCAAAGCACTTCATGGTAGGGTTTCAATTGAAGTCACATGACAAAAAATGACTTTTGACACTTGAGTCCAAAAATTTCAGTAGGGTTGTTTTCATCATTGTCTCAGTCATCAATGCCTTTGATAGACCTCTCTGACATCCCCAACATTTACTGTCTCGCTTGAGCTAACATAAACTCTGCCAAGCATCTTATTTGGCCAGTCGCCCATCCTTTAGTGTGGGTACCAAGAACTGACTGACCACTCAAACTGTCAAAAGAGCAAGCTGTCAGGAAGATAGTGACGCTGTAAAAAGACCTCCTTGAACACTCACTGATATGAACTGAAGGGGAAGGGCACGGCCAGGTATGTGGTCAAAGAGATTTAGAATAACAGAATTCAATTCTACTCAGAGTATAGTGCAACACAGGATGCTTTTCAAAAGAAGTAGCAGTCAAGTGGCAATAAACATTTGAATCATTGTTCTCTTCCTAACTCCAGTGAGTGGCATGCATGATCCGGCGGGTACATTGCATCTGCTCAAGATTATTAATGTCAAAGAATTTAACAGCAAAAGAGAATTTACTCGAAACAGTCCCATGCCAAAAAAAGCAAAGTTATTAGAGGAGGTAGCCACATTTTAACCCCAGAGGATTGATTGGTCAATATCTTAAATGAGAACAAAGCGAGATCATTTTCAAACATCCATCCATGCATCCATTTCTGCACTGCTTCTCTTCAGTAGTGGGTGAGCTGGTCCCCATCTCAGCTAACTTCTGGTGTGACAGGGTACACCCTGAATTGGTCGCCAGCTAATAGCAGGGGACATATAAACTAACACCCATTCAGCAATTTAGAAACTTCAATTAACCCACCAGGCATGCTTTTGGAATGCGAGAGGAAACTGGAGTACCCGGAGAATACCCATGTAGGCATGGGGTGAACATGCAAACCAGATTTGAACTCGGGTTGTCAGAATGGTGACAGAGATGTGCTAACCAAGTCACCCATCGTTCAACCCATTTTCAAACTCTCATTGAGTAGTACAAAAATGATAAACTGCAACTGCAAAAATCCTTACATGTAATGACAGCTTTTTTCACTACTGTACATTAAGCTACCTACACATGCATTTGTATTATACCGTATCTTAATTTGTGTGTGCGTTTGTGTGTGCGTGTCTTTGTTTATGTGTCTGTGTGTGTAAAATGGTCCATTCACATGCAATATGAAAGGTACAGGGATGGAAATACACGCAACAAATTACAGGTTGCAAGGCACATGCTGTTATAGAACGGCCAAGCCATTAACAGCAACACATACATGATGGTCTTTCAAGTAATATTTCGGTGCATGGGGATTACCGTTGGGGTGAGGGTGGGGGTGTAGTCATTTAGGAAGTGTATGGCTATTGGGATGGTATTGCAGACGTACGGGGGGTAGGGCTTTTAAGAAGTGGGTCAAAACTGGTATTTATTCATACCAATCATTACCTTTTAGATTAAAAACTGACAAGCACTGATACCGATCATCCTCCTCTTCTGGAAGTTGGTGGCACTCCAAGGGGAGGCGTCCCTCGTCCAAAAGTGCCCAGCAACTGTCCCTTAAACCTTCACAAAAGCTTCGGCAAGGCAATACCGTCATTGGAGAGCCACACTTTGGTAGCAACAGAGGACAGAAGAACTTCTCCAAACCACGGTGGCACTTTGACCTCAACAACCAAGCCCAGTCATTTAGGAGTACTTGGATCTCTTCCAAACTGGTCTGGTTTAGATGATTGGGCACAACAAACCTTTGGCCAGTCATGAATGAGCAGAACTGAAGAGCAGTATCCAGCATTAAGCAGTGTGGGGTTTTTCTAATAACATGTGGTTTTGGAAATTTTCTGTCACCTTTTGCTGGTGTATAACTCTCCGCAACTGGATATGTAGCTTCAAACGGAGTCACAATTGGACTGTATTTTGACTTACTGTCTGATGTTTGTGTTAAGGTATGGCCAGGAGTGACTCCATGGCTAGTAGGTAATGGCTGATTATTGATTTGATGCTGGGTAGCAAGGGGTAATAGTGTTCTGTCTGATTTTGTGTCATCTGTCGGTGATTGTTTAGTTAGTCTGTAGGGAGTTTCTAATGCTAAATTCTGGTGATTGTTGTTCAGTGAATTATGGTCAATTTCAGAGTCACCATCATGAGATGGATAAATGTCCACTTCTTGTTTGTCTTCAGGTGCCCAAGTAGTTCCCAAAGAACTATCGTCAACAATCTTTTTTTGTAAATATGCAAGTGTAGCCAATTCATGAGAAGGATCTGTCAAACTGTCAAACTGATTTGTACTCAAAGTAAATCCACCTCCTACAAGATTATTGCTTTCTTCAGTTCCACTATTAGTACTACTATTTCTACTGCTACTACTACGAACACCACTGATTGTACCACTCTTGGTACTACTACTACCACTACTACTAGGATTCACTTGAATTTTCAGATTGTTTACTTCAGAAAGTACACTGCCATCACTGTGAAGCCTTTGAAGGTTACTGGAAACTAACAATGTTTTGGGATTTCTCACAAAAGGTTCTGGGCTTTCCAATCCAGATCCGTCATTAATTTCATCTTTTTTTGCTAATTCAGATTCAGTCAGGAGCCCTGGATTAGCGTGTCCAAATGTAGACTCAGCTTTTGAAACAGTTCCTGTAAAACGTTCATGATTAGATGCCCCATGACTCATACCTTTTAGTGGAGCTCTTTCACTAGCAAGTTTACTTGTACTTGGTGAAATCTCTGTTGTGCCTTTGGCTGATGTATGGTCAATCTCCACTGAAGGTGCAATTGTAAGCAGTTGAAGGGCTTCGGTAGTGTCCAGCCAAGTCCGCTCGACACTTTGCTGACCACGTCTGTCTTCAATGACTACTTCTCCAGTACTGGCAATACTATCCGTTGGTATTTCCCCACTACCTGTAGGGTTGCCAGACCCCTCGAGATCCGCTAATGGGGCCGGAGTAGTGGTTCCAGTCCAGGACCAAAACCAAGCGTCAGAGTAGACCGCACACAGGGTAAACAAAAGCAAAATTTCACTCTGGGTCCTCATCTTTGGTACAATGTTGAGCACATCCATCTGTTTGATCATTCAACTCCCTCAGTATAATCTGACATGTCCTGGCAGCCACTACCCTCTACACGCACAAGTCACACACACATACACATAACCCGTAGTGTCTCTTCACACACTTCTCTGCAGAGAAGACAAGTGAAGAGACCACCCCATTCAAAATAGTCAAGGAGGGAGAGAGCAGGAGGAGCTGTGCACCTCATTGGCTGCCCAGACCATATTTCCTTGCTCAACTCCTCCTTTAAAGCAATGAAAAGTGAGCTCTTCTGCTGACCTATACCTCAGAATTATGGCTGCCTTCAGTTTTAGCTTGTTTGAGCAACATTTCCATCAAATTGATGATGCAAACATTGACATGCATATTCAGGTACAGAGGTCCTCAGTTTACAACAGTGTGCATTTTTTTCTTGCACATATTTACTTTAAGTGGCACTAAGGTCCAGGTTTCAAATCCTAGCTCTGGCCTTCATGTGTCAAATTTGTATGTTCTCCCCATGCCTGAGTGGCTTTTCTCTGGGTACTATGGTTGACTCCCATATTTCAAAAACATACATGGTGGCATAAGTGAAAAATTGCCCTAAGGTTTAAATGTGAGTGTGAATGGTTGCTTGTCTATTTGTGCCTTGTAATTGGCTAACAACCAGTTTAAGGTGTAGGGTTAGAAAGTGACTCTGTCCTTCAGATGATGATCGAGGTTGAGTCATGATCCAAATGGCTTAAGATTCAATTGCTTCATCAAACAAAATGATGGAATGTAAGCAATTCCAATATGGCAATGTTGAAATTGGTGAAGAAACTGAACCCTCGGCAAGCAAAGAACAAAGCTTACTTTTTAAACACAAGGTCAGGCATTTTTTTTTAATTCTATTTGGATGCATTAAGGGAATCATAAGACAAATTCAAACTGAGGAAAAATGAAAGGGACTCGTGATCCCCCCCAAGTGTCTGCATATTTCAAGAGAGCACTTGTTTAATTTTGAGTCAAGAAAACAAACACAAAAATGCACCGAGACGTTTGTGGCATTTTTTGACAAAATTCGATTTGCAGTTGAAAATAGATAAGTGATGAGCCACATTTAGAGATAACCAAGCGATTGTTTATGCCAAAACTCTCAAAATGTTTATTTTAAACCTTATTAACAACATAGCAATATGCAACATGGAAACCTAATGGGTGTCTGGGAGGAAGTAGCCACAGATTAGAAAATAAAAGACCAACAAAAACACAAATATATAGATGTATAGATGTGTAGATTCATCCTTTCACAATGATTATCTTGGAATTTTAACAAAGTGTTTTTGTTTTTTTTCCTCATGAGAATATGTCTTCAAGGTGGGAAAACCTTGTGGTTAATTAATCACAAATGAGGTGGTTAATAAACATTGAGGCGATAAATACTCCCTGGTTGGTAATGATTACCCTAAAACTAAAGAAACTCCCTGAATTCCTTTACTTTACATGAATACTATAGCGCTTTGGGTAGCATTAACGTAAATACATTTAAAGAACAAATTGGGAGAAAATCCAAAGAATTGCAATAATGTGCAATGTGTATCTCTTTTATATGTATCCATACATCTACATGAAAAATATGTATCCATCCATCCATTTTCTCACCCACTTATCCTTACAAGGGTCGTGGGAGTGCTGGAGCCATCCCAGGTATCATCGATCAGGAGGCTGGTTGCCAAACAGAGACAGACAACAGTCACATTCACAATCAATGGAAATTTAGACTCTCCTATTAATGCATGTTGTGAGTCGGTGCACGGAGTACTTTGAAGACAACCAACACACTTTCTCATGAAGAAGCAGAGGCTGGGTTCTCTGGGGTTGAGGTAACATAGGTGGTTAAAATGATGATGGATGGGATATTCGCACAGATTTCTTTCATGATGATCTGGATGTTGTGGAGCTGTCCTGTGGGGGGGGGGGAAAGTGCCTCTGAATCGGTAGACCTGGGTGATGGTCCCCTTTTTAAGAAGGGGGATTGTAGGGTGTGTTCCAACTCCAGGGGGATCAGCCTCCCCATTAAATTCTATTCAAAAGTGCTAGAGAGGAGTGTCCATCGGGAAGCCAAATGATGGATTCATGAAGAGAAGTTTGGTTTTCGTCCTAGCCATGGAACAGTAGACCAGCTCTTTGGCAGGGTCCTCGAGTGTGCATTGGACTTTGACTAAGCAGTCTACATGAGTTTTGCGGACTTAGAGAAGACGTTAGACCTAGTCCCTCGGGGAATCCTGTGGGGGTGCTTCGGGAGTATGAGGTACTGAACCCCCAAGTGACGGAAGAATGGAACGTGAGATCGACAGGTGGATTGCCTCAAGGCGAAGCTCTCAATTTACTAGTTGATCTATCTTCCTAGCCTCACTTACAA
This sequence comes from Syngnathoides biaculeatus, assembly GCF_019802595.1. NCBI lineage: Eukaryota > Metazoa > Chordata > Actinopteri > Syngnathiformes > Syngnathidae > Syngnathoides > Syngnathoides biaculeatus. The sequence goes on along the minus strand of NC_084653.1, from coordinate 16,067,044 downwards.
GATCACAGGTACAAGCAGCGGCAGGAATGAGTATTCTCCGCAGAGTCTCTGGGCTTCTCCTTTGAGATATAATGAGAAGCTCGGTCATTTTGGATGATCTCAGAGTAGAGACGCTGGTCCTCCACAATGAGAGGCGCTAAGTGTGGTCTCTGGGGTATCTGATTCAGATACCTCCCAGACGCTTCCCTGGTAAGATGTTCTGGGCACGTCCCACCAGGAGGAGACCCCGGGGATGACCCAGGACAGGCTAGAGGGATTACATCTTGGAAGAAAGGCTAGGGAACACCCCATGATCTCCCCAGAAGCACTGGATGAAATGGCTGGGGCAAGGGAATTCTTGGCGTCCCTTCTAAAGCTCCTGCCCTTGTAACCTTACCTTGGATAAGCAGTAGAAAACCGATTAGATAGATAGATAGATAGATAGATAGATAGATAGATAGATAGATAGATAGATAGATAGATAGATAGATAGATAGATAGATAGATAGATAGATAGATAGATAGATAGATAGATAGATAGATAGATAGATAGATAGATAGATAGATGGATACAAAGTTATACTGAGTGATGAAACACTGATCTGTGTACTTAAACATCTGTAGATGTATATATGTTTGTGAGAGAGAGAGAGAGAGAGAGAGAGAGAGAGACCGAGAGAGAGGGGGGAGGGAGAGAGCACAGCTTGGAAAACACCGAAAGATTGTCATAAAAGAACCCCTCTGTCCAATATCTCTTTCAAGTCTACCACTGAGTACAGAGTACCACCATAATTACACCAACACAAGATGAGGATTTCCTGTTTTCAAGAGTATCATTCGGGATTGAAAGAGGTTAATTGCAACCGAAACACTTGAAACATTCTCTGTGTCAAAGCTCAAATGAGACAATGTTTTACTGTCCTCCGTTGGAGATAAAAACATTCCAGGCCTTGAAAACATTAAACAGAGGTTGTCATGGCTCAGTGAGAGTTAGAATGAAATGTAATTGGTTCATGTGCTAGCAAACTGCATGTATATGTCACTCTTGTTCAGCTCAAGAATGAGTTCTATCCCATGGACTTCTTGAAATTGAGTTCAACTGCTGACCGCCTCCTGAGAGGGGACTGTATTTTCGACTGGGACACCTGCTCTTTCAGAGGGCCAGCAAGCATAAACAGGCAAAAACTTTTTTTCTGTTTATAACCAAAGGACTCCATCATGTCTCACTAATATGAGCCCCTTTTAACATATAACTGCCTCATGTTGTTTACATGAAATGTTTGAAGTTCTAAGAGCTGAGAGCCCTCGAGATGTTGGAGAAAAAAGATAAAGTGAAATTCCAAGCTTCCCCGGTGTCTGTCCACACAATACACAGACAAAAGAATGAAACTTAAAACCTGGTCTGAGTCTGCCGGCTCAGACCATCAGTTGGAATGAATGACTGGCTAATTACAACAAACAACAGAAGCTCACAGACATAATCCACCTTGGGTTAAGGATACCATCTCACCTGACAGTTTATCCCATATTGCCATTTAGGTTTCACATTTCATATACAAAGTCCATATTTAAATAGGTCAAATGTAGTAAATCTTTAAGTGAGGGGGCATATTATTTTCAGTTGTTTGCATTTAAATAGTTTGGTCTCCGGCGTGCCTGCCCACCAACCAAGGATGAAGTTAAGTAACCATGTATATCTTTTGTTACCTGCTGTCTGTGCCAAAAAGGGCTGACCGTAGTGGTGCTTTGAGACCAAGTTTGAGTAATTCAATGTCACACACCAGGCCCCATAACTCAGTGGTTAGAGCATTGGTTTGGTATACCAGGGGTTGTGAGTTCGTATCCCGCTGGAACCTCCACTCCCCGAGAGGGGTTGCATCAGGAAGGGCATCTGGTGTAAAAACTCTGCCAAACAAATATGAGCATTCATCTAAGATGTCGTGCTGAAGAAACTTACTTTCCTGTAAGTCAAATCATCTTTCCCCATTGAAATGGAATGGATGTTCCTGATACAACACAAACAATTAAATCCATTCCAGCTTTCCTAAACACCTAGTATTGTGCAATTGTTGTTTTTTAAAACAGTGCACTATAATATAACATCATAACATATTTGAATAGAATGTCAAGAATAAAATAGTTTGTGCATTGTAGTTAATGCACTACGGTTCGCTCTGTTGTTTGTGACTTGGCCATTGGGAGCAGCACAACATGGTCACAAAGACAAACAGAGAAGAGTTGAAGATACTCTAAGTGGCTTGGTAAGATGCAGTCATGTTACTTTTTGCAGTTAAAAAGAAAGAGAAAAAATATATGCTTGTGAGTACCATAATTTCCAGCCTATAAGCCGCGACTTTTTTCACACACTTTCAATCCTGCAGTTTATGCGACTCATTTGTGCATTTTTTCTTACGGCCGCCAGGGGGCATTCGAGCGGAAAAAGTAAGCGTGAGACCGAATATATGTGCCGAGGAAGTGACTTTTACCAGTCCAGCCCTGTTACCACGGCGCTAGTGTTAGCGTACACGGCGTTGCTAGCATTAGCGCTAGCACGGCGCCGTTTGCGTGGCGGCGCTAGCGTTAAATTCTGTGTACTGTCTTTGTAAATATCTCGTGTTTCAATGCCGGTTTCAATATGGGTACTTGCGGCTCTTACACGGTTGCAGCCTATGTATGTACCAAATGGTATTTCCTTTACAACTGACTTTAATGTACTGGGTGAGGCTTATAACCAGGTGCACTCTGTATGCCGGGAATTACGGTATATTAGGACATTGTCTATCTACATGTGTTCTTGTACCATTTGTTCAAAAACACTGTTGCCTAAACCATGAACAAGGAGACATAGTGCAGATGAGATTGGTTACTCCATCTGAGGCATTTCCCATTACGTGTAATCATGATGCTAAAAATATTAAGACAGAGTTATCCGTTTGCTTCAACGCAGTATAAGTAATTATTTAATTTTAACTAAACTTCAACTGGAATTGGCATTAATAGCTAAGTAGCTTACTTTTTAAATAATTGTTTATTATCTAAAAGAGTACTCCTTGGTAAGTGAGTTGAGTTCACTGCCACCATACAGCCATCGGATCTCTAATATTTTGCTTCCAAATCCATGACAGTCACTAGTATCTGAAAGGTGGGGGTTCACTCTGTTCAGGCATTGCAGCTGTAGAGTGTTCATTTGGGGTTTTGCCCTTAGCAAGTGTAACTGCTGTCAAAACAGACGGCTGAACCAGGGCGGAGGTTACGCAGATTGAAAATACAAAAATGTTGGTGTCATCTGGGGCATTTTGACCATCCATAAAGCTTGAGGGCAATCTCCAAAACCCCCTGCAATGTCACCGGTGTTTTTTCAGCAAATGAGGGTCATCGACCTCTAGCTGTGAGTCGCCATCTTTGGCGTTTTTATTAGCTCTCCAGCACTCATTTTGAAATGAACAAGAGACAAAATACAGCCACACAGCATGTCACCATTGAGTCACAGAAAATAAACACTCACATATATACATAACATTTTTTGGACCAAAAATTCCTCACCTGCCTAGGCAACTGCTTTACTTCCTTCAAAATATTTGTATGTCTTCAGTGCCAAAATAACGGTACATTTGTAAATGATTAATGCATCTGTGAGAAAAACTCCTTTCATCTGACTCAAAAATATTGACAGGGTAAGTAACCTGCTGTTTGAATACATGAAAAAATTGCTTACGGAATACAAACTCATTAGAGCTCTGAGATCGACAGACTCACGTCTAATAATGGAATACAGAGTCCAAAGCAAACATGGTGAAGCAGCACTTAGTTATTAAGCTGCACACAAATGAAATGTGTTGCCAACAGAGGTGACGCCACCCCCTGGTGGATGTTTTTGAGTCCACGTTGAAAGCTCTTCTTTTTTCTTATACTTTTCTTAAACTTTGACGATTTCCACTTTTACCTACATTTGCTTTGCTTTGTTGTGAATCTTTAAAAATTAGTATCTAATGACAGTGGGGCTCTTTTTAAAAGCACCGTTTTTGTTGTACGGTGCAATTTTATGATATGGATATTCTTTTTCCTTTACAAAAAAAATGTGCCATGCATGTGTAAGTGAAAGATTCAGCGTACATACAACTATAACGGCGATAAATATATTATTCAAAGCTTCTTGCGTCAGGGCTGGGTCAATATATTGAATTTGTTCCCCAAATTGCAAGGCCTTTCAGAGCATTTGACCTTATCTTTCAAAAGCCACAGAATATTTTGTGCCTTGACAATATAAACGCCAATAAAAAGTTGACCCCTCCTCTTTTACAAAGAAAAAAGTTTTTCTACACTGAAAAAAGGTCCTTTGAATTCACTTTATTTCAACCATGTACTTTGGTTGAACATATTCAAAATATAGTAAACTAACTTATTTCCAAGAAGAGTGGAACATTGCTTTGGTTAACCACATATTAAATATGTGCAGCCTATTTACATGATCAAAATGTAGAACTATTTTCAATCTAGTCTTTTCTTCTTCTTTAGTAATCAGCAGAAGAACATGGTTTGAACAAAAACACTGGTTTCTCAAAAACAGTAGAATTTGAGCGTTTGAACCCTTTGAAAAAAAAACTACTGCTGAATTTATTTGTTGTGGCAGTGAACAGTTGGATTCCAGTTGACGAAAATAAACATATATGGCAGTGAATGAGTTAACATACCTTGTCAATGGAAAAAGTAAAAATATTATTTATTTTGTAAATGGCGGTTTAACACTTTAACATTTGACTCGAAACATAGCACGAGGTTTCCTCAGACACTAAGTCGATCTAAGCAAGAGTACAATAAGCCATCCAGCAGTGGCCCAACCAAGCATCTAAATGAGGAGTGAATGTGAATGTGATTGTGAATGTGTGTCACAATGAGAGGTGGTGGGGGGTTGGCCAGGAGAATGAAGTTCAACAGGTCAGAGCTATCAGACTGGGAAAGGAAGGAGGCTCCTCACAGAGGCTTTTCACGGTCCTGGTGAGAGTGCATGCATCATGCTCTAACACATTTTGAACAAGCCTGGATCCAACACAAAGTAGATAGGCAACAAATATTACATGCGGTCCATTTTTTAACTAGCAGAAAGAAGGGCAAACCTTCCAGAAATGTGACTGTCATACTTGTTATTGAAAGGTGTATTAGTAGATTAGTAGAATTAGTCAAGCTCTAAAAAACACCTTAGAGTACAACCTCGGAATCAAAAACTGAGGTAATGGTTCCCATTTAAAGGAGTGGAAATACAAGTAATCCAGTCCTGCCCCAAAACAATGTTATATATAATTTTCAGCGGTCTGTGGTTAAAAATAAATATAATACAATACAGAAAAAAAGTGAAAAGTAACTTTTTTATGAAGAAAAAATAAACAAAAAAACAGCAACACCAGCGATGTGCGGCAAAGCAATTGATGTTTACGGAGCATGAGTAAAGGATTTTGGTTGCAAATTTTAGTGCACGCTGTTGGCCAACTGGGTTGTTTGTAAAATTCTATTCTGCTATTTTTTCTCGAATGGGTAGTTTAACCCTACTTTTATATTGCTGGTCAAATTCGCCCAAGTTAAACACAATTAAAAACAACAAATAGGTGTACTTTATTTTCTGTATAAAACCTGCCCACATAGAGTACAATGTTCACTGGATTTGTTTGTATGTTTCTGACACTTATGGAGCGTTAAGCAATCATGGGTTCGAAATAACCCAGCAACGTTTGAAACGGAAAGACTTGAAACACTTGATTTGAATCGTTTTATCATGAGCAGAAGGCTTAAAATAATGTTTTTTTAATACGAACAAACAAAAGTAATGAGTACTTTGCACTAATTGGTAAACAAACCCTAAAAAAAATATTTAAAAAAATCTTGCAGACAAATGACACATTACTCATTAACAAGTGCCCTGGGGCATTGCCCTTGGAAACAACTAAACTCACCCTTTCAGGCTATTTCACTGAATAATCAGGCATCCTGTTTGAAGGAAAAAGAGCCCCTCAGGGTTCCCCCACAGTGCTGCTCAGACAAGCAGCAACAGCTTGGCTGTCAGTGTGAATAAGACGCATTCCACAACGACAGGGGAATATGCGGCCTGTGGTGCCCCAACAGTGCTTACAGTATAGTAAGGAGGAAGGGGTGCTATGTGGGAGTCGAGGGAGAATATATAAGCGGTGTGTTTTTTGAGGATTGTAGGCGAAAGGCAAATAATATGAAAAATTATTCTTCATTTGACCACAACATACCAGGAATTTAGAAAAATCTGGTAATGGGTTCCTGGGAAATTTAGGGGGTGTTTTGGTAGAACAAAAATTGACTTTTTAAGGAACGTTTTTGGGTGATATCACATGTAGAAAATGTGGTCAAACACATACAGATTTGTGTTAAAACCGTAAAACATCATTATTCATCCACATGCTGCATCTTCATGACTCTTTTGTCTGCTACTAATGGATTCCTTTTCTGATTGGCTCACAAGTGTCAGTTAAAAATAGCCACTAGTAAGTGCACACCAGCCCAAATTCCAATGGGTTCTCCTCGTCAACACATAAAAATTACTGTGATGTTTCAAACGGTGTCATTTGACTTAAAAAAACAGTATCCAGTAAAATAGGTCAGAAACTTTCAATTGTGCTCTGTGACTGCGACCAATTCAGAGTGAAGGGAAGTTCGCCTTTTGCCCCCGTCACCCTAAACAGGATGAACAGTGTTGAAAATGGATGGATGGATGTTTTTTGAAGTAAATCTATAGTTTTATGGAGGATTTTAGACATGTTTGAAGTGCTCATACCATGTAAATGTGGTGGCAGCGACATGCTCGCACTAGCGGAAAACCAAATCACTCACTTCATTCACACATCAAGATAGTGGCCCTGGTTTAAATGGCATTCACAAAAATATCCACGCCATCCGGACCGCGTCTGTCACTGGCAACTGAAGACAAAAGTTGATTGACTGAAGTATGTAACATGACAAGGGGATGTTTGCCCAAGCAACGCCTGCTGGCTTTGAGAGCGATGACGGACAGCCATCTGGTATGAGTCTGAGACCTTGCAGTGTGAACAGCTGTTTTCTAGTCATGTTGGAAAAGGAAAGAATAATTCCTCAGAGGCCCACAGTGATCGACCTGTGTGGAAAACTATCATTTTAAATAGCATGTAAAAAATGTGGTTGTCGGAAAATTTTTTCAAGGGCAGGATTGGACGAAGTATGACCCGTGGGCCACACACAGAACAGCTGCTTATCTTATTCTGACCCATTGAGCACTTACATTATCAATAGTACTCTAACGTGGAAAAGAATAATAAGAATAAATGTTCTTCCACAAGATGAAAGAAGGTACAATTGACCTGTGTATCCACCCGTCATCATTCATTCAAAAGGAATATAGCTTTTGGTCAATTCAAAAGGTTATACATATGGAGGATTACGCACCTTCAGATGTTATAAAATATGCGATTGGGAATCACTGGACTTGGGAATCTCTGGTCTAGGGTAGCAATTGTCAATTCTTGGAGTGCCGTGGGGAAATGCCTCCCTCTGCTGTCTACAAACATCCTTCCACAGACAGCATCAGAAAAGACAGATTGATCAGTACAGAACAGCCTCATTTTTCACAGGGGGTGGGGGCCGAGGTCTGCTGCAAATAAATAAATGAATAGATCACAAGTAAGTGACACATCCCTAAAGTTGTTTCCAGTTGCCTTACGACATCGTAGAAAGAGCACAAAATTTTGACGAGGACTAACAATCTTCTCTAAAGGGGAAAAATAAATAAATCATAATGCTAATAATAATGAAAAAGTAAATACTTGAATGGGAACAGAATGGGGATTACTAGTTTTTTTTTTTTTTAACAAAACAGATGGGAGTTTACGACAAGCTCTCTGGTTTATGTTAATATTTACCGTAATAACAAATTGCAATAGCAACAATTGCATACGCCACACTACCTCATGCTATCGCACATCTTTCCTGCTCACTGCGCGTGAAGGACAAAATTTAGACAGGTGGTGGTCTCCAAACAAAAACACACCTGGGTAAAATCAAACACGAGATCCAAAAAAGGCCTGTCAACACCAAGCAGCGGCTCACGGGAGATAAAGCACTTTGTCGAAATCACGATAACATACAAAAAGACTTTATGCGTTTGTGTGTGGTGTGTTAAGAGGAAAGTTCAGAGGAAATGTACAAAACGGGCAAGATCGCTCTGTTTATGAAGATTTGATAGATAAAGAGATGACACCATATGGAGTCTTATTATGGTGGTCCGGCCTGCGGCGAGGTTGTCAACTTGCACCTGTACTGTGATGTCACGGCACAAAGGAAACAGCGAACGCGTGTGCCGCACGTACAGTATTAGGTTTCTTTTCATGACGGGATTTAACAGGGTAAGTCCTTAAATGTCTTTACTCTCAGACGTTTGGCAACGTATGAAATCTGAATGGTGATGTATAATTGTTTTAGTGATATGTCATACAGCGCTGGCCTGTAGCACAGACTCCTGCTGAATCCAACATTCTTAAATTGACGTACCAATAACCTAAATTTGTCTGCTGAAAAAAGGACCATTCCAAAATCAGCATCTGAATTTCAAACTCGTGTGTGTGTGTGTGTGTGTTGGGTATGTCTGGAATCCAACCTCATATTTAAATTCAAGATTCCTGAACCCTTAATTAAAGATTCATACAGTTTTTTTTCTAAATCCAAGGTTAGTAAACAAGGACATCAAACACTTGACTTTGCCTAAATGTGTGTCCTGAAAAAGAAAAATCTTACAATGTTAAAAAGGTGCACCTAAACACCAATAAATGATGGCTGCTCTGCAGTTCACTCTTCTAAACACCAATAAATGATGGCTGCTCTGCAGTTCACTCTTCTATCAGTAGAGGGAGACCAAATCAACAAGAGATTTGCTGAGAACAGAGATTTCCCACTTCTGTGGCGTTAAGGCACTGGAAAAATCACAACACATCAACAAATAAGGTCACAAAAAGTGGATGCATTATTGTATTTAACTCCTGAATTCTAATAGAAGAACATTTATTTAGGCCTGACTTATGTGCAGTAAGCTACATAGCTGACATACACATTGCCCAACATCTACACACACACACACACACACACACACACACACACACACAAAATCTTTTCGCTTTGGCTACTCGGATTGCTATTTTGTATACTGTAGCATGCACTAGCAATCCCCCCACAATTCACAACATAAAAATACCATTGGAATACAGAGCTCATCAATCTGCCTTTTTGTTTTCTGCATTAAGGTTGATGCCTTATTATATGTATGTTGTTGTTATATGTATGTATATGTAGTGTTTTTTCTTTTTAGGTTTCCTATTTTGCTGCGTTCACATGTCAGCATTTTATCAACTCATATAACAAATCGTGCCCGACTACAACGAAATATGTCAAATGCTTATCGATCTACTTAGGTCTTATGCTACTCAGGTTTCTGTCTTGCTATTTGCTGACATCTTAACAATTATCAATACAATAGTACTGTAACTGTACTCATTCATTTTTCAAAGTCTCACATTTCCAACACGTAATTTTTATGCATTTCAGTTGTGTGATGGTACTTCAGCATTAACATTTCATGGTTTTTTTTTCATTAGATTTAACATTCTACAACAATTTCCATGCTTATTCCTTCCCCGCAATTCGTTAATATCTTTCTTCAATAGTATCTGGGTTTATCATGGGTGCTGGAAATTCTTTTTGAATCAGTCTGACATCTGACTATTTGAACTCGAGAGCTAAGAGTTATGCCGCTTTGACAAATCATTGACCTTCTTGTCCAACCCACACAGTGGGACTCTCCTACACCTGGAATCCAGACACTCAGTCTTAGGTATAAGTGCAACATGGGGGGGGGAGGGGTTAAATCACTGGGTTGGAATCAACCCAATCAACCTTTCTCCAATTGAGCAGCACTCCAGTGCCTTGTGAAAGTATTTAGCCCCCTTGAACTTTTTAACCTTTCGCCACATTTCAGGCTTCAAACATAAAGATATAAAATGAAAATGTTTTTGTCAAGAAACAACAACAAGTGGGACACAATTGTGAAGTGGAATTAAATTTATTGGATACTTTAAACTTTTTTTAAAAAACCTGAAATGTGTGGCGTGCAATATTATTCGGCCCCCTTGCATTAATACTTTGTCGGGCCACATTTACTGCAATTACAGCTGCAAGTCGCTTGGGGTATGTTTCTATCAGTTTTGAAGATCGAGAGACTGAAATTTTTGCACATTCTTCCTTGCAAAACAGCTCAAGCTCAGTGAGATTGGTTGGAGAGCATTTGTGAACAGCAGTCTTCAGCTCTACCCACAGATTCTCGATTGGATTCAGGTCTGGACTTTGACTTGGCCATCGTAACCCCTGGATACGTTTATTTGTGAACCATTCCATTGTAGATTTGGCTTTATGTTTTGGATCATTGTCCTGTTGGAAGATAAATCTCCCTCCCAGTCTCAGGTCTTTTGTAGACTCCAACAGGATTTCTTGCAGAATGGTCCTCTCTTTGGCTCCATTCATCTTCCCATCAATTTTAACCATCTTCCCTGTCCCTGCAGAAGAAAAGCAGGCCCAAATCATGAGGCTGCCACCACTATCTTTGACAGTGGGAATGGTGTGTTCATGCTGATGAGCTGTGTTGCTTTTACGCAAAACGTATTGTTTTGCATTGTGGCCAAAAAGTTCGATTTTGGTTTCATCTGACCAGAGCACCTTCTTCCACATGTTTTGTGTGTCTCCCAGGTGGCTTGTGGCAAACTTGAAACAAGACTTTTTATGGATATATTTGAGAAATGGCTGTCTTGTTGCCACTATTCCATAAAGGCCAGATTTGTGCAGTTTACGACTGCTTGTTGTCCTGTGGACAGACTCTCCCACCTCAGCTGTAGGTCTCTGCAGTTCAACCGGAGTGATCATGGGTCTCTTGGCCGCATCTCTGATCAGTCTTCTCCTCAAGAAGAGAGTTTAGAGGGACGGCCGGGTCTTGGTAGATTTGCAGTGGTCTGATACTTCTTCCATTTCAATATGATTGCTTGCACAGTGCTCCTTAAGATGTTTAAAGCTTGGCAAATCTTTTTGTATCCAAATCCGGCTTTAAACTTCTCCACAACAGTATCTTGGACCTGCATGGTGTGTTCCTTGGTCTTCATGATGCTCTCTGCATTTTAAACAGAACCCTGAGACTATCACAGAGCAGGCGCATTTATCTTGATTACTTGATTACACACAGGTCGATTCGGTTTATCATCATCGGTCAACATTGGACAATTCAGAGATCCTCACTGAACTGGAGTGAGTTTGCTGCACTGAAAGTAAAGGGGCCGAATAATATTGCACGCTCCACCTTTCAGGTTTATATTTGTTAAAAAAGTAGAAAATAGCCAAGAAATTTTGTTCCACTTCACGATTGTGACCCACTTGTTGTTGATTCTTGACAAAATAAATGAATATTTTATATCTTTATGTTTGAAGCCTGAAGTGTGGCAATAGGTTGGAAAGTTCAAGGGGGCCAAATACTTTCACAAGGCATTGTATGAACTGAGAGTAGTTTTGGAATTAAAGACTTCCTCCATCCATGCATCAGTTCATATTTTATATTACTTCTTTTGATACAGGTTGTGGATTAGATGGGGCCTACAGCATCTGACACTCTGGACAGGTCACCGGTCAATCACAGAACACATGTAGACCACATTTTCTCCATAAAATTTGAATTGTGGAAGAGAACTGATTGCTTATCTGAAGCTAGGTGACTGCAGGTCAAAGAAAGGTTCCTTTTGACCATTGAGTCACCAGTGGGACGCAGAAGACCAGATGGGAAAAGTCTGGATAGGGGAGAAAAAAATGACTTGGCAGGAAATTCTTGCCTTTGACAAAGTGCAAGTTAATTGTGCTTGAAATTAAGTGGATAAACAGGGTAAAAAAGACTTGCTGTTTTTTAATGAATGGTTCCTGCCAAGATTCCGGCTCAGTATTTGTCAGTATGACATACATATACTCACCGTCATCAAGTTAAAGAGGTTAGTTGAGGAACGTTGCAAAGCAGCTGTGGGTTCCCGAGAGCACCTGACAGATAAGTCTAAACCTTTTCCTTTTGCAGACATGAAAGAGGCCACGGGATTCTGGTTTGAGGGCCAAATGCCATGCCCTGTATTTTATCACCCCATAAATATTGACAAGGGGAATTAACTAAACAAAATGTGTTTCTTTCACAACTAAAGATTGCTCTGCTTGGCCAGATGTGAGTCAGAATGTTTACATATGGTTAAGAAAGAAAGAACACAGACATTTAAAATGTATGTAAACACCATAATCTGAGTATGATGAATTTGTTACATTAAAACAGCCAGACTATTTGGTTGGTAACCTGGTTAATGAGTGCAGGCTACTTATACGTCATATCCTTTCAGCTATTGTCGTGTTTGGACAGCTGCTGATGACAATGCTGTCATTGACACTTCCCCAAAGTGAAGCGTGGTGATCAGAAGTTCAGCATTTCAATCTATTGACTTTGGAGGATTAGTACAAGTGACCACAAGGGCTGGAGAAAGCCCCAAAAAACATTGGCATGAAAAATTGACATTTCTGAATATAAGAACATTTTGGTCACAATTTAAAGCAGTTGTCAGCTGTCTTCATAACTTGTCTACGACATGTTTACTAAATTCCTTGCGGATCAAAAACTAAAGCAAACGTTATACCCTATTATTTCAGTATCCCAGAACTTATATTGTTTTGAGGATGTACCCCTTTGTACTGCAGAAATCAATTTCAAGTACGCCTTTTGCTGGATTGATCGAGGAAGGTGGCTTCTATTTGGGAAAGCAGATACTGAAGCAGAAATACATGAGTGGCCGTGAGACCAATAAAAGTGTTTTTATTTGTGGCAGCATCACTTCAGATACGATACTTCATACACTTAACTAGTCTACGGATCAATCCGCCTAAAACCTTAAACTGTGCATTCAACACAATCCAGTAAATCCATTATTCATGGCTTGAAATTTGCTATCTTAACACAACTGAAGTGCGAAGTCATGGCTGGAGAAACATGTTTTTGCCAGGGTGGTTATTATTTTCACAATGAAGAAGGTGGCCGACTGGTCAGACCATTAGTGCATCTGCCTCCCGTTCTGAAGACCAGGGTTCAAATAAAAAAAATCGCATGGTCTCCCCATGCCTAAATGGCTTTTCACCGGGCACTCTGGTTTCCTCCCACATAACAAAAAACATGTACTAGAGACTCTAAATGGCCCTTAGGGGTTTTTGTGAGTGCAGGTAGTTGTTTGCCTTTCAATTGGCTGGCAACCAGTTCATGGTGTACCCCGCCTCATGCCCGAAGTTAGCTGGCATAGCACTCCCGCGAACCTTGTGAGGATAAGCGGCTCAAATAATGGATGGTTGTACGAAGGTCTCGCTCATAAACACATTTTCATAAATAGGCAGCTCATAAAAGATTTCCTCTTTGTTGTGAAATTTTTCATTTGATGGCTGAGGAGGCAGTCCAGACACAACTATCTGTGTACAAGTAATTGAAAAGTCTGTTTTCCATTTTGTGTCACGTTTAATAATTTTTTGAACTTGTTCCTTGGTCTTAAAAAAAAGGCAGTTGGTAACTGCGTCATGGCATTTAGCGTCCTGTATTTGTCTCCAGAGTCATGAACATATTTATTTTTAAACCCATGTTTCCCAGTTGGACACTCTCAGGGGAGAAAGAGCTTGAGAAATATGGTCCATGCCAGATTCTTTTAGGGTACATTAGAGACGATGTTTATTAAAAATCCCCCTTTCATTTCAAGACCAGACCCCTATACGAATAGTAAGACAACTTTGCGATCTTGGCTTGCAACTTGAGCAGCGCAATTAACACGATAGCGCATCAAAGGGTTGGAGTCGGCTCCTCTAATGTGGGGTCTGACTTGTTTTGTGTTTAACTCTTGTAAGATTTCTCAAGAAAGCGAGTAATTGTGCTCACTACCCACATGATTGAGAATTTCCTGTCACACACAGTGAAGGTCTTTGGCCTTTTTTTCAAATGTTTCAAACCCATGTACAAAAACAGTCCAAGCAGACAGGCTGGGAATGTTGGCTTCAGTACAAACCGGCATCCCTTTGTCAGGACCTGACTTAACACCTTAACGCCTATCGAGGGATTTATCTTTATAGCTCTAAATTGAAATCCCCTGAGACGCAAGAAAGATCGGCACACAGCTTTTATCGTTTCATTGCAGGCAAAATTGATGTGCCAAACTCTCAGACAGAGTTTATTTCTGTACTGTGACGCATGCCATGATGAGTAACATGTTGCTCTTCTGTTTAATAGCATGAATCAGCAACAGCAGAGATAAATAGGAAATTTCTCCCAACTTGCAAACAGATGGAGGGGAAATCCAGATGTTGCACTGGGCGGACTAACGCTGGGGAGTGGACATTCGTGCTGAGGGGGATTTGCATACATTTCCACTTTTTCCTTCCTATCTTGCATCAAGGCTCATTTTCATTCAAAAGGAATGCCACACTACGTTGCTCTTTGAAAGTTATGTGCACGACGCTGAGATGACTCCTCAAAAGCTGATTTATTTATTTTTTTTACATAGAAAAAAAGAACAATGCATTAATTCAACCAAGCCTTGCTTTTCGGTTTAGCCGCAGACATTACTTAACATTTCCCCGACATGATTTTCGATTCCAGAAAAACATGTGAAGGCAAGATGCTCACTTCAGAGCCCTGAGGTGCACAGAACAAATAGAACAGGATTTCCTCCCACAAAAAAGAAATCTTCAAAGGGAATTGTTCTCTGACTTCAGCAGGTTTTGAAGGAAGAACATTGATTACCAAGAGGAAATGATGTGCAGTTGCTTGCTCACCGGAACTTTATCGGCATAACCCATTGTAAAAAAATGCAAATGCCATCATCTTGTTGACATGTGCCTTTTGCCATTTAACACAAAAACAGGACATGCGCACAAGCTAATTTGCTGCTACCCTTTCTGTTAATGAAACAAAAACATTTTGGTTACTGCAAACTTCTACTCATCTATTTTCTGTCAGACTTGTCCTCTTTAGAATCATGGTTACGCGGGAACCTATCCCAGCTGACTTTGGGCAAGAGGCAAGATACTCCCTGGACTAGTCGCTAGCCAATCGACAAGCATTACAATTACAATTGAGATTCTTCAATTAACCTAACACGGATGTTTTTGAAATGCGGGAACCCGCACCACCAGAAGAAAACCACACATGTACAGGGAGATTCTGCAAACTGAACATGGAAGAGCTTGAGCCAGTTTTCAAACCCAGAGCCTTTCAACCGTGAGGCAGATATGTTAACTAACTCCTCTGTGTCTATTTTGGCCCACATTTTGTGAGAAAATTTCACAGATGTCCAACAGTTTAGACCAGTCCTCATCACAATAGCCCCATCTTTTGTTCTTTGCTATTTTGGACTGGGGGGGGGGGGTGTTCTCCCAAACCGTTTTAAGGTTAATGTTATATTGCCTCCTATATTTAAAATACAGAATTAGTTTTTTGTGCATTGTATTGTCTGTGCTTTCATCCTGGATAAGGCTGTGCCAAGGTGGAATTTTAAAATTACACACCATCTCATCCTGCACTTTGTACTTTGGCTTGAGACCAGACCTTTCCCACTCGGAAAAGAGAAAATCTCGTCCAGTTCAATCACTTTTTCTTCAATTATTCACATACTCCGACAGTCATTGCATCTTAAAACAACAGCATTTCTTTTTTAACTTCCTCCATTAATATTGAAAGTAAACATAAGATGCATATCCAGCTCGTCTTTGCTCTACTTTGCCCAGAATGTGTTGCAAACTAAATCAGTGGTGGTGGACCCTGTCATTATAAAACACATTGATGGGCTGCGTAAGTACTGTAACATTTGTAATTATGAGTGTACGTCTTTAAGGGTGGGGGGGGGGTTAAGGTAAACTAGGAAAAAAAAAAGAGTGTGGCAGAGCAGCAGTCGTGGTTAGAGAAAGTTCTGTGTGCTGCCTAAAAGAAACCAGTGGCTTTTTTTTTAAACAGTATGTACTGTATATGAATTATGCCATTGGATGTAACAACCAGTCATCCCTCACTCTTTGAATCACATTGCAAAATGCCACAAAATGTATAGCTGTATGTTATACTTTCAATTTGCTTTGGAATTTTTTTCTTTGCGCACAATGCAGAATATCTGCGAAGAGACTGCATCAGAGGTGCACAATTGAGCACATGCGCACTTTAGAGGGAACATTGGCTGATGTTGTTTTTTTGGGGGTTTTTTTGGCACGCCGTCCCACAATCAACCAAGACTGCCTATCGATGCAATGAGCACCCCTATGTTAGGGGATCCCTCACCTGTAGCTGTGACCAATTAGCAGCACATTGTGCTCCAAAATTCCTCTATGGTCTTGAAATTTAATTGTACACTGCACAGATTCAAGATACCCGGTGCTAGATAGAGGAAACCAGCTCCAGAACATATAACCCGAGAACAGATTTTATGATATTGGGTAACACATATTGCTCCATATCCTGCACCGATTCGGGACGGTTTAGGCTAGATGTAGAAAAGCAGCCAGAGAACATAACTGAGGATCCTTTGGATTTTAAACCAGGTACTGTATTCTTATATTTGTATTTTTCACAATCACTGGCCCGGGCAATAGTACTAGATGTAATAATCTTCTGTTAAAGAAAGATAAGCTGCAACTTCTGACAACAGCTCTCAAATCACTATAGTGTGACTAGTTCATTGTTAGGTGTGGTCAAGTTTCACTTGAAGTTATTTCAGCGATCATTTTTTTTGTCTTCTTTTAGCATAAGGGTAGCAACAATTTAGCCTACGTGCATATGATGTCAGGCTAATTAGCGTATGTATCAGATGTTTGCCCAAATAAACGTAACCAGGGATCTTTTGTTGCTCATCTAATCAACAGAAAGGAACACTAGGGAAAAATAATACGAATGATTCCTGTGGGTTTTGAACAAAGGAAAAAGGCGTTTTTGAAGGGGGTGTGATTGACTTCACATCTGTAAACTTTCATGACGCACTCAAAATATCATGGCTAAGTGTGTAGGAGGAGAGCAAAATAAATTGTGATAGCATCTGTCATCTACAAGCAAGTGGCCACCACAAGGCCGTAATATTTTAAACAGACTTTGGTGGATTTCCTGCAGTTTTGCTCAGAGTTTGGTGAGTTTTATTGCAAGGAAAACATTGTCTGAAAAATTAGGACAAGGCATCCTATCAACATGTAACTTTATGAATAATGAGAGCTTGCTGTGAGAAGTTATTATTTTTATGTTCAGTCAAAATTTTGTATCACCAAGTTACTACACAGTCCTTTTTTTAAACTGGCCAAAATAGTACATTCCTCAAAACATTACCAAAAATATGCAATGCAGCGGTGAAAGAAAGAAAACAGGAAGCGACGGTGAGGATCATGTCAAGTCGGCACAATGCCACCCTTTAACATCTGAGTACCTGTTCTCATTACATGTACCTCTTATTTGTCTTTCTGCCCCATGCATGTTAACGTTTACGATCGTTTCTGGGGAGAAAATGTGAGGTTTGAGGGGTGTGGACGGACACTTAAACACACACGAGCCAACCTTGTAGATGAATGATAAAATGAGAACGGCTGCATCCTTTCATCCTTTCACACCAAACATGGCAGAACGTTGACGACAAAGTGCAGACCCGTGAATATTGGAGTGAACTATGTAGCAGCAGTGAACCGCACGAGCAAGGAAATTGCTACCTATAACCTCCAATCTCCAGCGCATCCGGAGATTGTTAACAGTGCTTCACTTTTTCCACATTTTCTGATGTGTAGGCATGGCCCAGTATCAAAATCTGATGCTATGATAAGCTTGAGCAAAAACATTTTGTTTTCACAGTATCAGGGTATTGCAAATTACAACTCCAAGATGTACAATTTAATGTGCAAATGTATAATACTGGAAGCAATGACTTTCTGTTGTTAAAAATTCACTCATCATGCATTATTACAAGGATGAATCGTTTCCAATCGTTGAAAAAAACATCAGATATTTAGCAATTCCACTTCATATGTTAGTTGCTGTCACATTACGTCATGGTGGTCGCTACAGCAAACAAACGGGAGAAAGAAGCCGCAAAACTGTAAAAGCAAGAAGAGACAGTGACTTGGACAGCAAAGATGCATTAAAAATTTAATCTTAAGGTGGCGAGAGAGTCCCAGAGCATAAAGTTGAGCTCTTTAGGCCAATTAGACATTCATAGCAGCAACCATGACATCTAAGTGTTCTCACAGGAATGGTCACTCAGATATAGGTCACTAGTGGAAAAAGTCTGCCTGTGGCACTTTGACAAGATGGCAAGACAAAGAAGATCTGAGTTTATCTGTGTTTAATTTGGCTAGTAGGTAAGAAGGCCTATACAGCTATTGTCTGCACAGGAGCATTCTCCACAAGCTGCGACAGTTCACCAAGGCGACTTCGCTGTCTGCGTGTGTTTGTGTCTGTGTGCGACCACCCCCCTCATTTTAACTTCACTCGCTGAGCTGAGGGCCATTTAGATTAGTGACGGGGGGAATCAAGTCAGAACTTGATGACAGGGAGAAGTACGCCACCAACAACGTTTGCATGCAAAAATGAATCTGGTTTACTGAGAACCAAGTCATCTCATGTTTCTCGGCAGAATCCCAGAATTCGTGCACTGGGTGAAAATCAATACTCGCCCCAATTACGTCTGCAACGGAATGATGATGGTAATCCAATCTTAAAAGACCCTGCAAAGTGAAGTCAGAGCTGTTTCTAAATACATTAGGCTGTACAGCTTTGTATTTTCTGAATACATGCAAAGAATGATAAATTACTGAATTATACTTCTTCAGTTTCAACCATCTTTTACAATTTCAGTTTTCCAAATTTCATTTTTTCCAATTTTTTGCAGTGTGGCCAAAACAGTTATCCCCCTCGGCTCTGATATGAGTCTCCTCTCCCCCAGTATATAAGAACTTGAGTGCATCAGCAGTTATCAGGAGCAAGTGGATTGTGCAGTTTGCTAGTTAGCGGTGCCTACACCTCGAAAATAGATCGTTCCATTAAATAGTCTGCTGGCATGGCCACTTTAGAGCGCTGCATTGTGCTTACAGGAGTCCACACAGGTCATAGAGAAAAAGAGAAAGAGGAAGGGGAATTTTTTTTTGGGAAGTGACAGATAAACCTTTTAAAAGTCTTATTTTGGTTGATTCAATGCAATAATTTCTTGGGTGTGTGTAAACGTAATAATGTTCCTTTTATGATGAACCAAGCTCCATTTTATCTGGAAGAAATGGAAATGCAACAACTCCAAGTTCTTACACAACAACATGCAAAGGATGAAACACATCAGTCATTGAAAAGAAATCAAATTAAACCTGTGAGCGGCAATGAACTTGCCCTTGTACACTTTTTCATGGTGATTGATCATTAAACGTTGACAATATGCTCCACCCACGTGAGCAGATGGGGGCCAAAAAGTTTCATAATTTTGTGTCAGCCATCTTTCTAACGTGTCGTATTACATAGCTTTGATTGATTGATTGATTGCCTCTAACCAAAATGTCTGACTTCCCTTTAAATGTCAGTCATGTGTCAGTGAGACTTTTATCGTGAATACTTTTATGATCGATGGGATACTCAGTAGGCTGTTTTGGGTAGTTTCTGTGGCAAAGTGAAGTCTCCAGAATGGTTTTTAATTAACACAAGGCGAAGAATAAACGAGGAAGAGCGTTCACACTAGCTGGTCCTCATGCTCTAACAAAAATCTCATAGCAGGAACAGTGACAGGCGCATTTTTCTCTTGGTGTGAAAAGGATTCTCAAAGACTTTTCGAAGTGATATTAAACAACATGGAATGCAGAGTAGTTCCACCCCTCAAACCATCTTTAATATCAATCAGTGCTTTCCAGTCCACATCTGATTAGGTAACAGTGCTGAAACCTGTCGGTGTTGCTCAGTTGTAAAGATTGAGAGGTGAAATGCACATCTGGAATGCGCTGGTTAAAAAGGTAAACCACAGTATAAACATTGAATGAAAAGCAACTACTGCGGACCTCATATAGAACAATTCTGTTTTGTCAGCGAAGCTCATTGCCCTCCATTTTGTCATTAAAATACTCAGTTAATCAAGGAGAAATTTGATGCAAGTGAACTTTACACGCAACTAAGAAATTTAAATTACATAAGCCTTTGGGAAGTGACTACCCTGTGGGTTTGCGACCCCCGACATCCACCCATTGACACATTTCTGCAGCGCAACATTTCTCATAATTTTTAGGACTTATTTGGGTGTTGATGTTTTCAGCATGACACAGACAGAAACCTTGAGGACAAAACCTAGGTTTTTACAGCACGGGGATGTGAGAGATTTACTTTTCCCTGAGGCTAAGCATGCCGCTGCGGTGGAGAGAGTGAAAGCTTATTCCATTAGTGCCATACTTACAATGGAGCACTTCCCATTAAAGTTTGTACCTTCAAATAACATAAGTGGAGCTCTCTTTGTGACCCCAAATTGCCTTAAACTGCTATTTACAACTTTAGAAAAATGTTTGCATTCACCAACATTGACTGAAATTACCAAAAGTAAACATACATTACAAGGACGGTAAAGCATATGAGGTTGCCCATCAAGGCATGCGTGTAATTTGCAGCAGGCAAGTCTTCAAGATGCACAGTGACAGTGCAAAGGCACTGTGCAGAAGTATTTTAATGGTTTTTTGCTTTCTTTTGGGGTTTTTGAAGCATGTAAACTGTCTGGATGTATGGCTCAAGCTTATATTGGACTCGATTCTATGATCGAAATGCTCATCAGGAGGGTCTGATCAGAATATTGCCGGCAACCATGTGCATAGGAGTTCCCTCAATCCATTCACTCACAGCCATTTTCAATGCCGAGTTCCCCATCTTTCAAGCCGTTCCAGAGGATTTTGACTGATCTTTCAAGAGCCACAGGATATTGTTTTCTGTGAAAATATAAGCACAAGACCTACCAAGAATAAAGAGTGAACTCTCTTCTTTCACCAGGAAAAAGTTTGGTTCTAGATTTTTTTCTTGTCTCTTGTAATTATTACTTGATAATTAGCCATTAACTTCAGGTTGGTTCACATGATATTCAGTGCACCATATTTATCGGGGTCTGAGTAATCTGTAATGAGATGGAAACAAATATGGGTCTCAATTATGAAGTACAGTATATGTGTGCTTTTGTTTTATAATCTCTGCTAAACTTGACCCAATGAAGAACAAAACAATTACTGGCCTATGCCACACCTGGCACAAGTCCAACCCAGCATTTTGTGTGCGTGTGTGTGTGTAATTCAACTAAATGCCAAACAAGCTAACAATGCTGGGAAACCCGTAAATTCGCTGACAAGGGTAAAAAGTTCACACAACTGACAAGTTTACTGATGTAATTCTTTGGCATGCTTAGGTGGCAATTTAATTATGATCATAAAAGTGCCAATCAAAAATCAGTGGGAGATTCAGAAAGATGATCTAGGAACATTACATCACTTCCAAACCAAGCTGAATTTGTCAGACTCTTCAGCAAAGAAAATTAATCTTGAAATGAAAGATTACCCAGAACCACAGAACAAAAACAAAAATGAGACCAGTAGAGTCACAGTAAAAACGAACTTCCATTAATCCTGACCACTGGAATACTTCTTGACAACCTCCGTAATTGCTGACATCCTATTATTTAAAGAGGAAAACTGACTGAATTGCTTGTTTACAAATGGTAGGGTGTCTGCAGCGCTTGTCCATCTGAAATTAAACAACCAAGTAATGTTTCTAACTATTTTCAAAATGTGTCTTGTGGCCAAGCTCTTTTGAACTTTGCTAATTGGGACATCGCAATATAGCTTATTCACATAAACTCCTCACATCACACTTCACTGGTCATGATTTCGTACCTATGCTGGGCTAAAATCCTCCGTTGTCATTGCATGGTGGCCTTGCATAAGTGTAAATAATTTGCAATTAATCCATATGTGTGCAAATATAGTGTAAACTCTGGTTACATTTTATTGCCTGAATAAGTAAAGGTGATTAAAAAATAGAAAAATCCTCGAATGGCCCAAAAACTAAAGGACTTAATATTTTGACTCAAAGCCCAGTACGTGTCACAGGTTGCAAAAGGTTTTGAGGACTCCTTGACGTGCTGCGGCTTGTTAGCTTCATAAATCAAAAGGCACGTCTGGGTCACATTCCAAGACACGCTCATATCTAATAAAACAGAGGCCCACCACTTTGCCATGTAGAATGTCCACTGACAAACTTCCCAGGCTATCAACATTCTTTAGATTCTCCTGCCACTCAGTCAGGACATTATATTGACTGACCAATGGATAAAGACCTTGTGGCTGCATGTGAAAGAAAAGGGTTACACTTTCACAATAATCATTTGATCTCATAATTGAAGCTTAGCCTACAAAACAAAGTTTTTAAGTATGTCTCAGATTGCTTACACATTTATGAGACTCTGTGATGTACTTTGGCAGCTTTGCCTGCATGTGCTGCAGTGGCAAGCTGCTAAGCTATGCTGACCTGTGAGACATAAAGTGCAACGTGTTGAGGTAGCACGGTGGTGTCTAAGTAAAGCAACTATCTGTAATTTCCGTCTCCTGTCTCGTTTTGATTAGCCCCTTTTCTGACCTTTGAGTGTGCTCTCCTATACTTAACGTGAGTTCAAACTGGTGTTTGCAACAGTTAAGAAGCACCGAATCCTTGATTGAAAGAGAACCTTTTCCATAAAGATTCAAATATGGCTTTTAATAAGAAGATGACACAGACATGTTACTGCCATTTGAACTCACTATCTCACTCATGTATTTACACTATGACACACTCATTCATTAATGCATTCATTTTCCCTTTCCACAGTTGAAGGTTTTGAGAAGGAGCTCAGAAGGTGCAAAATCTTCAAATGGGTACAGCCATCTACTCGGGATTCAGCCTATGCAAATACTGCACTCCACTTGAAGAAATAGCAACGCAAACAAATAAGTGGACAGGATATCAGATTGGTGTGTTGATGGCTGGGGTTTTGCAAAGACAAGGAATAATAGATCAGAAGATTTGACATTTGAAGCAGATCTGTTGTAAATCTATGGTGACTACAAGTCAATCTGTGAGGGGCTGTTGATATTGTTTCAAAGTTTTATCTTATCTGCCTATCACTAGAAAATAGTCTGTGAGTAGGCCAGTAATCTTTCCAGCGTGTCCTGAGTCATCCTTAAGGTGTCTTTCTGGTGGCATGTGCCCAGAACACCTCAACAGGGAGTTGTCAAAGAGGCATCCGAATCAGATGCCCAAGCGACCTCATCTGGCTCCCCTCATTGTGGAGGAGCAGTGGCTCGACTCTGCGCCCCTCCCAGATGACCGAGCTTCTCACCCTATTTATAAGGGAGAGCCCAGACACCCTTTAGAGGAAACTTGATTTTGGCTGCTTGTATCTGGGATCTTGTTCTTTCATTCACGACCCACAGCTCGTGACCATAGGTGAGGGTAGGAACGCAGCAGGACCATTAAATTGAGAGCCACGCCCACCCCTTGAAAACTGTACTTCACAAATAAACATACATAAGTGGGAGTGAACAACTGAGTCCCAGATAATAAATAGAAACATTGAAGGCAGTGAATGTGTTAAGAAACCTCAAAACTGAGTTAAACTGTGAAAAAAATGCATCATAAGGCTCCTTTAAAACATTAACCAGTATAGTCAGCCAGTTAACTTGCTTTACCTTGAGTTCACACATTAATCTCCTTTAATAAATTGAAACAATGGCATCGAGAGGGTAACGTTTTGCCGATGACCATATCAGAGGTCCCAGAAGATGAAGAGAAGGGAATGTGACAAAGAAGCCTTTCATCTAAAAGACAATATCAGGGCCGTCAATTAGTACACGGCAGATTAGAGTCTGGGGTGCCGGCATTCATTGTCCCTCCCTCTATTGGGCACAAAAAGAAAAGAAAAAAAATCTAATCATACTCTTCCTCTGTTTCAGATTAAACCAAGCACAGGCATGTTATAATCCACGTGATGGGGCTTTAAGGGGCTGGTGCAGCAACCTGATTTCAATTGAACTTAGTGAACCAGATGAAAAACCTCACGGCCCCATGTGGGAGACGTCGGAGACTGGTATTTTAAAAACATACGGTAACAAAGACAATTTTTAATACTGCAATTTAAAAAGTAACAGCCATGCACATTGTTGGGGAAATATTGTGTCACGGGTCCAAAGTAAACTTGGTCAAAGTGCTGCCACTTCTTGAGGCACCGAAGTGGAAGAGCTCCACCCAAGCAAGCATCTATAGGTATTCCGTCCCTCAGGCATTAATGGACTAGCGACCTCACTATACTTTCAGAGTTCACAGATGGAAGAACGATAAGGGAGCCAGGGCCTAAGGGTATGAGTGTTTCTTAGTTTTGGAAATAGACGTGAATAACATGAAACCAATTGAAAGCAGAAATCAGTTACGTTTCAAGATTCTTTATTTATTTACACAAAAACAACGGCTAGTCAAATGTGGCAGCCAGCAGTTCTTGGTGACTTCATTGTAACAGAACTGTGTGGTGTAATTTTTCAACAAAATGGGAGAGGGTGATAGTGAGTGACATAATCCAACAAGAGTCTTTGTGTGCTGACATTCAAGCTGAGTTGGGGGGCTAGAGTCAGATTTGAGTTGCCAACTTTAGGACTTGGGACTTGTTTGGCAAAAATTTGGAATTTATTTGAATACTGTATGATTTGCCTCGTCTCAAAATAGTCTGGTATTTGTTTGGTTGATGAAAGAAAAGCAATCCTGGCAAGTAACCGGAATGTTATGATGCAGAGAGCAGAGTCCACTTGAAGCAGGAAGTACAATTGAAAATTATGGTGTCTGCATTCAAGGAATATGATTTTGACAAAAATCAGGAAAAGAGAATGACAACGTAAGGTTTGCAACTCCAAGATCAGAGACAACAATATGTCTAAATTCACAGTTAAGATCACCGATAACCTGCCAAACATGAAACAAAAACATTGTTGGTTATGCGTTTTGTCAAGAAGACAATCAAGGAATAGATAATACAGATCTTAGCTTTAAAAAAGTGAATCGGCTTAGTTCAAATGCATTACTACACTAAACTAATGTGCTTATCTTCAGATATAATTTGTGACTTGGCAATATTGTATGACTTGATTCATGACTTCCTTAACGTAAGTAATGACTTGACTCAACTTGCTTGAAAATTTGTTGCCTCCATTGGACTTGGTTGATTTCTGCCATGGTGACTCGTGACTTTCTTGCCCTTTTCAGGTTAAGACTCGAGACTGAGTCTCACATCTGCATTCTAGGTGATATTCGTTGATGTTAAGTAATGCTTCTCGTCTGTGTAATTACTAGTGGTTAGATAACCAAAGTAGTCATTTACTGTGAAAAAAAAAAGAAGTTACACCCCGGACAGGTCACAAACTAATCAAACATGAGAGAAATGTGTCCATCTATTTTTACGACATTTGATCTCATTAGGGTCAGGGGTGACGTGGAGCTCATTCTCACTGATTCTGGGTGAGAGAAGCAGGTCTCACCCTAGACTGGCCAGATGTCAGGCACATGAGCGGAATCAAAAGTGTAAAAATTCCCAAATTTACAAATGAGTAATATTTGTCTGGTGAGACGTTGAGATTATGGATTACAGTCTCAGTTCAAGCCTTCCTGTGATCGTTTCCTCACCATAAGTCAGTTGCAGACAGGCTCCAACTAACCACTAAACTAAATGCAATATAAAAATGCTGCATAGATTTTTTTTGTTGTTTTTTTGTGGGCGGGATTCACATGTTATAGTAAATGTATTGAATCAGGAGTGACAGAAGGGGCTAAATACTGCCCTTTTGTTTTTGTTTGTTTTTAAATAAACAGTCTCTTTGAACCAGGAAAAAAGGGTGTAGTAAAGAAATAAATGAGAGGATTAACAGACATTAACAGATTTTTTTTTAAATACAAATTGTTGAATATATTTTAAGGGCAAGCATACAAAAAAGGAAGTGCAGAGGCAGTAAAAGTCAAACATACACGTGCAAAGTTACACCGACAGATGAATTTTATAGTTCAAAATAAGTGTTCCACTCTTCTGTTCTGTTTTCTACATTCAAGACAGGAAACAAGTTGCAATAAATCTACATGGCAAAGTCTAACTGAGACCAAATAGTAAACGCAATGTATGAAACCACAGGGTTGTGTTGATCCTGACAGGAAGAGTTTCATGGGCACTTTCCATCTCTCAAATGGTCAGTGAAGGGGAGAATCCACTGGAGACTTACGAGCCCACGTCTCCTTGTAATGAAGTACTTTGCCCCAGCAGATGAATGTGCCCTGCAAATCTCTCATTGGACCTTTAAATATTTAATGTCCTCATGGCTGACCCATGCCCCCCCCTTTCTATCTAACCCTCTCAATGGATGGCATCGTGCCACCTGGCCCAAAGCAACCGCAGAGTGAATAGAGGGCACACTTTATTGTCTGCAAACTCACGATTCACACAATTACAAGTTATGAGCAACCGAGGCATTCATTTGAGAGTGATAAATGAAGACTCAGCACCCCCCCAAAACCCTGCCCTTGCTACTTACTGTATCTTTGGTTCTTTTCCGACATGTGAAACCAGAAGAATAGACGCTATAAACCACAGCCACCTTGGAAATGATCCTTCCTAACTTGTTGGTGCAGTAAAAAAGTCAAACTTTTAGTGTACAGGAACCCCTTACAGGGGAGAAATCATTCCAAGGACACCCACAAAATCCTAAAACCTTTTCTTATGAGAATAATTTGTTTGTTTGTTTGTTTTTCTCAAAATATGTACATCAAACATTGGAGTCCTCAAACGTTTTGGGTCCAGGGACTCCTTAGAGTACAAACACTTTCCCTAGAACAGACTCGCAATCCTAAAGCCAATTAAAATAAGAGGAAGTACCATGCGCTACACTTTCATACCACAGGAATTAAACAGTTGCCTATTTTGGATGTTATGATAAGAAATAATAATTCCTTTTAGTTGAAATGTTGAACTTTCTGGGAAGTGAAAACTATTAAATGGATTTCGTATTGAAATCAAGACGCCTCACAGTCATATAAGAGCTGTTATTAGGGAGACAAAAATGCTTTATGGTGATTGTTTTATTGCCGCACTGGTTGTCTTATGTAGGTACGCAGTTTTTTTAAAATGACACACAATAACAATTTCTTGCAAATTATTTTGCATAACCAAGGGTACGACTTGCTTACCCGCAAGGGTTCGGGGACACCGGTTTGAGATCCGTCATATGCACCTTACCCATTATCTTACTTCCAACCAAACCATACCCAAGCAGGAAAACCCAGCAAATCCCCCTTTTGTCACAAGAGCTCGAGACTTGATGATAATCTGCCCGGCCGATGGGATTCTCTTCAATTCACACCCCCATGGTGTGAGAATTGCAAGGGGGTGGGGAAAAAAAAAACAGAGAGAGGTGCCTCACAGACGTAGCAACTCTTGAGGGACGGGTGAATGACCGGAATCCGCGGACACTTTGAAAGGCGGCCTGCGAATCGCAAGAGTCAATCAGAAGATAAGACGACGCGGGGAGCAAAAGGAGGGATACATAACAGCGAGTGAAGTTTGAAATGCACAATGGCATTCCCAGGAGGGGCCTCAAGAAATCTTGAATGGTCCATTCAGTCATTTGTAAAATGCATTGAATGCGTTGGCCCCGCTTCTATTGACCGGCGTTCACATCTGGCACTTAAAATATGCTTAAACTCACGAGTAAATCTGTGAAAAAACTCATGGGATTTTACTCGCATCCCACAGGAAACTTTGGTGACATGCATTTCTCAAGAACATGTAAAAGAGGTCTCCTGTTTCATGTCATGTGTTCAACAGGCTGTCGGTAAGGATAAGAGAACACACCCTAAAGCGAGACAGGGACAAAGTGCCAGGTAGAGAGATCCGGTTTCCTTCCGCAAAGGCCAAGTGTGTTCTTGTGGTGGAAAACTATGCAACTGATAGCTGAGGGGGCAAAGCGACCACACAACTTAACAAGAAACTAATATTCATCTTTGTCAAAGTAGTCTGGGCTACATATTGATCAGTACCAACTCAATATTGAGACATTACAGCAGAAGGTGTTCACCATGACACTTCTTTACAGAGGTTGCGAAGGGGGTTTGCCAAGCTTGCAGTCTTGTCAAATATTATCTAATCATTTCCATGGATCATGAAAGTCTTTGCTTTTGGAATGAAATCCAGTCAAGGGATACCCAATATGATTCTTTTCTCAGGTGTGTTCGTAACCTGTGACGTGCTTTCATGATGAAATTGCATCTAACGGCGACAAAAGCATTTTCACTTGTGGAAGCAACACTTGACATCCAACAATATATGCACTTGACAATTAGTGTGGATGGAGATCACAGTGACGACTTGACCAGCAAATCAAGTATATGCTCCGTGTAAGAAGCAAAGGCTGTTAGCTAAAGATAATCTGTGCATCCAAATATCCTGATTGCAGCTCGACTAATTATTTCCCTTTGACATGTTAGATCGAGGTACAACAATCAGAAGGCTTACGAACAGACATCTTCATACATGGGCAGCTCACAAAATATTAACTTAGTTGTTTAATTTCACACTGGGCAGCTCACAAAATATTAACTTAGTTGTTTAATTTCACACTTACAAGAACTTTAGACAGCGTACTATTTGTGGAATACAAAGTAATTCATTGACTTCAAGCTCTTTTCAAAGCAAAATTAACAAATTTCCCATCTGTTTGAGAGTGCTTTGACTGCTAGACACTGAATAATGTTTTCTGCGAAAAGAACCGGTGAACCTGCTAAAAGAAAGATTGTTCATTCTTTCACTTGGTTTGGGTTTTTATGTTCCATAATGATCAGCAGTAGAACATCAGTTGGTTTCACCAAAAATCTGGGTTTCTGACCAAAAATATAAGAAAACAACAAAACATACCTGTCAAGGAGGAAAGCGTAATGATCCTAATACTTTTCACCTTTCTCACAACTCAATCAATAAAAGAAAAATATCATGACTGAGAAAAGGCTTTAGATGACAAGATCAGTAGCCTTTTTTTTTGACATGCCGTTCATCATTCACTCCATGACCTGCGTCATCCTTTCTTACACTTTCTACTACCTACTGTGACACATACTCTGATTATACCATATACCCAGACAAAACATATTTTGTGCTAGTTTGGGGTGCCTAAACCTGTCTCTGAGCTGAGATTCATTGCCTAATCTTTATATTCTATTGAAAAACTGTGCGGATCTCAAATCCGAAGCGATGCAAGGCCACCGTCTATAGGTATCAGTTAGTCTTTGCAACTTTTTTTTTCCGCAAAACATGAATCACACATCCACAAACCCCAAGGTTGGAGCTGGGAAAGAAAGATAAGTGAGGGTTTGTCACAAACGGGAAAGAGGTGCTGAAAGAGCACTGAGTGTGCCATTAGTGCCGGAGACAGTTGGCCATACTGAACAAGTGGCCATGTAGACCCTCAGCCTTGAAACAGAAGTAACAATTATGTACAGCTTTGTATTTTGACACTCCCAAACTCGCCTTTTTTACATAAGGGGCAACATGAGCGTCAAGAAGACGAGAGCACCTGAAACTCAAGTGGAACCACATAAAAATACAAATAACTGGTGTTGGTTAATATTTTTTCATAATAAAAAAAACTGTTGCCAGCTATCTTGTCTGTGAAATGCTTTTGTCAAAATAACCCAATGAATGGCCATTTTTATGCAAATGAGGAAGTGTTCATCCTGCCACCTATAATGCAACAGCGAGTATGGATTGTGTTACTATGACAACTAAGGGCAGAGCCAAGGGTGGCTGTACTGGCTGCTCCCAATCTAAAAAACCTACTGTGCAGCGCATGCAAGCCCCCAAAAAGACACCACAGATTGGATGTATAGTTGTGCCTTGCAATAGAAGTGATCCAACTTCCAATTTTTGGGTGGTTCACAAAAATGTTTGTCTTGAATTGTAAATCCTTGAAACAGTAGGTAATGGAAACAAAATATGGAGCAACACATGTAGACAGACAATACAATCACACTCCCATGCATTATCCTCTGTGAAGAATGATTTATAGTGTGTCTAACTTAACATTGACTCATCATCAGATGTATCCATGTCTGTATTAAACTGCCATCATGTGACCAAGGGGTGCACATGAGAAGGGACAGCACAATGGCCATTGAATTGAAGCAAAAGGTGTTAGAACAACTGCTTCATTCTTTACATTGATTTGCCATTATATTATGTTTTTATAAAGTACAATATACTTAATCAAAAACAACTTGAACATTTTTGCGTGGAGGCTAGAAGACAGTAATAGATGTCCCTTCATTTAAATGAGGAAAGATAATTTGAGACGATTTGAGATGAATGTTTTCAGTTCCAAGCATGGTCACTAAATGAATTAAACATATCTGAAAGCACCATTTTATTTTCCCTCATGAAGAAGGCATTTCATGAGCAAGTTGCTAAATTACAATTGTGAATTAGTGTAACGGATCAATATATATGGCACGTGCAGAGGACAAATAGGCAAAACACTATGTTGTCTATTTGAAAGAGCAATCAATTATGTGTTATCAGAAGTTAACAATGCTAGCTGAAGCTTTTGTTTGCATATGACAAAACTCAAGGCAACTCGACTGAAAGAAAGTGGTGAATCGTCACACAGCCTACCTTCCAGGTCAAAGGCGAGGAAATTCACAGTGGAAGTGCTCATTATATAATCCAGCCCCAATAGGGCTTTGCTTGGTTGTGTAATTTAACACTTGATGGTTGGGCAGGAGCTCCAGAGAAGTCACTATTTGTGTACAAGCTATCAGAAAAAAAAGTCACTTTTCCACATTTTGTCCCCAGTGAAGGTTACGCCATATGTGCCATCTTTTGACTCACGAGGAAGAAGAAAACTCAATGACAAACAACTCAAACCTTTCCCTAATGTTTCCGCCACATACGTGGACTAATTTAAACAGTGTGTGTGTGTGTATGTGTGTTTGTGAGGTGGATGTGTGTGAGCAGGCAGGGAAGTTTTGAAACTAGGCCATGTTTTTCAATGTCCCGAACAGATCTGGAGATTTGCAACGAAATCCAGATGGGTCAATCGAAGTAACCAAAGCAGGATGTGTTCACAAAAACACATCCAACTCAAGGTAAACTACACTAAATAGACTGAATTTCTCAAGAGTGGTTCTCCTTTCAAGACATGTTGTGTTTGTAACTTGTGTTAATGTGTGGTCCCGTCCGTGATACAAGTTGTTTTTTTTTGTTTGTTTGTTTTTTTCTATTTTTACAAGCGACAGCTAGTCTGTTTAAAACAATTGCAAGCCTATAAACAAAGAAGAATGCACAACCTTACAAATGCCGAGGAGTTAGGCAACTTCTATCTTGGGGAGTGACACACACTTACATAAAAAAAAAAAAAAAGTGGGCTAGGATTGGATTGAGGACATGGAAACAGGGAGTGTTAATCCCTCGCTTCATGGTTGTACAAATGTGAAGAAAACTGAGACAATAAAGGAGTCACACACCACTTGACACTTTGATTGACCCCCCCGCCACCACCCTTCCTGCAAATCCAAACCTTGCTACCCTGACCCTCCAAGATAGACCCTATCTTCCCAGAGCCAAGATTCTTAATGATCTTTCAAAATCCACGCGACGGAGGTGGCGCCTCTGCGCCTCTGAGCCTCGATGTGCGGCACCTCATGAGGTGGTCGATCGTGAATAAGTCCGTTTCCTGACTAGTACATCCAGGGATTAGACATCACAAGGTTCAGTGAGTCAACAGAATCCGTGCACAGCCGTCTGATTTGTTTCATTAGTGGTCTAAAAAGTGCGACTGATCTGAATTTGTTAGCCTGGTACCCGCTTTGTAAATATGGCCAGACATGTTATATCCCTGTTGAAAATATGCAGAAAATTGCAGTTCTATTTCAAAATGCAAGTCTTTTTTAGCTTTTTTGTTTTTTTGGGGTGGTGGGGAGCAGCGGGTGAAACAATCTAACATGCCAGCCCCCTGGCACGGTCCTCTCGACCTGCTTCATACAGTATGTTAAGTGCCTTGAGATGAATTATGTCATTCTGTTGACTTGACTACGCGTTTTGCATTGCGTTTTGACCGCATCGTTTCACAAACGCAAGAATTTCTTGACGTGGGAGGAATGCCACAGGTTTGTTTGAAAATGATTTTAAAACAAAAACAACAGACCGTCTGCATTTATAGTGTTTTGGATGTTGTTATTGTTCTTGTTGAAGTCATTTTCACTCTTAGAGCCTATCAGCTCCTCAAACATTTTGCTATATTTTTCAGTAAATTTATATTTAGTGAATGCCCAATTCATTTTTATGTTGGCTCACTTGATGGCACACTGAAAATGGCGTAGTGGAAATGATAAAATAGAAATGATGCATTCTAGGTTTACATTTTCCAAAACATGTTCTCTGCATGATGTATCTGTTAACAAAAATACCTAATTTTGTTCAGTTAAAAATAAAAAGGTCAGCATTATAATGCGTACGATATATCATCACATTTAATTAAGCGGCTGGTATTCATGGCCTTTTTTCCCTCAGCTGTCACGTCAAGTACGCACAGGTGTGGGTTACGTCTGCCACAGTTGTCAGGAGATGGAAAAAAAAAGTTGTTAGAAAATATGTATTATAATACAAAATATAACACTACTGCATGCGGCACAGAGACTCAGCTGGTAAAGCGCCTCACAGTTCTGAGGACCCGGGTTCGATCCCGTCCCCACCTGTATGGAGTTTGCATGTTCTCCCCGTGCCTGCGTGGGTTTTCTCCGGGCACTCCGGTTTCCTCCCACATCCCAAAAACATGCAACGTTGATTGGAGACTCTAAATTGCCCCTAGGTGTGATTTTGAGTGTGGCTGTTTGTCTCTATGGGCAACGCAGTTGGTTGGCAACCAGTTCAGGGTGTACCCCGCCTCCTGGCCGTTGACAGCTGGGATAGGCTCCAGCACTCCCTGTGACCCTCGTGAGGATAAGCGGCAAAGAAAATTAATGGATGGATGGATGGATGGATGGATGGATTGGGAAACTACTGCAGATTGCTATTCTGCAGAGCCCAGATTCCGCCCAGCTAGATCACGTTAACCTCAAGTGACTACATTTACACGCACTAATGAATCTGTTTACTGACATAATTGGGTTTCTCTGCATTGGCAAGCCTCCATGTGAAGCCCGAGTTTACATGCACTTAAGCAGATGTTTGATGTGTCCATAGATGTTTCGTTGCAGATTTCTTAACAAGGAAGTGGTCGGTTGTTGCCTCTTGCTCACTGGTATGACTGCAAAGGTAAATGGATAACTGTATCATTCACTTTTTCTCGCATGAGTGCTCATGTTATTTTGTGCGCAAAGGAGATCTGACTCTCGATTATGGTGGAACATTAAAAGGAGAAAACAAATTCAAGTACAAAATAAGACACGTAAATATTTGGTTAAACTGATACGCTAATTCGTTTTGTGGACGGCCTATCATTTTCCATTCGGGAAATGAGATGCAATTATACTGTTGTTTATTTTCATTTTTCATTTGATTTTTAATTGAATAGAAAAAAGGCTGTTTTGGTGTTCCATAGGATGGGTCTCCTGTGTGCTTGCGGGTCAAATAGGAGACCCCCAAAGCCAACTGTGATTTTTAATGTGGCATCTAATTCAGCCATTAAATGGCACAGCGGGGTGTCCCCTTACAAGCTCTACGCCCTACACCCACCCCCCCCCACCCCTTTTCCTCATCCTGCTACCCTTCAGGCAAAACCACTGCTGGGTGCATGTCAAAGATCACATGACAATAGGGATTCCTGACCCAGCCGGGGACTGGGAATGAATTAGACCCTAATTCAAGCATTTCACATGCAGTCAACAGCACTGCGGCCCAGGACAGAATGGAAGGATTTGGAACGCACGCACGTTGGACACTAGGTCATGTTGTCTATGTGTTGGATCACTGGTGGGTGCCTAAACATAGAAGACCCAACATTGTGATGAGTTGATGATGACTGGCCAAAGGCAAGAACAGTCTCGCTTTGTCACAAAGTACCTGACCCACTGAAATCATGTCTGCATACAATACAGCGAACCGCAAAGAAATTTAATCCAATTTATGACTGCCCATAACTCAAATTTGGCTAAATAATGCGAGATGTAAAGTTAACTTTTGAAGATGGTGGCCTCATTGATCCGTGTCATTTAATTCTCAGGGCACTGAATCAATCGCAACTGGACATTCAGAACAGTCCAGTTCCGACTGATACTTTTGAAGCTTGACAATCGCTCATAAAGTGCTACGGGAAGTAGGTAAATATTCCCGAAGACAATCAAAAAGGAAGTTTTACAAGGTTCCACCGACGCACCACTGCTCGCATCAGAAATAAATTTGAAGCAAATGGAACTTTTCAAGATGTCCATCAGCTATGTTCTGGAAGACCTCCAACATCCACCAGCCCCACAAGTCACAAATGATTGATGTAAATTCCCCTCTGAATCTCAAAGAAGTCCATACAGCAATCGGATCGTAAAATAGGATTCCGGATTTATTACCCTGTTCTGGCTTTTACAATAATATGCATTTATGCGGTAAATCAATGAAGGTCTAAAAGTCAGACCGAACTCAACCAAGACTCAGTCATTTTTCTGTCTTCCCTCATAAGCCTGAGGGCTCTGATCCCTTATCAATGAAATATTAATAAAGATCCTCTCAATTTCGTTTGCCTATCAACTGTCAGCGCAACAAAACATTGGTGAGATTAAGTGCAAACCGCCGATTAATTATTCAACTACAAAGAGAGTTCTTTCATTCATTAATACTTTGTGTGCCTTCATTTGTTTCAATGCAAGGCGTAGGAAGCCTGTGGTTCAGGTAAAAAAAAAAAAAACACAATGAGCAACATTTTGTGGTCATATTGAGACAAGACAAGTAGTGGAAAAACTGGGCTTGAACAAATCTACGATTATAACTTTGTAATACATGGAATCTGCAATACTGTATAGGCTGTCTTCAAACTCTCAAGTGGCACAAATCTGATGCATCACATTAGCATCAATAGAAAAGACAGGAAATCCTCAGCTCGCATTCAGCACTTTTACAAACATAGGTCAAAATTTGTATTGAATATGTGCCAATGAGCCTACAGACACATGTCAGATATACTCCCCCAATAGCTGCATGACATCAACAAAAGACACCAATTGCTGATGTATATACTCTGCAGTCTGCGCAAACAACACAAATTAGCATGCTAAAAAAAAACGCTGTAAATCAACACTACATATAGAAACAAATGGACTCATACCCCATAAATATCTCATATCATAATTTACATGGGAATTGGGAACTTTGCTACATAACCCATACTGAATCAATACTGAAAGGGCCATGCCATCTCATATCTATCTATCTATCTATCTATCTATCTATATCTATCTATCTATCTATCTATCTATCTATCTATCTATCTATCTATCTATCTATCTATCTATCTATCTATCTATCTATCTATCTATCTATCTATCTATCTATCTATCTCATTAAAAGATAGCCACTATATTACACAAAAGTACAAAGTGGAGTATGCAAGGATTTCATTATCTTTCATTAACAATGAAATCTTGTGTGTGGGGGGGGGCGCACTTGTTTACTTGTAACAATACACAAAACAAGTGGTATAAGTCTGACTGTATTTCTTACCTGTCCATTGCATTGCAGCCTGGCTTGCAAAGACGAAAACGCAGCACAAAAACCGCCCCAACCCTGAGGTACACCTGCAAGGAAAAAAAAAAAAAAAGGGGGGGGGGGGAGCTCTAAAAAAGGAAAGAGGAAAAAAGGAAAAAAACGTGCTGTACCTCATCGTAATCTTTCTTGTGCCGCACTCGAGCCAAGAAGAAGCAAGATGGACTTTTGTCCACTCGTTCCCGGCCGGCGTCGCTCCTCCAGCTGATTGCACTCACAGAAGCTGCAAGAAGTGAGCAGTGTGTGGGGCCGGCCGGGCTGGTGAGCGGCTCTCAGCGCCCACCGGGGACTTCCGCCAGGTCCTAGAGGAGGAGGAGGAACCATTGACTGCAGCTGGGCTCGTAGGTGTGTCTTACCCCCACTTCCCCCTTCTTCTTCTGGAGACAGTGCGTCGCAATTTCATATTTCCCAAGTGGATAGGGTCCACACCATTTGGACTTGAGTAGAAGTACAGATGCTTGTTGCAATAAGTCTAAATCTTCTGCTTTTAAAGAAAAAAAAAAGTGTGCTAAAATGGACGGACTGATTAGACTCCTAAAAGGAAAACAAGTACAGATTGAAACATAGGACACTTCATGTAAAAATAAAAATAAAAGAGACGAAAAATGTTAGATTGCCACTAAATATTCTGTTGTTGTTGTTGTTAAGTCATAATTCTAGTCGAGTGTAGTCTTACCAGTATAAAGTTGCTATATTTTGAGGGAAAAGTAAAAAGGAATGGGCATATATTCTAAATATTACTCAGGTTTTAATTTTTGGATGAGAAATAAGTCATGGTATTAAAAGCCATGTAAAATTAATTCACTCATTTGTTACTAAATCGGCGGCACAGTGGCTCAGTTGGTAAAGCGTTGGCCTCACTGTTCTGAGGTTTGAGTTTGCATGTTCTCCCCGTGCCTCCGTGGATTTTCTCCCAGCACTCCAGTTTCCTCCCACGTCCCAAAAACTTGCAACATTAACTGGACACTCTAAATTGCCCCTGGGTGTGAGTGTCACTGTTTGCCTCGATGTTCCCTGTGATTGGCTGGCAACCAGTTCACGGTGTACCACGCCTCCTGCCCGTTGACAGTTGGGAAAGGCTCCGGCACTCCCCGCGACCCTCGTGAGGATAAGCGGCTAAGAAAATCAATGGATGGGTAAGTAAATACTGTGTACATTAAATATGTTTGAAGATGAATGTTGAAAACCCAGGCTGAGAAGTGTATAGACATCATTTTGAAGACATGGGAAAAAAACACCTATTAGCCATTTCAGTTAATCAGATGTTTTGGGTGTGATTAAAACCAAATCCAAGCGCACACTTTGGCTTTTCTGTGTTTAGTAGGCCATTCCCGTCTATATACTGTAAGTCCATAAATGGCTATTTTGCACAATAACCAGTTACTTAGTGACAATAACTTGTCCCAGTATGCAGGTAGCCCATGGACATGAACTTGTTTTGTCCAAAAAGTCAGCACTTCACTCGGTTTTGGGTCGCGTTTGGGTACACGTAACAAGCGAAACAACTCCGTTGAATGGATGTTTTGGGGATGTGGGAGGAAACCAGAGAGCCCGGACAAAACCCACTCAGGCACGTGGAGAACAGGCAAACTTCACACGTGCGGGGTCGGGATTTGAACCTTGGTCCTCAGAACTGTTGGGCCAACGCTCCACAGCTTTTATTATTCATTTAAATTTGTCAGACTTATTATCAAACCTCTTTTCTGGTGCATTTTAAAACTCCAAGACATTTTGATTTCCACTCTAAAGGATAATTTCAGTTATTTTGCTCTGCTGCGTCACGTGAGCAAAAGCTGTGCAGCTTCCTGATTGGTTGACTGATGATTGACAGGGGCTTCGCAATATGATTTTTGCTTTGTTTTCAAAACCAGGAAAAAATATAAAAAGGCTCCAGTTAAATATATGCTCAAGACGGCAGGTAGGCGCGACCAAGGACACTACCACTGCAAAATTATAAATTGAAACTAGAAAATGGAATTTCTGTAGTCATTTCGTATGAATAGCAATTTGTTACGATTGTAAAAATTGGAGAATGAGACTTTGCACGGGGAGAATGTGACTATTATTATTGCATTTACATTTATTCTGTCTATCCATCTATATACATTATCTTTGAAGAAGCGAGAAATTATAGATAAATTATTCTGATGATCTTCATTATTCATACAGTTACGTCTATAATTGTTATCCAGTTACATTACACGTCGTTGGTGATATGAATATAAACTAACATGGTTTGTGTTCTTCGTTGTCATTGGCTGGGGTGGGTGTGAACTGTGGGGGGTAAAAGTACACGCGCTGTGTATACACGTCCCCCCCCCCACACACACACACACACAACGGAAAATCTTTGTCATTCAGGCTGGGTTTCCATTGTCATTAACCTCCTTGTGCTCACGAGAGAGTCTTGAGTAAAAGGCTTATAGATATTTGCTTTATTTTGCATGGAAGCAAGAGAAATATAAATGAGGCCACTCAAATTCCCATCTCAATATAAATAAACACATTTTCTTCTTCTTCTTCGAATAAATCATATTCTTCAAATGTTTTTTTTTTTTCTAGCTTTCCAGAAGGTGCTACTGAATGAGTTTAAATGGTGGTGTGTTAAGGAAATTTAAATTAAATATATTTATTTTCACCATGAACATCAAAGAATTGAAGAATTTTCAAGCATGCTAAGATGAAAAACCTGTTTCATTTTTCAGAAGAAAATAGACCTCGTTTCTTTTTTTAAGAAAATGCTGCACTAACACAAGATGGCCACCAGAGGTTAATGTTGCTATCACTTTCAAGATTTGTTGAAGGTGGTGAAAAACACCTTGTGGGGTGTTCAGTATTTGTGTGCATGTTTTTCCACAAGATCTCCGGACCCCCAGAAATTATGTGGACAAAAATAATATGGCAGCAACATAGCTAGAATATGGATGAAACATTTGCTAAGGATGCATAAGAACATATGATGAAAATAGACTGCCCGCCCTCCTCTTTGACCTCTGCTGACAGAAGCAAAGAGAGATGCTTATTTGTGCAGCATGTGAGAAAAAAGTGGGAAAATTCATGAACCACATCACCTTGTTCAAGTCATGTAAAATAAATAAAGTCAAATAAATCTAGCAGTGTCGTGTGGGACTGATTTTACCACATGGATTCTGTCCTGCAGCATCGACATTGCTGCCTTCTTCCAGGCCTCCAGGTCTGAACATGTCCGAATCCCTGGGATTGTCAGTTTTGCTCACATTCCAGTGTCACGGAGAAGAGAAGGTAAAAATGTCGACAAAAAGCAGAGTGACTTGAACAGAGGTCAGGGTGGAACTTCTACATGTATTGCATATACCAGTGGTGGTACAACTGTGGTCCGTGAGATGTTCTGTAGAGGCCAACAAGATAGTGATGAATCACAAAAATCTGGCATTTCTTTCAGTCTAGTTGTACATGTGATGGAAGGTAGACACAGCAAGGGATTGGTGGCTTGGTAGGTCTGATCCCTGCATTTAAAATGTCCATCCATCCATTTTCTTAGCCGCTTATCCTCACGAGCGTCGCGGGGAGTACTGGAGCCTATCCCAGTTGTCAATGGGCAGGAGGCGGGCTACACCTTGAACTGGTTGCCAGCCAATCGCAGGAACATGGAGACAAACAGCCGCAGTCACAATCACACCTAGGGGCAATTTAGAGTGTCCAATTTATGTTGCATGTTTTTGGAATGTGCGGGGAAACCCAGACAGGCATGGGGAGAACATGCAAACTCCACACAGGCGAGTCCGGGATTGACCCGGGACCTCAGAACAGTGAGGCCAAGGCTACACCATCTGAGCCACCGTGCAATCGTGTTTAAAATGTGTCTTTGGAAATGTTCAGTCCAATTGATTCTGTGATTCCCTTCCACCGGATTCATTTTTTTGTCATCTACATAACTATGTCAAAATGATTCTGCTCATGTGTTTGTTTCCAAGTTATTTTTTAAAAACAAGTTTTTAGAAGGTCTGGAGAACTTTCCAAGTTGACAACACTGACTGTGCTTTTGGAAACTAGCACCTCTCTGCTTGCAGCCCTGTTGTTCGTGGAAGCAATGCATGTCAGCCAGTCACAATAGATAAATACATATGTGATTGTATTTACAGTACTTTAATTTAGTTAAGTTCTTCTGTACTAAACATGTCACTTCGAAGTGCTCCCTGGAAATTTAAAGCTACCGTTTTGTATGAAATCCTGTCAAAATGTCATAACAGGACATGTGAATAGCATCTTAAAGGCCCAGGCAGCAAATCAATCAGGAAGTGCGACATTTGGCTCGAGGCTGCTATTTTTGGCCAGTTCATGAGCTTGAACTTTTCTCCTTGGAAACAAAAAAGTCAGTTGTATTGGGTTAAAACTTCAAATTCCATTGCTCGTTCAAATGCGCACTAATCCGAAGTAGGTATAGTAGACAAGTAAGACAACTAATTTAACAATAAAAACATGTATTTCAAAATCCTTTGTATTTTTTCAGTTATGAAAATGGCTTGAGTTGTTATACAGCTTAACAAAGAGCAATAAATGTAAATAAAACATTTTCCAACAATTATTTTGATGAAGGTCAATTGAAACATTTAATAGAATTCAGTAGGTTGCACAAACAGTCAAATAACCTCTCATAAGTAAACAAAATACAGTTTCATAAGCTCATATTTAATAAATCTTCACATTCACCAAGCATTTCATAAGTAGCTCCATGGGTCTGAGTTATATCAGATTACGTCCAACAGCTGAAATCAGCCAGGAGGTTGTGTGGAGCCACTAAACAGCTGAAGGGACTCGGCAGCCAACAACAGCCACAAACAGTTCCATGTGCTAGCTGGCTGTCCTGCTCATTACTGCAAGGCATCAAATTCTTCCAATTTGCAACGCAAAAAAACAAACAAACAAAAATGTCATGCACTGCAGTGAGTTG
Organism: Syngnathoides biaculeatus; assembly: GCF_019802595.1. Taxonomy (NCBI): domain Eukaryota; kingdom Metazoa; phylum Chordata; class Actinopteri; order Syngnathiformes; family Syngnathidae; genus Syngnathoides; species Syngnathoides biaculeatus. The sequence goes on along the minus strand of NC_084653.1, from coordinate 16,026,250 downwards.
TTCTTTTGTGTGTATGGTTTACCTAACATCATGTCCCCCACATATACTGACCAGTATTATTAGGACAGTGATGCAAATTCCTTTAGTTTTACCTGAAAACATTTAGACTTCAACAGAAGATTAGTACAAGACAAAAAAAAATTATATTTTAGCTTTCATTTTAGGTGTTGATCTGATACCTGAGTTAGATGAGCATTATTTGTAAAGACCATTTTCTGACTTGAGCAAAAGTACAATACAAGAGATTTGAGTCCCTCTTTGGCAGATAAAATGCATGCTCTATAGGGTTTAGGTCTGGAGATAGCCACGGGGAGTATAAAACTTCCCTCTTCATACCCCTGACAAACTCCTCTATTTGGATAGTCGGCAGACAAAATGTTGAGAAGAGAAAAAAAACTTCCGTGTTCACTTTACCACGGCCATCATGCTTTTTGTTTTCTTTTTCTTCAGGGAAGATTAATGATGAGCCCATCCCTGAAGAACCCATCGATGCCCAACGGGCTCATTCATCATTTTTGGCTCATCAGTCCATAAAACCTTGTGACAGAATCTTGTAAGGTCATCTGGATACTTGTTGCCAAGTTCCGTCTTGACTTTCCTACGGTTCTTCCAAATGAGTTGTTGGCATTTTCTGGTTATAGCTCCCACATTGCTTCTGTCAACTGCTGTTTTTCTTCCTTTTTTTTCTTTCTTTTTTGGTATACCTATTCAACATGAATTTCTTTCCTCTTTAAGACACTCCAAATGGTTCTTTTGCTATCAAAGGATGTTTTCCTAAAGTCTCTTATTGATTTTGCCTCATCCATCGGCTCTTGTGAGAGTTAGGACTCTATTTTGCTTCTATTTTTCTATTTGACGAGCGCAAATCCAGCACTACGCTTGGTGTCATTCTGTGAGGTGTCAAGTCAAGTTTCTTCACATGCCTATACGTTGACCAAACTTGACAACATTCCTGAATCTTTATTTTAATACGGAAGCAACATGGAGACCCCATAGTTCAGTGGTTAGAGCATTGGTTTAGTAAACCACGGGTCGTGAGTTCGTCTCTCACTGGGGCCTCTACTCCCCAAGAGGGGATGCGTCAGGAAGGTCATCCGGCGTTTAAAAACTGTGCCAAACAAATATGAGCGTTCATCTGAAATGTTACGCTGTGGTGACCCCTAACCAGACAAGCCGAAAGAAACTCACGGACTTACTCTAAGCAAGACTTCTCAGATGAAAAGAGTATCGAGGGGTTATAATAAAGACCGGATATTTATGAAATAAGTATGTATGAGCCACCAAACACGACCACAAAGCTTGCATATCTTTCAAATACATCTGCAAAAGACCGGAAGGTTTTCCTTCTCCATGTACTGTATTTTCAACGCAAAGCCTCACATTAGCAAAGCAGTCTTCTGTGTACTGGCCACCTGCGCTATCTTTAGCCCACGCTGGCAAGTGAATGAAAGTGCCGTACTTATCTCCCCTTGCTGTCATCGAGGCTGCCAGTATTTTTAGGGGGCGGCAGCAGCTGCAAAAGCATTTAACAGTATTCCACGAACAATGACACTTGGGGTGTCGAAGGGCTGAACGCCGCAGAGATAGGGGGGTTGGGGGGGGGGAACCATTCTGAAGCTGAGACCGCCGAGGAGCCTGAAGTTGGTTTAAACCAAATAGAAAGCTTCAAACATGTGCTTAAATAGAACGGCCCGAGTTTGGAGGAAAACATGAATTTGAAGTGGACTGGGGACATTACTAGGCCTTCAGGAGACCCGCGGTACTGCTTCTTCACGCAAAGACCGATTGCGACGGCGGAATGTATGTTGACGGTCGTCATTGGCAACTGAAGTGAGGTAGGTCATCTGAGGGGTACACTGCACAGATTCACGAGGGGCAGGGGCCATTTCAATTAAATCAGACATGTAAACATACGCGTTAATCTGCTCCCTTTCAACCACCAGCGGGAATATTGATGACACTTACAATGCAAAGTCCGCACTGTGACATTTTGTCTCTGAAATTTGAGAGGAGCCTACGATGCTAATCTTCACTGAAATGTATCACGTAAACAAACAATAAAAAGTACACTTTAGTAAAACTTTAAGTTTGCTTTCAAGTCTGTTACAGTTGAGTCATTGAAGATACTTGATGACGCAGAAGCCAATTTTCTCACAGAAACAAGTCATGCTTACAAGTGTGAAAATGTTGGACTTTCCTTAGTAAGTTAGTGTAACCAGTTTTAAAGTGTCACGTGTTGCCTTCCACATGCCCTTCTTGAAACATGAACTATGTACTAAGAAGTATTTATGCTCACATGGACAAGCTTTCCGTGGCAAAGTTTGCCTAACAATATTTTCATTCATCAATTTTTCATCCTTAGACAATTGAATTAATGGCAGCTGAACTGTTTTGGTTCTCTAAAAAAATTGTCCAGTCAGTACCCTAAGAATGTCCATGGCAGACTTTTTTAATAAAAACACTGTTTTTCAATAAACCAATAATAACAATGAAATACAAAGAGATTTCATTTTCCTAAACAATACATAAAGTACATGTTTGAAATACAAAGTTCTTGCTTTGCGATTAGAAGTTGTTTCCTGCTCCTAGTTATAACACACTCTGTACTCACATGACATGCTAACGTAGTAGGAGGACAATTCTGGCATGGGTCTTTCGGTCTTTTTCATGCATCTTTTTGTATTAGTGCGCAGGATTTTCTATCCATCGATGGAACTAATTTCAGACCCTAACTAAGGCTGTGCTAGCAACATTGAACTGGCCCTCATACCTAATTTTTCATGGCGAATTCTTAAAATCGGCGATTGAAAAGTGGCTCGGGGACATATCTGGGGTGGATCACAGACAGCTAGTCAAAAAATAACGTACACACTTTTGTAATTTAGGTTCAACCATTTTTCATTAATACCTGCTTCTGATTCCATCTAGCCATTTTTCAAGATGCTTATCCTCACAAGGATCACGGGAGTACCGTAGCCTAATCCCTGCTAACTTCAGGTGAAAGGCCGACTACACCCTGAACTGGTCGCCAGTCAGTCGATTGATTGTTAATCCAAGTGCGATCCCCGGACTTTGGCCAACATGGCCACTTCAAATGAAAATGGAGGAAGATTATGGAATTTTGGCCATGAATCCTTGAGGGTTTTTTCCAGTGTCCAGTTACTGTACAACTGTCTACCAAATGATGTGTCGATTAGTCAAACTGCTGATGTCTGGTTCCTGCTTCCAATTGGGGCTCATTTGGGTGAGTTTCCTTGCATCAGAGTTTCATATTCATCAGAGTACAAGTTATAGAATAGAATAGAAAGATGTTTGCTTCAGACCAAAATGGAGCACGATGTGTGAAATTTTGGGCATTGGTCCTTGAGACTTTTCATCCATACCACACTGACAGTGTTGTCCACCCTAGTTTGTGTTGATCAGTGGGATTTTTCTTTTCTAACTTTCTACAACTGAATGAGTTTTGTAGAGTTCATGTTCAGTACCCATAAAAGGTACATTTTCACAATAAGACATGCACTTGCAAAACATGTGCCTGGTGCTTTGACCCCAACGATGATAGCCATATCGTACGAGTAAAATTTTCAAACCACGTTGACAATGAAGGGTATGCCGGAGGCGTGGCATATTTTGACTGCAAGGTCTCTTGGGTGGGTACACAGCAAAATGGCTCCCGTGTTTGTGTGAGCACGTGTGTTTCAGAAGCTTCTTTGTGATATCTGACACACACTCTCTTGCGGATCTTTATTTAGGTTCCACTATATTAAGTACTTTCCCACTGAAATACAGCGCCAGCTGTACTCGCTGCGTGTTGTGGCTGCCGTTGCAGTGAGCCTGAGCAACACCCCCCCCCCCCGTCCCCCCCATCGCACTACCAGCTTGTGTTTTTCTGTCATGCAGACAGCTCTAATTCAATTAACCCTAATATTCATACCATCCGCTTGTGCTGAAACACACACGGGGCTGAAGTAGGGGGTCTTAATAACTTGTCGGTTTGTAATACTCATTTAACAGTAAACCCAAGCATCGCAATTATACCAGTGATTCTCAATTCCAATATGCTTAATGAAGGTTGGGAAACATGAATTTATACTCCTTAATAATACAAAGTAGGCTTCATTTGCCACCTTCAAGGTACTCAAAGTCACCTCATTCAATGATTGATATACATTACACACCAGTCACTCGTCATAAATGTAACATAAAATCTCATTTCCACACTAACAGTGGCATATGTAGGAAAAAATGGGAAGTGCCAAGTGTAATCTTGAAAGAGAAGAAAGAGGGATATCGGAGAGATGCAATAGCATCATCTCTCTAACTATATGCAACAGCGATGGAGCCCTACTATCAAATGGACTACAGCTTGTTTTACTACTACTGCTTTAAATAGCAATGATAAATCTGGTATCGTTGTCAGCTGCAGATTGGAAGGCACGTGAAGCTAAAGCAGGGGAGAGAACATAAAAAACAACTCATTGGCTTCTGTTCAGAATACTGGAATATGTTTATAACTAGGCATTTATTTTGGTCAAAATCCTTGGGAAGTAGAAGTAGTAGTAGGTGGCTAGCGAAGACCATTGCATGGATCCAACTAAAATCAATACAGCTCTGCTTACCTTTTGCTAAAATTGGTTTAGACAGTGTGGTTTGTCTGAGTTTAGTAATGGTTTGGGGAAGTCGGTGTTAGGGGCACATATTTTTCAAGTGAGAGATGCTATTGACAAAGAGTAGTGCATAATTTGAGAAACAAATAACCGCACGCACAGACATATTGCAGAAGCAGATTTACTTGGTAGTTGTTTTTTAGACCAGACCAGAGACCCAAGTATTGGTGTACAACAAATTTAAAAGTAAATTTTTCATCTGGGTAAACATGAGTGTGAATGTTTTTGACAACAGTATAAGTGCCCCGCAATCGGCTTGCGACCAGTTGAGGGTAAACCCCACCTCTCACCAAAATTTTGCATGGGAAAAGCTCCAGCATACCGGTGACCCTCTTGAGGATAAGTGATTCAGAGAAGGGTTGTCAACTTTAAATTTGGTTGGAGATCTTCAGGGAAACCACTGGAGTGTTATGATTCAACAAGAAATATTTTCCTATTTGATGTGTATTTTTTCAAGTGTAATTTCTTCATCAAACATATATATATTTTATGTTTTTTAGAATTTTCCATTGAAGAACTGGGACTGCCCCGGCCCCTGTGAAAACTGCCAAGTTTGGCTCACTCAAACCGTTTAAGTCCAAACTAGGCTGACGGAGCAAAGCAAAGATGGACGTATTCGGTGGCGCACCACGCTTCCTGGCATACCCCAGGCCGGTGGGGGTACAGAACGGAGCCGATGCAGTCCTAAAGTGTCAGATTGGTGGAGATCCCAGACCAGCAGTCATATGGGAGAGGAACAATGAGAAGATCGACCCACAAGGACGATACCGTGTCTTTGAGGATGGGAACATTTACAATCTGATCATAACAGCTGTTACTATCGAGGATAGTGGTCAGTATATGTGCAAAGCAAAAAACAGTATCGGTGAAACGTATGCAGCAGCCACACTGAAGGTTGAAGGGGAGGCACAAGAGCTGGAGTTAAGAGAGGAGAACAAACCGCGATTCCTCATCAAACCTCTCTCCACTCGAGCAGGCCGTGGAGAAGATGCGGTCTTCTCCTGTAAGCTCTGGGGAAGTCCAAGACCAGACGTGACCTGGGAGAAGGACGGCAGAAAGCTCAGTGAAATATTTGAAAGCACTCACTTCAGTGTGAGTTACCAGGATGGAGGATGGTTCCAGTTAAAGATCTTCAAGACACGTGCACCAGACGGCGGCGTGTACACATGCAAGGCAAGAAACGAGTTTGGTGAAGCCTTGGCGGGAGCTGTGTTGCTCGTCGATGCGGGACCCGGACGTGAGGAAGACTCAAACCGTAACGGCTACACCAACGGACACAGAAAACCTCACCAAGGAAAACATAGGATTAGCAGGCAGATGCCCAACCAAAACAAAGACCAGCCGACAACCAGGTCGACAAGAGTGAAAATGTTTGCAGTAACAGAGGGTAAACATGCAAAATTCCGTTGTTTTGTGACGGGAAAACCCAAACCAGAGATCATTTGGAAAAAAGATGGAAGGCTGATACTGTCTGGAAGGCGGTATTTGTTATATGAGGATCGAGAAGGATACTTTACACTCAAGGTTCTGTACTGTAAGCAGAAGGATAATGGTGTCTATGTCTGTGCTGCCTCAAATACAGCAGGCCAAACCCTCAGCGCTGTACACCTCTCAGTAAAGGGTAAGTCAAGACACTGTCAGAGTTGGGAGTAAGTCACCTTTATGCAGGTCATAAGTAAGTCTCGTCTTAACTCTCGAGTTTCAAGGCTCGTCCCAACTTCTTGTGTTTATGCTCAAAGAAGTCCACACAGATCACCATTAAATTCCAAGTCATTAATTGGGTTATGCAATTCTTAAATGAGGTTTTACAATCTTGCTTTGTAACATACTGCATAGTACTGCTATCTGAACCAGCATATAACATATTCACCGTCATATTGTATTTTTAATGGTTCTCAAATAACACGTTGTATCATACATGACTTTGATGTCTTCTCAGGTAAACTGGCAACCATATCATGAAGCTTAATATTTGACCAGCTATCAGTTGGCTAAACCATGGATTTGATGTAATTTACATGCCTTTGATGGTTTTAAAATGTCAGATGGAATCCGACTTGATTACCATAGGTCTTGTGTCTCCTATCTCTGAGTTGCAAACCTCGTATGTTGCTGTTCTCTTTTCACCCATTTGATGGAAAACATAATAATTGAATGCAAATAATTTGAAGACCCCCTCTATGATACTTGCTTCATGAGGTGGTCTCTGCACTCTGCATCATGGTATACAGGTGACTTGCCAGGATCGCAACACATAAAAACAACTTTAAAAAAACAACAACAAAAAAAGTAAATGGAAATGGAAATGTTTCCTAATGTAAACAGGCGAGTCTGGTTATGTAGTTCCAGTCTCATCCAAGTTGAGTCTCAGGTTCACAGTCTTTCTGATTTTAGCCAAGCTTAACAAGTATCCTTAAATTGCCGACTTAAGTCTGAAAGAGTTTTGACGGTGTAGGGAGTGTGCTTGTGTGTGCGAGTGTGTTGGAAACTAGGTTTGCATGTGTGAGCATGTGTGTGTACAAGCGTGGTTTTTTTTTTGGTTGCAGTTGAGTGTTGGTGTTCATGTTGCATGTCCTTGGATAGGATTTCCTTCCATTTGATGCGAGAGTGATGTCAGTGACATATGTCCAAGAAGGTACACTGAGATCATGAGGTAAATTCCAACAGTGATATTATTTCTGAAAAATTACCATCTGGTGAGGCCCCGAAGAAGGGACCACATGATTACCTTGGGGTGGGTTGATTCTTGATTCTCACATAGCTGTGCAAGGTCTATACGTAAAGGACGCACCACGAGCAAATGTATTTAAAAAAAAATACCCTCTTTGTTTTGTCGATGACATGAGTTGTTACTGGGAGCCAAGATAAATTAGGAGTCACATACTATTAAATGACACTGAATGTGACGGTACCAATTTTTTGTACTTCATGAGTGTTAATAAATCATTTGGTCATTCGTAAATCTTCACTTTTTTTTTCAATTTAACAGCCACTGGATTACAAAGCAGGTATGACCTCTTCGCTGTTTTCGCTTTTTAGTTTCTAGTTTTATAGATTTACTAAAGACAATTTCATATGAATGCTAGACTTTACACCCAATTTTTGGACTCAATTTCCTCAATCTCCATACTCTGGAATACCAAAAGGGTACGTTATATCAAAATAGACCACCTCACTGGATAGGGGAGCATCACAGTAATAAAATTAACTGGATTAAAAAAAATGATGTGATAAAATGAAAGAGATAAGAATTAAGGATTTTTTTATGTCAAACATTTTCCAAAATGTTAGACCCCGAAGTCAATTTAAATCATAAGGAAATGTGAGACTGAAGCCTTGACTCTTTGGTAGAAAAATGCCAGTGTTTCTTGGTAGTTGATAAGAAAATGTGATGTGGTGTCTGCTTGATGTATGCTGCATCTGAGCATTTGATTTTGATGGTCAAACTGAGTGCAAGAGCAATTGAAAGAATGACTTCAAACTTCATAAAATGAAAAAAAAATCACGTGTCATCAACCTATAATTTTCTTTCGTTACCGAATCTGATTAACGTGTGATTTTACGACACAAAATCCCAACCAAATAGAAACGTTTAAAAACGAGGTAGTCCTGCTTCTGGTATAGGTTTAGTATGACTTTGGCTAAGCTCCGTGCTGAACAGCCTTCTGGAATCTGCTGTACCCCACAAAACACACCCTCTTGAACAAGTATGCTGCAATCCTGCCAGCTCTCCAGGATGTTTACCACCACCCATGGATTGCTGTTAATTCAGAGGACTCCACCTGTCCGATACATCGACCGCACAGCTAGTTTGGTCATTATGATGCTTATTGCTAATTATGATGATGGTGCCATCCAACTTACCCCCATCTACAAAGAAGAATGATCAGTATGCTCCACTCTTCTGCTTCTGCCATGGTTTAACATCGCCACTGATCTGCCATCGTGTGGATTATTAGTTTGCTCTATATGAATTGTGCTGTGTCTCTCACGAGTCCAATTCTCCCACTTCGTTATTTGGTAGTGGATCCATTTTGATTTGATGTGAACATGAGTGAATCGGTGTGAGCGATGTCATGATGCTGTTATTGCTGTGTTCATGTGCAGCATGGAAATCGGAAGATTTATCCACTTCCGCTGCCCACACAATCACAAGGAAACATTCAGATATCGAAACATTGTCAAATTGAATTTTATATTAATCGGTATTCGGTAGTGTTGACAAAAGAATCAATTTCGGTGGCCATCCTTACAAAAGGTAAACAAAGAGATCTGTGCAGTGGTTCATAAGTGCAGTCCCCATAATTTAATTTACAATTGTTTCCTATGGCTTAGTGGTGTTGGTGACTAAAACTTTACTGTATTTCCTATCCAATGATCCAGTAATTTCATGATTTTTTTTAAAATTTCATATCCAAATCAGACACTTTTCTCATGATTTTTATCATTTTGTTTGCCAAACAAGAATTTTATACAACAAATTTTGTTTCAATATTTGACAATTTCGTGGTCAGTTTTTTTGGCATGATTAACAAGGGTAGAGGCAAAATAGTTTACACACGGAAAAAATCTTGCAATGGCAACTTTGGTTTAAACCAAAATGTACTTTTCTACTCCTGGTTCCAGAGCCACCAGTGCGGTTCAAACAACCCCTCATCGACCTGGAGGTATGGGAGCAGGACTTGGCTGTTCTTGAGTGTGAAGTACCAGAAGACTCTGTCCCAATCACATGGTACCTGGAGGATCGACGACTACAGCCAGGAGCTAAATATGGAATGGAAGAGTGGGGAACAAAACGCAGACTCACGATCCGTGACATTGGAGTAGACGACGACGGGATTTATCTGTGTGAAATGCCTGATGGTGGACGAAGCATCGCTGAGGTAGCAGTGAAAGGTAACTCTCAGTTACTTCACATATGAAATACTGTAAAACATGGGAATTAGAGTTTTTAAAAAAAATATTCAGTCAAATTTTGATTTTGTCTGAATCCTACATTTCCTCCTAAACGTTAAAAAAATGTTTTTTGTTTAAGTATTTTTTTCTGGTTTTGGTTGTCAAACTCTACCTCTTTAGGTCCAATTATGCGGAAACTTCCAAGGAAAGTTGATGTTTTGGAAGGTGAAAATGCTGCCTTTTGTGTTGAAGTGGAAAAAGAGGAAATGGACATACACTGGTACAAAGATGGCATAGAGCTATGTGAAACGCATCAGACAATCCTAAAGTCTTTTGGTCGAACTCATATTCTGGTTTTCGTCAACACGATGCCCCAAGACTCAGGATTTGTGACCTTCTTTGTGGGAAGATCCAAGACTTCCTCTCAGCTCAGAGTCAAGGGTAGGGTTTAGTAAATGACTGTATCGCAACACAAAGTTTACGATTATCACAACCTTGTCAAAATTTATCGAAATAATTTTCTTTCAGCGGCCAAACATTGTCCTCCGAGTTGTCCAGTGGGAGTGCAGATTAATACAGAGCGGGCAAATGCAGCACTTCTTTCGTGGACTCCAGCCCAGGACTCACGCAAGAACCCTCCGTCCGGTTATGTATTAGAACGACAGGAAGTTGGCACGGGTTCACAGGAGTGGTTACAGTGCCTGACCACGGACTCGGCCACCTCGGTGGAAATCCTCGGTGATAGTGTGCCTTGCGAGGCCGATTATCGATTCCGTATTTGTAGTGTCAACAAATATGGAAAGAGCAACAATGTGGAGTTCCCAAGAGCAGTGCACTTGGGTAAGTTCAGTTCACCAATGAATCATTGCCATGGTTGATTATTTCTCATGTTATTTCTCATTATTTTATTCTTCAGTTCCAGTAGCCAGGATACAAACCCCCTTACAAGATGCTCTGGTTCCAGAAGGACAAGATGCAGTCTTTACCATTGAATTATCTGCGTCTGTTATCGGCTCGTGGTTTCTAAATGGCACACAGCTTCAGGATGATGAGCGTTTTTCTATGCGTCGCTCAAGAACACACCAATCTCTTCGGATCCAAGGGGTTCGAGACACCGAAAACGGAGCTGAAATAACATTTATTGCATACGGGATACGAGATTCAGCTGCACTCTATATTCAAGGTGAGTTTCTCATCACCGTAGCGATATGAGTATTGTCTTGTACTACATAAACATAAACACAAGTATTCCTCCATTTTAATCACTATGATCTTGGATTTTCTCAAATCTACAGCCCCTCTCGTCAAATTTTCACTGCTGTCTGAAATGGATCGAAACAAATTTGTTGAAATTGGGAACCCTATCGTGCTCTATTGCGAGGTCTCGGACCCCGCGGCTCCAGTGCACTGGTACAAGAATGGGGTGGAATTACAGACAACAGATGGTCTTCACATCCAGTCAGAGGGTAACATGAGGAGGATTGTCATCCAGTCAGCAGAGTTCTCACACTCAGGAGTGTATTGCTGCGACGCCATTGATGATGTCATAAGGTTCAATGTGGAAGTTGAAGGTAAGTGTGACTTATTATCATCAAGTGGTAGTCTTTTTTTTTTTTTTTCGAAATGTTGAAATTGTGTAAGATGACCCATTTGTATCCTCTTTTAAAGCTTTCCTTATGAAAAATAAGTAATATATAACTGTATCTACATATCTATAGCCCCATCTGTAAGGTTTTCAGCAATTCCTGAAGCAGCGAGGAACAAAACCGTCTGTGTTGGCTCCCCTATTCTTTTACGTTGTGAGCTGTCAGACCATGATGCCCAGGTGCACTGGTACAAAGATGGCTCAAGGCTCTTCCCGCAAAGTGGAGTAAATATTCAAATGGATGGACTGGTGAGGAAGTTGGTTATCCCTTCAGCTGACTTTTACCACTCTGGGTTGTACTGCTGCAAGGCAAAGGGTGACACCGTCACATTTAATGTGAACATAAAAGGTGATTTGATATGAAGCAATATAAAAATGTACTCCTATGCAAAGCAACTAACTCTATCATGTGTACGCAGTTGTTTAACTTTGACCATTTATTTGAGTCTATTAGAAAAATGTAAGTAATTTAGGTCCTGTAAGGTGTCAGGTTTAACTAATGGATAACAGATCTCTACAGTTGGCTTAATTTTGACAGTGGATATTGAATTATATCTGTAGCTCCACCGGTGAAGTTCTCCCCACTTTCTGAAGACATGACGACCAAATCAATTGAAGTGGGAAATCCGCTTGTACTCCAGTGTGGGATTTCTGATCCCGAAGCCCATGTTTGCTGGTACAAGGATGGAACACAGCTTGTTTCAAGCTCAAAATTTGAAATCCAGTTGGATGGAACCACAAGGACTTTAGTTGTTCAATCTGCAGAGCTGCACCACTCTGGTGTGTACCAATGTATGACAAAGGATGACACTGTGTACTTTCAAGTCGAGATAAAAGGTGACTTTTTTGTCTTCTGCGTAAATATTTTAATGTCAGCCCTTATTTCAAGATACCACTGATAACCCCTGCTACAACCTCATGTAGTTTGTATGATCTCTCCATTCGGAGTTTCTTTAACGCTAGTGGTGCACTACAAAATCTCCAAAGCCATTGAATACTGAAAGTTACTTTTTCAAAGTACTGTACTCATTTGGCTTTCTGAATTTCTAATACCAGCCAAACCGACGATGCCCTCCAATAACTTTGATGTTAAGAGAGCCAAGTCCTTTGAAATGGGCGAACCTTTGGTGCTGGAATGTGAGGTCACAGACTCCACATTGCCTGCGCAGTGGTTTAAAGATGGCGTAAAGCTCTTCCCAAACAAAGAGCAGGACATACAGAGTAATGGCTCTTTGAGACGACTCATTATCCCTTCTGCAGAGCTTGTGCATGCAGGGCAATACCACTGTGAAACATCAGATGAGACTGTTCGCTTCATTGTGGATATGACAGGTATACATCGATTGAATCCAAAAGCAATTCCGGAAGCTGTCTGTAAACTGTGACCAACTAACATTGTGTTTCTCACTTGTGTCAAATGTTGTTTTTATTGTTCTGTAACTTTTTCTTGAAGTGTTGACAAACGAATTTCGACCTGCTAACACAAATTCTCGTGTATTCATTTTCTTCTTGGCCTTATTTATTAACAATTAGAGATCATTGAATAGTTTAACTTCCATCACTTAATCAGAGTATGGATGTGTACAGTTTATCCTCAATTATGATTTGAGTCATCACCTTTAGCTCCATCTGCGACATCATCACCCTCACGGAAGTTTGTGGAGACCCGATCTCTTGAGGCACCCTGCTCCTTCAAACCAACACGTCAAATTTCAGACCCTGAGAGTCATTGCCTACGGAAGGCAGAGGTGTCCCTTCAAAAGGTTAAAGCTACAGTATCAAACACAGAACAAGACGTTGGAATAGAAGACATAAAGAAGACACTTGTAATTGAACCAAGGAATCCATCAAACGCTGGCGCATACTACTGTGCAACTGCAGATGATCTTGCTCCATTAGTTGTAAACACTCAAGGTGATTTTATCTTTTTTTTCATTCGTTTCGATTTTGTATATGACTAACCAACTTTAGTATGCGTTCTCGATTTGTGTTTGTTATTGTTGTGCAAAGTTAATGTGCCACTTTTTGTACCCCCCACCCTTAATGATTGTCCGTAGTGTCAGCTGTGACATATGGGCCAGAAGTTGAAAGGGCCAAATATGCTGAAGACCGCCTCCCAATTGTGCAACAATTTGAGATTTCAAATCCCATTGCCAAAGCTTGTTGGTACAAAGATGGAACTCCAATCTACCCAAAAATGGAAACTGTTTTTGAACCTGAGAGCTACACCAAAGCCTTGCCACCACCGGTCACAATTGATTTGTCTAGTGTTGCGAGTTTCAGCTGTGAAACATCTGCTGACGCACAGTTAAATGTGGACATAAAAGGTGTTTTTCCCCATGTCATATTTGGAATAGTTTGTTTCAGGTTGGGAGATATGACACCCTGTTCATTTTTTTCTCTTTGGCTTTGTCCAAACAGCAGAACAGTGTCATTATGGTGGTGAGATTGGTGAGATGTCTGATGCATCTGCCCAAATAACTGCGGATGTCAAAGGTGATTTAATATATTTGAGCTCAGTCTTCCATTTTAACCCAGCCCATACATGCCACTAACAATGGTGGTGTTGTAGTTTTGGCTCGATCAGCTGAGGCACCTGCCCGTTTGATCTGAAAAATGCTTTTTACCATTTTGGCCTCCATATTATATTCCATTCTGTTGTCTGCGTTCTTGGGAAAAAAAATGGAGATCGTTACTCGAGCAGTTGCTCAAACTAACATACTTGTTGTTTGGTCCCTTCATTTTTCACAGTAACAGACATCTTTGCTCTTTAAATGCTGCTTTCAACTCTTTAAGATCATTCCATGCAGTACATAAAACATCACCTGATCCTCTCAAACTTTGCCCGGTTGCAAGGACAAGGAACTCTTATGAAAGCAATGCAATGTGCATCTTAAAACGAGTAAGGTAATTTCTTGTAATTTATTTGCAATTTTGTAAGTGGAACTATAAGAGCTCAATTTCAGACCAAATCTGGTCGACTATCTTGTTTGTCTTTGCAATGAATTATCTCATAACTCCATCCTAACCCACAATGACCTCGATTAAATTCTGTTGTGAGAAGAACCATTGAGACCAACAACCTCTGAAAACTTTTCTGCTTGTAGCTACACGGCCAAGGTTTTCCTCTGAACAAGAGAAGACCATCTCGACTGATGATGAGTACATTCCCTCAAATCACAAGTCTGCTATCTCCAGCGGAGGGAGGAAAAATTCTCAAACAAATGAAGAACATTGCACACACAAGACAACTCCTCAGTCAACTAATGAATACATGACTGACAGGATTTTAACGAAAAACAAAACTGAGCTAAATTATCAACAAAAAAGCATATATGTCAAATCTCCATCTGACTGCATTCCAATTAAGCCCTGTATCATGAAACCTGACCCATACTATCCCACTAAACATCTCACAGAATCCCAAGGTGAGGAACTGTTTTCCCATATACAGAAGACAAAAAACCCTAATGTTACTGAACAGTTTATGACTTCCTTGCAGACATCTGTCCCATCAGAGGTTTTTGATTCCTTCCAGAGTACAAATGTTGAATCAGAGGAATGTAGTCTCAAGACTGTATCCGCTCAGTTACAAGAGCGCCATAGCTCAGCACCAACTGCTCCGTCGTCAGACCTAGGGGACATCCAAAAGACTTCCACCCCGCAGTCAAAGCACTTTACCAACCGCATAGAGACTGTATCAGTCAAATTAGACAGGCTTTGCAACACTGTAAAGAGTCCCTACAAGGAGAAGTCTTTCAGTTCATTGCAATCCACCACAGGAGGACCAGAGGAGCCCCACAATTCCACAGTTATTCGAGACTTCCTGAAAAATAATCTTCTCAATTGCATCCAGAATAAGATACTAATTTCAAATGACAGTCCCAATTCCAGACAGACAATTTACAAATCAACAACATCATCAACTGTCTCCTCGGCAAAGAGTGATAGGCCTGATACTACATCTTGTTTATCAATGGAACTGAATGACTCTCAACATCCAGAACATGACCTACTAAAGGAAAATTCAAATTTTCATCCTCCGTTTGTTGGACTGGGTAACAACCGTCCAACAGAGCAGGCTGTGACTACCCAACAATGTGAGTCCATGATGGAAACAACAGTCCAGACGGCTTGTCAGCACAATCCGGAGGCTGCAAAGGCCCAAGTGTACGTCACTCTGATCTCTGGGCAAGGATCGTCGATGCAGTTTTCAGGGCAAGGATCGCCTGTGCAGTTTTCAGGTTCTGCCTGTTTCGATGAGACAAGTTTCCAGTCAGAAGAGAGCTATCCCTCAAGGACATGTGGCAGTCACAGCAATGTCACTGCAAATAAGGTGGCTGTTGAAGGTGATTTAAATGGTTAGCATCAGCAAAGAAAAAGAGCACAATCAGATATTTGGTAGGGATCATTAACATTGTAACGATGATGTATTTACTTAATTGAAACAAAAATAACATTTGGGCAATGTAAAATGCAAATGTAATCTGCTGAAAGATCAATCATAATTATAGATTTTGAAGCTCAGTAAAAGTCTGTAAAATGGAGTTTGGATTCAGAAATTTCTGAGTTATTTTAAATACAAAATGTTAATTTGCTCCACTGTTTTGTGAATCAGTAATAGTGATGCAATTTTCTCTCAATGTACCTCAAAACATCCCCAGCTCCACCTGTGACAATTTCAACACCATGTCAGACTGAGAAGATCAATTCTGCGGAAATGGATGACCCTAAAGCGCTACCCATAGTGCTACCATGTGAACGATCCCCTCCAGATGAAGTAGTCACTCCTTACGAGGATGGAATACTACTCATCGAAAAGGCTTGCCAAAATATACCGGTAGATGAGTCCGCAAGAGAGCTGGCTTTGCATTCGGATGTGCTATCCAGTGCAGAGGTTTACAGCTGTGAGACAACAGATGATGCAATGCCATTTCGAGTGGACGTTAAAGGTGACAAGCAGTTCTTGTCGGGATAGTGTGTGCTAATGGAATTTACTGAACATTTGCAATTTACATCAAGATTATCACTCAAGTGTGGTATAACTTGGACAAAGTACTTTAATTATTCTTTTCTTAAACCTTCCCCTGCACTGTGAAACCTTTGTCTTTGTGCTTTTCCTTACTGCTTTTTACCCCGTCTTCCCTTAAAACCCTTTGACATTCTTGTCCATTCCCTTAAGAATATCTTGTGCAAATGGCCAACCTCCAGTAACCACTGATTGAAAACATTGATTGAGCAAATGAGGATAAAAAAGACAGTCCTCTTCCGTTGATTGGATGTCCCTGAATCCAAAAAGCTTCTATCTATATTGAGCTTGATTGCTCGCCCTTTTGAATTGGCATTCCAATTAACCGACATGTTTCTTGCTATCCTTTTCATTACATCATTAACTTTATATACTGTAGCTGTCTTGCGTTCGCGCAATGTAATAACATCCCGGAATCTTGATCTTGATGAGATAAAATATATGGTGGTGTGGATGATGACAGATCGAGTTACTGACTCACCTCTTTCAAACATTGGACATGGGCAACTCTATACTTGTCAGTGATTTTGCCACAATTGAATCCATTTAAAGCTAAAGATGGATGGTGGACACGAACTAAAGAGAATAGTGAGATACACAGTTGCTTTACAAGGATAGGTGTACTGTATGTGCCTTCATCCAGGATTAGTGGCTATTACAAGTTTAAAAAAAATGCATTCTGTAGTTATCTGTCTGTCTGCAGAGAGAATTAAATGTCTCAAAGAGACAGCTTGCGACATTTTTTTACCTTTTATTGCCATGCACTGCCAAAAAAAGCATTCTTTCAATGATTGTATTTTGAGATATTTGGTTCGTAAGTAAGTTTTCAAAACTAACTGGATTTTGCATTCTATCCTTTAGTTCCACTTCAGACATTTTCAGCTGTAACAGAGGCTGAGCAGAAACAAACAGTCACGGCAGGCTGCCCCATTACTCTCCAGTGCGAGTTGTCGGATCCCACAGGAAAAGTCACATGGTACCATGATGGAACAAGGCTCCTTCCTCAAACCGATATAGACATCCAGTCAAGGGATAATTTGAGAAGACTAGTTATTCCATCCACCGAGCTGGCTCATTCCGGTGTATACCGTTGCGAGTCGAAGGACGACAACATCCAGTTCACTGTGGAAGTGAAAGGTGACGCTCGCAAGAGTTTTACCTTGTTGTGCATTCCCAACTAACTAAAACAGGAAGGTGTCCATGTTTCCAACCAACTTACAAAATGTTCTTAATCCATTTTCTTACCTAACTTGGTTTACTACTCTTTGAAAATGGGCTCTCCTCAACTTGTTGAACAATTTTACAGGTTTTTGTGCATGTAAAACAAACAAAAACAAGGTATAACTACTACTGGAACTGAATAATGCTGTACATTCTGTGTTCCCTTGCTGTGGTATATTTTGATGAACACATATTTGATACAACAAAATCTCAGATAATTCTCCCTTCTACTTATACATTCATATTTTTATTTTGAGAAGTGTCCTACTCAACGGCATGTGTCCAAAAATGCTTGCGACTTAACCCTCATATTATGTTGCTGTATTGATTGTAGTGGACTAACAATTTAATCCACTACAAATATTGATACTGAGAAACAAATGTTAATTGTTTGTGTTGTTGTTTCGGATACTTTTGATGAATGGGTCAAACTGACCTTGAACATTCTTCCTGTTCCTGGAAAACAGATGTAAAGGGAGAGGTAATCAGTCAATACAAAATAAGTTTTGATCAAATAAATGTAAGCAAATAAAATTTGTATGGAATGCCACATTATTTCCAAATGTATAAAATGTTTTAGCAGTGGCGCAGGGCCACGTTGTTGTGGCGTATGGGACATTCATTCATTCATTCTTACCTTGAATACTTCATCATAGCGTTTCTCATTGACATTTTCCATGGATGAGCAGTGCAAACATGTGCCACATCTGTTGTGGCGGCAGATTCTTTTTAAAATGCACAATTGTCAAATGAGACAAAAAGCCATCTTTTTTACTCTCTTTTTAATTTATTAGGCCTCTTCATCCAATTGCTGTTTCTATTATTTGCTTTTGGCTTCATTTAGATCTTGAAATATTTTTTTGATAACAAAGATGCTTGAATGCTTAATACATGTTTATTCATGTATTAAGAGAGTCCCTTTTTTTTAAAATGTCTTATACATATAGCGCTTCCCACGAAGTTCTCAGAGCTTCAAGAGGCTGACAGGAACAAGACCTTCCAAGAGGGCTGCACCATTGTCCTCAGCTGTGAGGTCTCTCAGGATTCTGTAGTTGACTGGTACAAAGATGGGCTCAAACTACAACAACAAAACAATTTGGAGATCCAAACAGACGGTCTAAGAAGAACACTTTTGATCCCTTCAGCTGAAACCACACACAGTGGAAAGTATGAATGTGCAACATCTGACGACAACGTCACATTCAAAGTGGACGTAAAAGGTGATCGATTTACTCTCTCTTACCCTCTTCTTTTGTTATTTACCGCACATTGAATCATTTTCTTCTGTTTTCTATTAGCAGTAAACTTTCAACTATCTTGGCTGTCTCCAAGTATGACAATCTGTCAGGATACTCAAAATTTACATTGTTGTTTACTCTTAGGCCAACTGCCACATATTGCGCCAATCCCGCATTCTGAAAAACACAGGATTATTGCAGCAGGTTCTCCGATTATTCTCCAGTGTGAGGTATCGGACTCAGTTGCCCAGGTTTCATGGATTAAAGATGAGGCTGAACTCTTTTGCAAAACCGGCCTCGACATGAAAAGAGATGGGTACCTCCGAAAATTAATAATTCACTCTGCCAAAACATCAGACTCGGGTCTCTACGGCTGTAAACTTGCTGAAGATGTTGTCACATTTCATGTGAACGTCCAAGGTGGGATTTTCTTGTGTTGAGTTAACACAGGATCGATCACAATGAGCACAATGTTTTAGAATGAGTTACAGCCAAAGATCTTCTCTCATCTCATTTTTAATCTCCAAATATTTTCCATTTACCAGCTGCTCCTGTAAAGTTTGCAGCAATTCCAGACAGAGAAAGGAACAAAATGGTAGTGTCAGGCTGCCCAGTTAAGATGCAATGTGAAGTCTCAGAGCCAACTGCCGAAGTCCAGTGGCATAAGGACGGCGGACAACTGCTGCCAAAAAGTGATTTTGAAATACAAACTGAAGAGACATTGAGAGCATTGATTATTAAAGCTGCAGAAGTCAGACACTCCGGTGTGTACAGCTGTGATTCTGCAGATGACCACATAGAATTCAAGGTGGATGTTGCAGGTGATTTACATATTTTCAAAATAATTAACCTTTATTTTTGTGCAACTAAAACAACTATACGACTTGACATTGTTTTAATACTGTGAGACAACGTACACGACGGTAGGTTAAAGTTGCTTAATCATTGAGAATGAAAAACCTGCAGTGTCCTTAAATTTTTTTCCTCTCACTTTTGTGATCTGCTGTTTGGTTTGGTCTGGTCTAACCGGTGTCGTCAACCCTGGTTTCAACACAAAATCTCAGATAAATGGACTGCATGCTAGTCGACCCGCAAGTACAATATGTTCTTCCATCTTTTAGCTGTAATCTGGTGTACTGTATGTGACAAAGCCAAGCGTGGCAAATATTGATTCATTAAATGTTGAAGCTCTGCAATTCTTGTAGCACTGATTTTATTCTCAGCTGTTCCAGAAGTTAAAGCCAGGCAGGCAGTTGAAGCAGGCGATACAGACAAAACACAACGCAAGGGCTCATGCTCCACAGACCACCCTGCCATGCATAAGGATGGAATAAAGCATTTTTCCAAATCAGCAACAAAGATTGATTCGGAAGACCTCACTAGGACACCTGATCTGGACTCAGCGATGTCTTCAGTCTCTGGGGTGTACGGTTGTAAAAGTGATGATGGGTCAGAGTCCAACGATTGCTATGTGGAGGTGAAAGGTGATATGCATAGCTTTTTCTTCTCAAGATTTCATGGTAGAGTTGTGTACTCTGCCACGACTTCTAATATCATTGAAAAGTAAAACCACCCGTCAAAACGCTCTAATTCCATCATACGTACTTCAAGTACTTCACATTCCATTGTTACACTGCTTGAAATATAATTAACATCCATTTCTAACGTTAATGTGGAGTGGTAAAATAAAAAGTGTGGAAAAAATCCATCACCGCATGTTTTAACTGCTGTGTGGCTGCTGTGTACGTGAACTCGAAGAGTGAGTCAAAAGTACTGATTAGTGTAAATTTCCTTTATGTGCCTTGTTCTTCAGCCCCACCTGTAACATTTGCTGACATCCCAGAGGAGGAGGTTTTCAAGAGCGTGGTGGAGAACTCTCAGCTCAGCCTGTTGTGTGAAGTGTCGAAGGTCGATGCTGTTGTCCAGTGGTACAAGGACGGAGCGATAATCCAGCCGAGTGGGAAAATTACCATCCGATCTGAAGCAACAAAGAGGCATCTCACAATTGAATCATCCGAGCTATCTGATTCAGGCATTTACACGTGCCGTGTAGGAGATAACACTGTAATCTTCAAGGTCAATGTTCGAGGTAAGAATGTCTTATTTTGCACAAATACAGTTAAACTTAAGAATGCCAATTGGTTAGGTGTGCATTTCTTACCGTTCCTTCCAAGAACCTCCAGTGATGATCATATACCCCAAGGAAGATGTCCACCTTGACCGTCATGTACCTGAGGAAATTATTCTCAGCTGTGAACTGTCTCGTCCAAACGGAGTGGTAAGCTGGTACAAAGATGGCCAAAAGCTCCAGAAGAGTGAGAATATCAAACTGAAGGTTGAAGGCCCCTATCGACGACTCAAGATTCTTAAGAGTGGAGTTGAGGATTCTGGAGAATACGTCTGTGATACAGATGACGATTCAATATTTTTTAATCTCACTATTACAGGTAAAATCCATAAAATTGTGTGTGTGTGTGTGTGTGTGTGTGTGTGTGTGTGTGTGTGTTGTTTGGTTGGGTTTTATGACATAGAGGTAGAGAGGTAATGACCCTATGAATGCTATTGTCCCTTCCAAGTCTCATTTATAATATACTAGCCAATGATTCTACCCTTGTCTACAGATGAGCTGGAAGGCAGGTACTAATTAGAAACACAAGACACTTTTATTAACCCATAACTAGATTCCTTCACATGAAACATAGCCTACAGGCTCTGTTTTAGATGATCAAAAAAGTCAGTCGGTTAAATTAGACTAGACTAAGATTTCATTTGTAGTCTGGCAATGGATAGGTGAACATCTACTATGGTCAGAAACTCCTTTTACAGAAGTCTGTAACAACACCACCAAAACTGTTTTGCTTATTAGATTTCTGCACGTCAATGGATTTGTTTTGGAATACCCAGGGTTACAAAACCTATACTCAAAATTTCCATGGGACAGAAAAGCTCCCAAAAGTAGACTGATTTAATTTAATGTTACAAGTCGATGTTGAGAGTGCTGAAATTTGTTTTCGTTTGAGGGCTTTAACCAAACAATTTGATTTTGTCAATATTTAGAACCTCCAGTGAAGATTGTATCTCCTAGTCAGTCCCAAATGGAACTGTGCCAGCAGATGTCAGAGAGGATGGTACTGAGCTGCGAGATCTCACGGCCAAATGCACTGGTCCGTTGGTACAGAGATGGTCTCGAGGTAGAGGAGAGCGACAACCTCATACTGGAGGTAGACGGTGTCTACAGACGGCTCATTATCCCCAAAACCACTGTAAAAGATTCCGCTGAATATGTCTGTGACACAACAGATGACTCCATGACATTCTTTGTGAATATAGCTGGTAAGAAAAGGCATAACAATACAATGTGAAAAGTTTTATGATGAACCGCATTTCACCACATTTCATACATTCACAGAGCCTCCTGTCCGCTTCGTCCGTTCACGAAAGATAGTAAACAGACTGGAAAAACTCATTGGTGAAACTTTGGTTCTGGACTGTGAAGTCTCTCGACCGAATGCTGTGGTTGTCTGGAAGAAAAATGGAGAAGAAGTGGAAGATTCCAAAAATGTCACAGTCCTTGAAGACGGTCTAATACGTCAATTAACTGTTCATTCACTGACTGTAGAAGATGTGGGTACCTATGTCTGTGATGCCAAAGATGATGTGATGGATTTTCACGTTAAAGTGAAAGGTAGGTCATAATTATTAGTCATCTACATCATAATGTTTTAAAGATTGTGTATTCAATGTCTCTTCTTGTTTGTTCTCAGAGTTGCCCGTACAAATCATTGGGAAAACCAATGCAAAAACCGAAAAGCAATTCCTAGTTTCTGATGACATAATTCTAGTGTGTGAACTGTCCAGACCAAATGCTTCTGTCAGTTGGTACAAAGACAATCAACCAATTGACAACACTGAGCGTTACTGTAGCGAAGAGCAAGGTGTTTTCCGATCATTGGTCGTCCTAAACGCTTCGCTCGAGGATTCGGGAGAGTACACTTGTGATGCAGTGGATGATAAGATGGTCTTCCACATCACAGTTGCAGGTAATTTCCTTATTATGACATTTCTTTGATCAGGAAGACGTTTACTGCTAATGTTTTGTTTTTTGTTTAGATCCTCCAGTCAAGATTGTTGGAAATTCTGGCAACCCGGAGCATCATATATTAGTAGCGGGAGAAGAACTTATTTTAGAGTGTGAGGTGTCTCGGGCAAATGCCACCGTTCAGTGGCTCTGCAATGACAAGATACTGAAAGCAGACACCCGGATGAAAATTTACTGCCACGACGTCACAAGAAAACTTACTCTCTCCAGACTTCAGCCATCAGACTCCGGAAAATATGTTTGTGATGCAGCAGATGACAAGATGATCACAATTGTTGATGTCCAGGGTATGATAAGAATGTGAATATCTTAAAATACCTTATGAACAACATGTATTCGATTGAAATTCATCTTTAACTTCTCATTTTTCACCCTGCAGAAGAGCCAGTCAAGTTTGTGAATAAAAAGGCAACTAATAAAATCTTAGCCTATGAAAGTGAAAGTGCAACACTTTGTGCCACTGTGAGCCAAGACAAAGATAATGTGCGCTGGCTGAAAGATGGCCAATTACTGAACAAGGATAACGTTCACATCTCCAGCGAGGGTTGTACCCACAAGCTCACCATTAATCCCCTGCAGCTGTCAGATTCTGGAGACTATGTCTGTGATATACATACAGACGATATGATTTTCAGTCTTTTTGTGAAAGGTAAGTATTTCAGAATCGAATCACAAGGAGATGCCCGTCTCCATCAGAAATATTTCCTGTCAACAAGTTAACTTCTCTACTATGATATTCTAAACAACCTCGTCAGAAATGAAGGTGAAATTCATCCGCCCACTGGAGAATGTTACGTCTCTGAAGGGCAGCAGCCTCACGTTACGATGTGAGATCAATAAGCCAAAAGGAGACGTCCAATGGGTGAAAGATGGCCAAGAGATCTTGCCAAGCCGTCGCTACAGAATAAGGGCACAAGGTCGAGAGCGAAGTTTCATGATCTTTGAAGTGCTTGACGAAGACGCAGGCCAATATGCCTGCGAAAGCACAGATGACAGAACTTTTGCTACTGTCACTGTTAAAAGTAAGTAAATGTCAAAATTATTTGATCTTTTAAAAATTTGTCTCAATGACTTTGCCAATGAAAATGAACGTGACAATTTCTACTCTCCCAGCCCCTCGTGTTGTGGAGTTCATAGCAGAACTCCGTAACATCACAGTTCGTGAGGGGGAAGACGCCGTTTTTAAGTGTGTGGTTTCACCAGTGGACACTCAGTTGGTGTTTTGCCTGAATGGCAAACAGGTAGCCTGGAATGAGCGCACTGATGTTTCCAGCAATGGACTGTGCCACATGCTCCGCATCCGCAACTGCAAGGTTTCAGATGCCGGCATGGTGACAGCTGATGCGGAGGGATTGATATCAAAGGCTGAACTCAGAGTTCAAGGTGAGTGTCCTGTCCATCAACAAATTAAGCTTTTCCTACATATTTGTCACAGTCCCAATTTTTTATTTGACTTTTGTGAAGAGTTGACTTCACTGCCACTATGAAGAGCTCATATCTTATTTTTTTTTGCTGTCAAGTCAAAACAAAGTCAGAAACGTGGAAGTTGACTCACTCATATCTGAAGGCTACACTGTATGTTTTCAATAGCCATCCATCCATTTTCTGAGCCACTTATCCTCACGAGGGTCGCGGGAATGCTGGAGCCAATCCCAGCTGTCAACTGGCAGGAGACAGGTTACACCCTGAACTGGGTGCCAGCCAATCGCAGGGCACATGGAGACTGACAACAGTCGCACTCGCAATCACACCTACGGACAATTTAAAGTCTCCAATTAAGGCATGTTTTTGGGATGCGGGTAGAAACCGGAGTGCCTGGAGAAAACCCACACAGGTACAGGCAGAATATGCAAACTCCACACAGGTGGGGCCGGAATTTGAACGCTGGTCCTCAGAATTGTGAGGCCAACGCTCTACAGCTGCTCCAATGTGCCGCCCTGCTTTTCATCAGACCAATAAATACTTACGCACATATACTAGTAAAATCTACTTTAGTACAGTAATAATTCCAAGCATTTGTTCTTCATTATCTCCCAGAACTTTAAACCGGCTAGCACTGTCATCGGCGTCATTCATTCTTTTTTTGTGTTTTTTTTTGTTTTTTTTTTTTTTTTCAGAACAGCAGGTAATGTTCACTAAGAAGATGACAGCAGTTACAGCTGAGGAATACGCCGAGGCGACCCTGCAGGTCGAGGTGAGCCTCGATTCAACGGAAGTGCAATGGATGAGGCAAGGGGTGCTGATCCACCCCGGGGCCAAGTACACCCTGAAAAACAAGGGCAACAAACACAGCCTCACTATCCACAAACTGGCCATGTCCGACCAGGGCACATACAGCTGCGAGACCCTTCATGACTGCACGCAAGCTCAGCTCATGGTGGAACGTGAGTGCGCACGTTTCCGCTATGCCGCCGCTGTTGTTTATTTACCTCTATTGCTGATGTTGCCGCATCTTGCGAACGCTCCTCCCGTGCACGTCAAGGAATCAATAACTGAGTATGAGTAATTTGAGTGCGCAAGGACCAGCGGGGCGCATTTACTGAGAAGTGATTGCAACTGACAGCTGACTACCACCCTGAATTCAACTTCCACTGTGAGAGCAGTCGCTGTATTTGTGGGATATAAGCGCAGGCAGCAAACGTAATCACACTTTGTATCAAAGAAAATATATATATACTAAAACTAGAAATATTGATCCAATTGCTTCAATAAAATAACAGTACAAAGCACTGAAAAACACTTTATTTCAAAAGCTTTTGTTGCGAATTTCTGAGAGACGTTGGCAAAGTGAGTCACTCAAAATATTTATTGAGAAGATTTCATGCCGGACGCCGGGATTCGAACATAAATATTTGAAAACTCTGCTATATTGGATTTCATTGTAGGTGCATGTCCACTGTGAGAGAGATAATCTAAAAAGAAAAATCTAACAATCACAATGTGTGATATATATATATATATATATATATATTTTTTTTTTTTTTAAATTTATTTTTATTTTTTTTTGAACCAAGGCTGCGGTAATGAGTTGAGCCGTAAAAACTATTAAGTAACAAGTATCAACACAGAAACAAAAGGGTCAAGGTCAATTACTGTATTTTAAAAGCTCTTTAAGAGTATCAGTCATTAAGCTGGTGATCTGTGATGGTCTGTGATAAAAAAAAATAATTTGGGCAATTATGGCAATTGTATTGAAATAGAGGCCCTAAAAGGGAAATTACTTATGCAAATTACTAATAGTCATAGTACAGTAAAAAGTTAGCAGTTTCAATGGTGACGGTGCCCAGGGGCACACACGTCCTGTAAACACAATTATTCCTGTGACCCTCCGCCCACAAGGCGACTTAAGGTCTGTTCTTTCATCACACGTAGGGGTGGGAAGGGGAAAGTCAGAGCCTGAGGCTGCTGGCATCCCCATTGAATTTGGATCAGCCCTCATTGCTGCTAAATTTACACCCTGGCCTTCAAAACCAAGGTTGTTGTCATCAGGTCTCCAAAATAAACACTCCATTTTTTCCACAGGGAATGGTCGCCTACGTTAAAAACGCTGAAATATGTTGGCAGTTTCGACAACGGCTTTCGCGTAAAGCCCCCACGCTCAGATGAGCAAAATGTCAGAAGACTGTGATGTTCAAAACAGAATCGCAGCCAGGAATATGGAAACAACCTGCTCAGTGTTTGAAACGTTACCTCGGTTTAAGTACTATTTGGATCGTTACCTGGAAAACAAAACAAATTGAAGAAAGGGCCCCCATCATTTTCGTGGTGACCAAGTTTAAATGTTATACTCCCCCAGCATTAGATAGTGTGAACAAAAAAAAAAAACTCTTCAATTCGTTATTTTACTAATATATCTTAATGTTGATCTGCACCATTTTAGCATACATACATTAGTTTTTCTTTCATTTGTTTGCTATTTCGCACAAATGAATAGAACATTTTTAAATGAAGATGTGCATTTGTTTATTTTGCTAATTTGCCCAATTGCTGCAAGCCTGCATAATTGATACACAATTATGAAAAATTAACCAAAACATTTAATAAATTAAATTATATTACTAATATTCTTTGTTGCATTATTAACAATTATTGTTTTAAGGCATTGAATTATTTTATTTATATCACAATGTAAAATGTAAATAAGATGTTTTTGAATTCATTTTAGGAAAAAACACTAATGCTGAAGCTGAGCTATGAACATGACAGTCGTTCTGATCATGTAATTGCTCAGTTGGCCTGATTTGAGGTTGGCAGATGCCCACTCCTGATCTAATATGAAGAATTCACCCAAAATCACAACATGAACCCAAAACGTGCTGTTCAGTTTTAGCATCGGCCCATAAAACGTGTTCATACGTCCTGTTATGATAGACGTCCGTCAATTATGACACCCTAAATTACCCCCCACCGCCCCCAAAAAATGGATCCCAAATTTACAGGATAGTTTTGGTCCAAAAAAAAAAGATATGCTGATAGCTGAATGGGAATGCAGCATAGAAAAGCAAAGAAATTTCATATTTTATAAATTTTATCCTTGCAGCTCGAAAAATCACAATCAAGAAAGCCCTGACGGACATCAAAACCATGGAGAGAGAGACGGCCTCATTTGAGGTGGAACTGTCCCACCCCAACGTCGCCGGCACCTGGTGGAGAAATGGAAACCAGCTTAAGATGACAAATCACTTTCGTATGAGCGCCCAGGGCCGAGTCCACGGCTTGACTATATCCAACCTCTCGGTGGAAGACTCCGGCACCTTCATGTTCTGTGTGGAGAAGCTGAAAACGTCAGGGAGGCTTGTTGTCAAGGGTAGGCCGTTTTAGGATTCAGACCCCTTTCATTGCTTGGCTTTACACTGCTGCTCTATTAGGCCCACTCCCATTTAGTGCCGCAGGGGTCCAAGTCACAGTTTCCCTTTGAGGGCTGTTAATGACTGTGAAACCATTTAAATGCCTCGTTAGCATTTATTACATATCGTTGCTGTCAGGAGGAATCCATCCATGCCCAAAATCACCACTTTTCAAGAAAAAAAAAATGCCATTTGCTTCTACTGCTATCACATAACACTCAACACCACAATCAGCAAGAACACCAACACAAAACCATGTTTAATTGCTGAATATATATCTTAAAATATTACTAATTTCTCATGGCATCATTGATTAAATTAGCCTTATCTTTCCTAAGCATTTTAACTTTTTGTTCTAAATAATAACCATCCAAACTTTCGATCTTGAGACGACATAACACCACACAGCTCCCGCGGACTGAGGACAAGGCGGAGTTTCACGAGCCTTAGTTCAAACGTTTATAGATTTGTTCTCAAGCTATTTTCAACACTTTAAATTGCTTCATAATATGTAAAAATAACAGATGAAGTGGGGTTAGACCAATTATATTGATTTATCAAATAAATATTAAATTGACCACACGAGCCTGACGGCAACCTAGTACACAACAAATGAATGAAGAATGAGTTTTGAAATCAGAAATCTAAGATACAGTGGTTTATTCAACCAGTGGTTTTTTTTGTTTTTAAACGGGATTAATTACAAAAAATGCTTGAAAAATTATTACATGTGAAAAAAAACATTGGTCCAGATTTTTGGGGGAAAAAACATTACGTAGAGAAGCATGATTTTCTTCAGTGGGCCACAGAAAGTGATGTGGCTGGTCCGATCTGGCCCCCTGGGTTTCAAGTTTGACACCTGAGTTGTAAATATGATTTTTTTTTTTAATGAGAACAGCACACTTTTTGCCCTCAAAATTCAAGTCATCTTTTACCTTCTAATGGCATTTAGGGATACACACGAGACCTCAGATTGACAGCTAGAGTGGTCCAGTCAGTGCATATCAAATAACAGCTGATAGGAGGACTCGATAGGAGAATGGAGTGGCACTTTGGACCAGCTCACGTTCCAAACACGAAATAACCTCGCATGACCCATTGAAAAGCGACAGCTTTGCTCAAGTCTTTTCTGTCATCTGCTAGTTTAACCTCACGCTGTCAAAATAATCCACTCGCTGCCAAGTCACTTAGTTTTCATCCTGCTGAGCCGAGGTTGAGACTTTCATCCCGTTGATGACAACTGGATCAGAATGGCATCATGGTAAATAATGCATAATATAACTGTATGCTTCCTTGTAATTTGTTTTCATGAGATTTAGACCTTTACTTTCATTGCATTGTTAAACATTTTCTCATTAAAAAAATCTATAAATGAGTTAAGAATGAAAAAACATCGTAAGTCGAGTTTGCTGGCTCCAGAATTCCAGAAATCCCAGGATTCAATTCCTGTAATTGGTCTCTGTTGAGACATAATTATTGAATTCAGCGTTATTTGTGAAAGTGATGCCAGGGCCAATTTGTTTTATTGTATTTTTAATTTTTTTCCATGCGGTGTTGCTGAGTGCGATTCGAGTGTTCGTGTTTGGAATCCCTAACATAAATTCACCTGGACTAAATTAACCTGAATTTTGGCCTCTGTACAGTATTTGCACTTTTTTTTTTTGGAGGTCACATACAGTAGTTCAAAACTTTCTCTTGAAAAAATATTTTTCGACATCTTAACTCGTTCTCTCTCTGCCAGAACCTCCAGTGACAATTTTAAAAAAATTAGAGGACCAGAAATTCCCAGAGGGATCAGTAGTCTCCATCGAGTGTGAACTGTCAAGGCACAACGTGGACGTTAAATGGATGAAGGTGAGTACTCTTTGTAGTTGTCTTCAATGATACGGTGATATGGTCACATGGATAACTATGGTTTCAAAACACTTTGATATAATTTAAGTCATCTCAAAACATCAAGCTTCCTAACAAATTACTTAGATATGTTTTTTTTCTTCTTTTTATTTATAATGCACCAGAGGTGCACGTGTGTATGCTAAGTATTTTCACTAACGACCCAGGCTAAACTTAGCTCTCCTCAACATACAAAGGTATGCCACTTTATCTCTTTAGCAATATTTCCTCAACACCAATTTTTACTTAAGCCAGTACCACCTTGAAGTATTTTACTGTAAATAAAATGGGTTTTTCAGTGAATTGGGAGGGCAGGTTCCACCAAAACAAAATTTAAAAAAAGAGTGAATTGGTGAATTTGAGAATTAGGTTTTGCCAATTGATGGATGTTCCAAATGAATTTGCATTTATGTAAACAAAAGCTATTATGGTGTTCAGATTGTGAGTCATTTGTTTAATAAACACTGCTAATATTCTAAACATGACTGTATTCAAGGTGTCCTCCTCAATTTATGACTTTCAACATTCTGAAGTTAGACAATTTAAGATTGAGTTTAAAAGTATTTGTCGCCTTAGTTACTGCAGTACTTACTGTAATGCCTTTGTATTTTGATTTCTGTTCATGACCCACAAGTGATTTTTGAATGTTTGTTTTTTCTATCGGATTAGTGTAGGATCAAAATTACGGTTTCGTCACCACCATAGAAACAAAACTGTCATAAACCAAGGACCCTCCTGAATCTGAAAATCTTTTTCACTGTGTTTTGCCTTCCTTCTCAGAATGGCAGCGAGGTGAAGCCTGGCAGAAATGTGCGCATTTATTCGATTGGCCGAAAGCGATTTCTTCAGATCACCAAAAGTCTTGTTAGTGATTCGGGCATGTATACCTGTGAGGCCGGGGAAGTCTCAACAAGCTGCACTGTGGAGGTCTATGGTAAAGTCTGCTACTTTCAGTGTGGCACATCGACAAGAGCCACAGATTTTTTGTACTTTTTTTTCATTGATTGTTCATTGAGTGTATCATGAATACCAACTTGTACTGTGACATAATGAATCAGAAAAATCCTCTGAAAATAACTCAGCACACAACCATTGTTTTCTAAACCGCTAGCAACAAAAGTGACTACACCCCAAAGGGAAAAAAGTCCAAATGGAGTCAATCCACAAGGTAATATTTCAATGTGATAATGACCCCAAACACACTACCAAAAAGACACAGCAGAGGATAAATGTGATGGACTCGTCAAGTATCTCTTCAGACTTAAATCCGATTGAGCATGCTCAAACGGAGGTTGGAGGAGCACAAAGTCACTGATGCTGTTATGGAAGAGTAGAAAAATTAAGGCAGTGTTGAAAAATAACTACACATTGTGCCCAATTTTGACATTTCCACTTAGGGGTATACTCACGTTTGTTGCCAGCTGTTCAGAGATACTTGGCTGTGTGGAGAGTTATTTTGATGGGACAGTACTGTTACACTGTTATACAAGCAGTGCGCAGACTACTTTACGTAATAGTTTTTTTTTACTCAGCATTGTCCCATGAAAAGGTATATTTACAAAAATGAGAGGTGTACTCCCTTTTTTGAGACGCTTCACCTACAAAACATAAACAATTCTGAGTAAAACAAAAGTACTATAAGGACCGTAAGCTACTTTGCTTTACATTGACAGAACCTCACCACTGACCAGCTAACACACACTAACTCAGTGGTTCTCTAAGTCTGGTGCGAGTACCACCTGTGGTATGCAGGCTCCCTTCTATTTTGCGCAAAGTTTTTCCCCGTTGTGGCAAATTATCAAAATGGGTACTTCCGTCCTTGTGTTTGGTGGCACATTCTGCTGCCCTTCAGTTAATCACTGAATTAAATGTTCAAACTGTGTAAAATGTCACAGCGGCATCCAGTACAGTACATTTGACAAGTATGCCACAGTTGTATTTAAATGCAACTTTTTACCCCATTATTAGTGAACACATTGGCCTCATAGATGACTGTATTTTAATGTTGGGGATAATGGTGGTACTGAGAGAGCCAAATGGTTCTGAAGTGGTGCTTTGTGTAAAAAAAAAAAAAAAAAAAAAAAAATTGAGAACCACTGCCATTACAGTTCATTCCAACACTGCCATCTGCTGGAACTGAGACTCTGCAGTAATTATAGTACAGGAATGGCATTGCTGTTTTGCTCGTTACAAAATGCAACACACACTGTACATGATGGAATAGCAAATCTAATGTTAATCTTAAACACAACTTTATACTACATGTATATTTCTCCAATTTCAGAACGGGAGCTGCTGGTCGTGCAGGGACTCGAGGATTTAAACATCGCAGAAGATCAGAACGCCGTATTTGTTTGTGAAATCTCATTGGAAGACGTCCCAGGAGAATGGTACAAAAACGGAGAGATGATTTACCCGACAAGTACCATCAAGACCCGACAGGAAGGTCAGTGGAATTACTGATGAATGAAGAAATTTTTGTCAAATAATGCACTCTGGCAGTGTTAGTTAGCCAAATATAAAATCTGCAATCTTGTGCACTGTTTACAGATTGAAGTTTTTAAATAATGGCAACCGAAATGGATTTTCATGCATGCCAAAAAGTTTCACACAAAATAAAAATAAAGACGTTTGAATTTCAAACAACCATTACAGTTTCAAGTCAGGGTTTGGCTTTAAAGGAAGATTTCAAACCATGACTAGGGTTTTATAACTCACTTTTCAAGAGTGAATTATGGTTTTGAGCAAGGTCTAGATTTTTTAGATATGGTTAGGGTTTTGAAACATGGGTTAGGGATTCAAATAAAAGTTTCAAAATAGAGTTTTAAACCATGTATACATTTTCAACTATTAGGATTTTGTAACAAGGCTTTCAAGCCAGGGTTGGATTTCAAAAGCTGGTTTTCAAGGCAAGGATAGAGTTTTAAACGAGGATCAGGATTTTAAAATATGGTTTCACCCTTTGGTTTGATATTCAAAATATTGTTTCCTATTGGTTTTTAAAGCAGGATTTCAAACTATGGTTTGGCTTAAAAACAGTAGAGAAAGTTGCAAATGAAATGTTTTAACCTGTGTTAGACTCCCAATGTTGGGTTTCAAGCCGGTGTTAAGATCTAAAACAAGTGTTAGGGTTTTATTATAATGTGAGTTTTCTTTCTCACTCAAAACTGTATTTCCTGCTATATTGTGGGTTTTTCAGGGACCAAATACTTTCTCCTCATGTGCAATGTGTGACCAGAAGACTCTGGAGAGATCAAATTTGTCGCCAGACATGTGGAGTCTGTTGCTAAACTGCACGTGAAAGGTACATTTGCAGCCATAACTGCTTTCCTCGTTCTGGGAAGTCGTGATCGAAATGTCCGAACTAAGCACCGGTGTCATTCCTCAGAGATTCCCCTGAGCATCGTGAAACCTCTGCAGGATAAAACCGCCCTGGAGAAGACCCGAGTGATGCTGGACTGCACCGTGTCCAACCCGAGATGCAGCATCCGCTGGTTCAAAGGCAGTGACGTCATTCTGCCCTCCGAACGCTTCGAGATCAGCAGCGAGGGCTGCTATCGAAAACTTATCATCCAGCAGGTGGCGATAGAGGACCAGGGCACCTACAGCATGCAGGTCGGAGAGAGCACGTGCTCGGCGAAACTCACAGTGGAGGGTAAGAGTCTTAAATCTGAAAATACGAATAAATAAATAAAAATGCAATTTGACACTTGTCCAAAAAATGATAATTGATTTCATGCCATCTTGATTTTTTTTTTTTATGGGTAAATGTCTTCCATGCTAAAACAACCAGGCTTAAAATCCTATTTTCAAAATGTTATTGATGAGTTTGAATTTTAGGAATTTATAGGAAAGGCAATCTTGAGTGACAAAGCAAATAATAATGGCCCACTGAAATACACGTCTTGCATCACGGTAAGGACATAATTGCAGAAAAATTGTGATTGTTGTCCTTCACACTTGTGGATGCAAGTGCATGAGTGATCTTATCTAGTTGTTAAACCTTGTCTTTATACAACCGAAATAACAGTAAAGACACACAATCATTCTGACACTTTCAAAAATCAAATATCGACAAATTAATATCGACTCCAAAAATCAATTATCGCCCACCACACCCCCTTGACCACTAATAATCGGTATTGGCATTGGCTGACCAAAAAAAAAAAAAAATACATTGGTCTCGCTCTAGTATATTTTTTAAAAGCACAACAGTACATAAAATGTAAGCGGTGTACAATATTTAATAAATTGGATTAAGACTTCCTTTTTTCTCCACTAGATGTAAACTAAAATCTAAATCTAAAAAAACAACAACATTCAAACCTTTCGTGTACCGACGCAGTTCAGACTGTGCTGATGGTCCAAGAACTGCGAGACGTGGAGGTCGTAGCCCCCACTGAAGCCTGCTTCGAATGCGAGGTGTCTGCCCCCGTCCAGAAGCCGCCGATGTGGACCCTAAATGGGGAACCTCTGCACCCGGGGGCCCAGGTAGGCCTGGAGAAGCAGGGCCTGGTCTACAGGCTGACCCTCAAGCAAACCTCCACGAGCATGAGCGGAGCGGTGGTGTTCACGTGTGGAAAGGCAAAAAGTGCGGCCCATCTTCGGGTGTTGAGTAAGTTAACATTTTTTTTTTTTACCTTTTTTATTTAAATACCACAACAAATAATCAAAAGGTAGCACAGTGGCACAGCTGAAAAACATTCGCCTAACAGTTCTGAGGACTGGGGTGTGGAGTTTGCATGTTCTCCCCGCCTGTGTGGGTTTTCTCCGGGCACTCCTCTTTCCTTCCATATCCCAAAAACATGCAACATTAATTGGACACTCTAAATTGCCCTGAGGTGTGATTGTGAGTGTGACTTTTTGTCTCTATGTGCCCTGCGATTGGTTGACAACCAGTTCAGGATGTACCTGGCCTCCTGTCCGTTGACAGCTGGGATATACTCCAGCACTCCCCGCGACCCTCGTGAGGATAAGCGGCTAAGAAAATGGAGGGATGGAGGTTTCTATTATGCTCCAATTTTTGCCGTAAAGACCTTGCTAAATAGAAAAGGAGTATTTTTGTCTGGGAATTATGTTAAAAAGATACAGCTTGACTGAGAGACAAGCTTTGTATGTTGTGGGTTTAGCCTGGGTTGTTAGGAGAAGTGACAGAAGGTCTTCTTCACCCCATGTGTATGTGCGCTATGGGCACATTTAAAAAAATCAAATAAGTCATCTGCAACCCGAGTCACAAGTTAAAAATAATATATTCCATGACAAGCCCCGTCCAGGCAAGACTAATTGCTCACGCCCTTCGCAAAGAAATGTCTCGTGCCTATTAATTGAAAAGATGCATGGTAGGAAATTGTGAAAGGGTGTCGAGTGTGATTTGGCCTCATCTGTGGCGCTTATAAATAGAGTGAACGTTTCGGCTTGAAGAGTGCCACATTTTGCAAATTGTAACGGGTGTTCGAAAGTTTCGCTCTATTCGTGGACGATGTGGGTCAGGCGGGAAAAGGCTCCCATCAAACTGAACTTCAAAAACATCTGAACCCATTTGGTCAGGAAAATAACTTTTGAATGAAAGCGTACAATGACATTTACTCAGATGTTAAATCAATGTGGTAAATGTGTGTGCTAGAATCGGGTCATAGTTGAATGGCTAATTTGAAGTCGCATTCTTCCTCTGCTCAAATTTTACAGGCGCTCCGTGAGTGACATCGACTGTCGCCAACCTTCAGAATTATTTTCATCTTGTGAAATTACTTTTGTCCTGACTTTGTACAAGTGTTAAGTGTTAAAAAGGCCCGGATTCAATACCATGTATTTTAATTATTTTGGGGTTATTTTGCGTTTGTCCTTTTTTTGTTTGTTTGTTTTTGTTTGGCTTTTTTTGTAAGTAGATTATCTTTTCGAAACCCAAATTTCCATTAGTATGAACAATGTTGCATTAAGTGTGTCATTTCATCTTCTTCGGAATTTAAGTAATTCAAAAAGCACTTAGAAATATATTGTAAATAATCGCACGTGTGAACATGGTTAAATTTTATGATTTCAATAAATTAAAAATCATGATAAATGTGTGTCTGATTTATTTGAAGCAATAAGTTACAGTTGTAATGCTATTTACAGTACATTTAAAAGATATGAGTTCCGGGGATGAAGTACTAAGTGGTAACCTATGTTTTGTATTTATTAATGAGTTTTAATTGTTACTTTTGACGCTCATGTTGAAAAGTTTTATCAGAAAATGTGATTATTTTCCTGGGTCAATTTGACCGCATGACATACTGTACTAATATTAGCGTAAAATGGCAGAAATTGAAAAAGAAAAAATCGCAATAAAAATGTGCACTGCACACATTTGTTTGCCAAATATGATGGTTTGTATTTTTTACTTGGTTATTTTTAACCATTTTTACGTTTGTTCATGAGGGATAATGTTACTGGCTCAGGCATGTTCACTTGTCCAAAAGTGTCTCACTCCCACAAAAAAAAAAAAAAAGAGACTTGTTCACTGCACAGTCTAATCAATATTTAGTACGTTACCTTTCAAGGATCTTGACTTATAGGGGGCGGTTAACTTGTTTTACATTTAAAGCATGAATCTTGAAACTTAATTTAATCTGCTAACATTTGAAATGTTGATTGCACGTTTTATGACAAAACACAAATCATGATTTTTATATGGACGATTTAACCTCGTGCAATTACAAAACATGCAGAAAATGGATAGATTAAAAAAATAAGCATTTCTATGAGGACATATGTGTATTTATTTTCAATAAACATGCTCTAATAATAAAAAGTTAAAAAATACATCAACCCGCTTTTTATTTGATCAGAATTTCATAATGGTTGCAAGTCAAAAATTTTTATGAAGCTATTAACAACCATGGTAAAAAAAAAAAAAGACAAGTTATTACCTACACAAGTATCAGTAAAGGCTGTAATATCTCCTGAACACTCACAGTCTTAAAAATGAACAACATTCACAACTTTTTACATCATATATTCTGTATAGTAAGTCCAAAGTAGTGTCACAATTCTTCCATGGGTGAATCCCTGTCTGTAATTCTGTTAATAAATAAATCAGTTATAGGTCCAGAGAAGGCCCAGAATAATTTGTTTCATGTTGTTGAACTTTGAACGCATTCTAAAATTGTACAAACATTTTTAATGACAAAAAATATGTTGTATTGCAAGATGAGCTTCACCACAAACAGCTCTACAAATCATAGAATTATTGTCTTGCAATAATATCTTGCAAGTTTCCTATTTTTTTCTAGCAGTATCTGTTGGAACTGGTGGGTCACTACAACCCCCCCCCCCCCCCCCCCGCCCCAACGCAAAAAACACAAACTTCAGATCTTGACTTGTGCTTTTCGGGTCCTTGTTTCAAACGAATTTCCAGTTGCTCTGAAATCATGCTGCTTGTGAGAAGGTTGAAGGTAGCAATCCCGATGTCAACGATTCCTTTCATCCCAGGCTCCTCTGCTCCTTGAGTACATCGTAGATGTCGTCCACGTTGGTTAGCCTTTCAAAAAAGGGGATCAGGTCGAGGAGTTCGCTATCCGATGTGTCATCAAACCAGGATACGACTGGAACCTACAGGATTAAAACATTCAAATGACATCTTTGGTACTTACAGACTGAGAGACAGTATTTATTCAAAGCATACCGCGTTGTCTGGGTGAAAGATGTAGGAGGCCGGGGAGTTATCAATGATGATGACTTTGTTGAGATCTCTCCCTAAATGGCTCAAGTCCTTGACGTAATTCCCTTTGTGGAAGACGCATGCCTCCCTAAAGAGACGGCTTCGGAAGGCTCCCCATTGGTCCAAGACATCTGACACAGGATCTGCATACTGTGTGAACGCAATAGTACGACACTGGTACATTTAGCATTATTGACTCAACTCACACATTTGAAGTCATCAAATTACTGAGTGATTCAGTGTGAACAAGACACTGCTTAACACACAAGCTATGGCCAGTTTGGTGAAATAAATTCCTAAATACCAACCCAAAATGTAGCAAACGCAGACAGTCATAACAATGAAGACAGCAAGAAATGCACGTAAAGAGCAATGTTTAGCTTGATTTTCTACTATGACAATATTGTACTGTAGTTCAAAAAAGCATCTCAAAGAATTTTAGGAAGCAGCGGTATCTGCCAGCCCTACTTCCCATGATGTTAAGATGTCAGGACTGTCACAGTGGAGCACAGTGCCCAATGCTTAAAGCAGGAAATTGCCCGTGGAATGTTATTCATGTCATACAAGCAAAGCACAACTTCCATTTTTAAGTATATTTTCATGTAGATTACATGGAAAGTAGATAGAAGTGGAATTATAGTAGACAATAATTATTAACCAATTTACTTTTATCCCGTGAAGTAGAGCCTGAGGTCTTTGCTCAGCTATTTGTCTTTGGGCTTTTTTGGTAACAACTTAAGATTCCACAAGAGGCTGCCAAAGCCTTGGCTACTTAGAAAGTAGTACATTGTGTCAAGGAAGTATTGTTGAAGTGAGTTGTCCGGACAATTGTAAATATTTTTGTTTATCAGTGAGGTGCCAATTTAAACATGGATTATTCCTAAATGACGGCGAGTCTTGGCAGCACACCGCCACCAAATTCAATGTTGATGTGAAATTGATTTGAATTACATTTACTTTCATTTTCCAGTTGGTGCTTCTGAGCACGTTTTGGAAGGGGCAGAGGGTGTTTGGCTTGCCAAAAATATACATGTTTTCACCAGCACACACACGCTTGAGAAAAAAAAATTCTGTGATGTTGAGACGCCCAAAAAACACTGTTGCCCTTGGCTGTAAAGTTGGACTGCAATTTAAGTCCTTGGCGTTAAAAAAGGTCAACATCTTTATTGTGCACCTCTCAGTCAAACTTGTGCAGTTCAGTGTGAGAGACAGCCAACTAACCTTTGAGAGGCTTGCGGTGAATAAAACACATTCAAACATCTCTCCCATTCGCCTGAGGAATTCATCCACGTGGGGTCTCTTTGATACATAAACCTGAATGGGCAGTCAGAGGGGGGAAAAAAGCACAGAAATGTCAAATTTGATGCCTGTAACGTGAGCATCTTGAGATATTAATACAGTACAGGGACAGTACTGTCAAGAATGAACTCTTACTGTATATAGTTATAGTATTATATTGTGTTCCAGTGTTGTTTATACCATTTTAACCTTTATTTGGTCTGCTCTGTCTATTGCTCACTAGTTATTGGGGATTAAACATTAAAAAAAGAAAAAAAATGAAAATGTCTGAAGATTATTTTATTATAAGTCTACTATCCCTTGTAAATACCAAGAGAGAAAAAAAAAATCTATAGCTGTTCTTATTGCCATTGACCGGCCAACAAAATCTCTGTATATAGTTCTCTTCTAATGTTGATGAACATGTTTCTGCATCCCCAAGAATGTTTTTGAGTGTTTGACGAACCCACCTGGTGAACTGTTCCATCAATGTCCACCGGCGTAATGAAATCAGCGTTGTTCACGGGCTGTTAAAAAAAAAATGTACATGATTAAACATGAAAAACACGGCTCTTGTTAAGTTAAAAGCCAGCAAAATGAAAGAAACCAGAACTGAATCTGTTTAGCACAATCATGATCATGGCTTCTTTCGTTTTTTGTTCATCATCAATGAACAGGCCATTGGACCCCCATTATTGTGGAGAATGTTTTCAAAAGAATGCAGTTCAGCCAAAACATTTCTGCAATGTTGCATCTCCAATCTGCCTATGACACTTGCTTGTATTCTATGTTCATTCGAGCATACTCCCTGGTGAGTTTGTCAAAGTACCAACACTAGAAATCGCCCCAAAAAAATGCTGTTTCCCGGCAAAATGGCTTTTTCCATTTAATCTAAAGGAATTGGTCCTTGACACTTTTTTTTTTAAATGATAGACATGCACCGATTTTTGAGTCAATTGGGTAAGTTATGAAGTGTTTTTAACTGATGGTGTAGTGGTACCTTTTGCCCGACTTTAGTGCAAACAACGTCGGCTCAGTGTGAATGTGAGTTTGAATGCTTGTCTGTATCTTTGTGTGCCCTGCTGACTGACTGACAAACACTTCAGAGTGTAGTCCACCATTCACCCCAAGTCAGTTTAGATTTTTCACTCCCCAGATGGTGCTCTTGGGTTAATTTTTGTAGTGTAGCTCTTGGATCCCCTAAAGTACATAAACCAATGAAATGACACCAAGTAGGTGACATAAACACATGAATCGGAAATAAAGTGACAATGCAATATACTTGTATTGAGTTACTTCGATGGCATTTTATGTATTTTATGTATTAGTGTTGTTTTTGGTGTTTTCTGCACGTTAATAGCCTTGATAAATATTTTCAGTGAGCGCTGCTCTTCGCTTATTGTAAATATTGCGTCTAAGGACTTCTGTTTTCATGTGGCTCGTGCCAATAACCAGTGACATCTTTTAAGGACAGCCTCTAGCCCCAGATGGTCTTTATGTTCTTCAGATTCTATTACATTATTCTGACAAAAGACACAAAACCCCTTTGCTTTCAGAAGCAATAAAATGAATCCCTGAATTGTTTCAGAAAAGCTGCTTAAAGGTTATGTAGTGACTACTGTTTATTTATACAGACTGCATTTGTATCTGTCTTGTTTATTACATTTCATTACTGTGGGAATAAGAATAATATTGGAGTCTGCACGTGTGCACAAAATAAATGGAAATTTTTGAAAATCCAATCATTTCAAACTGTGTTTTTTTTAATTTCTGAACAAAATATAAGATAACGACACTGGGGTGAACAAGGTATTTGTAAAACTACTAATAAATTATTTGTGGCAACGCTGGTGTAACTTTCACTCATCACTTTCTCTGCTTGCGTCAAGCCTAGTCGATATCGCCCCCGACATCCATATACCCCATCGTGATTGGTAGGTTCGTCAGCTTGGTGATATTCATACAAAACTCGAGGGCCGCACTAACATTAAACTTTCATTTTCATTTTGTGGGGACCACAAAATGTCATCTGATGAGCCGCAAATGACCCGCGGACCATCAGTTTGAGACCCCTGGTATACAGTGTACAGAAAAGCTCCTCACTCTCAACTTACCGTGAAAGAGCTGTGTACTAAGGTTTCATCCAAGTCTATGACCACACAGATCTTCCCTGTATCATGGGATTTTAGTTGTGGTAGCAGTGATTTCGCTGGTACCTGGGAAAAAAAAAAGAAAGAAAAAGACCAAAGCCCACCTCAATTTCTTTGTCAAAATGTATCCAAGTGTGAAATAGGACATGGTGTTCAATATCAATGACTGTGTGCGAGGCATGCTTGTTGTTTTAATGATGGCGTTTGGAAGCTGCTCCAGCTGGTGCTGTGATGACAGAACATACACGGCACTCTACTTTGTCCCATCCTAACATCGTCATTCTGAAAACAAATTGGTCAACAGGTCAACTGCCTGCTAGAGTGAAGTGCTTTGAAGGCAGATTGAAACAGATACTCCACAATTTCCCAAGTCTCACGTAATGTGAGCTCTTTATACAGTTGTTATAGAGTTATACTGCACAGTTCTCTTATTGGTGAAAAAACGGACAGTGAAGAGGTCAATTTGATCTTTTTTTTTTTTTTTATTTGGATAACCATTCATCAGTGCTATTCATCTGCAAACAGTAAATAAAGATAATTCTTGGTTGTTGAACCACTCATGGGAACTCCTGCTGCCTCAATTACTTTGACCTGGATGACTAAGAATCTACACAGAGAGCTGCGTTTTACCTGTGTATTTGGCGGGACGCAGTACTCGCAGTCACAAAGTTCATCAGCGTCCCTATCACAGTTCTCATCCTCCACATCGTCGGTCCTTCTGTTCTGCATGAGAGCGTCCCCTTCGTCAGTCT
Source organism: Syngnathoides biaculeatus (assembly GCF_019802595.1). Taxonomy (NCBI): domain Eukaryota; kingdom Metazoa; phylum Chordata; class Actinopteri; order Syngnathiformes; family Syngnathidae; genus Syngnathoides; species Syngnathoides biaculeatus. The sequence continues at coordinate 15,984,836 of NC_084653.1, read as the reverse complement.
TGTCGTACTCTGAGACGACGCTGTGAATGATATCTGCTTGTACTTGTTTCAAGATTTCAGTTGAACTGGAATCATTGTTTGAGTTCGGCCTTTCTCCTGTTGCCAAGCAATATTCGTTCACTTTATCGATTTGACTTTCTTCAGGGAAGGCGGCATACGCTTGAGCTTGTTGAAACTCAGTCTGGCTCTGGGATGAAATTGAATGATTTTCACTCCATAATGACACTCTTGGACCGATCCTCTGATTATTCAGGACAACTAATCCATTCAAAGATTGTTTTGATGTCCCCTGAAGGCTTTTAATTTGAGAAGTGTAGTATTCCTCAATCAATTCAAGAGTCTCACATTCACATTCCCGAAGTGACAAATATGAATCCTGCTCGGAACAGGCACGGAACATAGCTTCTTGGGAGTGAAACATGTTAGGAGTTTCTTTGCTAGGCTTTTTGTTCTCAGTAGTCACTCTCAAAATATCATCAGTTGCATCACCCTTGACAAGGTTCATTAATTCTGTAACATTACAGGTTTTGGGACTGTTTACATTAGGCTCCTCATGACCATCACCATCAAGTTGTTGTTCTGCTTTACAATTTTCATGTTGAGTCTCTAACTCACTTCTCAGATTGGACTCACAACCATAAATACCTTCAAGATCTTTTTCTAAGGAGTAAAAACATTTGTCAGTCATTTCTGGGTTAATTTCTGGGACATAATATGCATTTTGTTGTTGTTTTTTGGTCTTTTGTTGGTCACGACACAGAGAATCATGGATGTCTCCTCCATCAAAGCAAGAGATGTAATGTTGTGGTTGGGTAAAAGTAGGACCATAATAGTCACCTCTGTCAAACAAATCAAAGTAATCTTCAAGGACAAAGTTTGATGTTTTCTTTTCATCGTGAACACGCTCTGTGATGTTCCATTGCTCTTCATCATCGTCAAATGATTCCCACTGGGTCTGCTCATCACTTGAATATTCCTGAGTCTCTTTTTCAGATTCAGATCCTAATGAATCCAAGCTGTTTTCGGATTCATCGGCACAAGTCTTGAATGACTTACTCTCAGAAGAGCCATCTGAGGAGTCGTCTTCCATGAAGAACCCTACAAAGGTTTTCTCCGAGTCGTTCTGCTCTGACGTCTGATTTGTTTCATTTAAGTCTTCATGTCCACGTGTGTTCAAGTGATCGGTGGCCCTGCTACATCCCTCATTTTCATCAAAGTAAACTTGCATAAGTCCTTTTTGATGCAAGCAGTTAACATCTTCTGAGACAGCGCAAAGCTCATCATCGCTGCCCCTTTCCTGGCTACTATTTGAAAAATACCCTCTCTCTTCATTGTTGTCTGCTGCCATGCTTCGATTTTGGATGTCGTCGTACTCGCTAAGTTCTGTATCACAGTCTGATTCATTCGCTGATTCAGAAGCGTCGGGTACCAAACCAGACGTCTCGTGTTTCTCACAGTCTTTATTCGATGTTTCTGGCTCACATTCAAGGCACTCGTACTGCATACCAGAGGGGTTGTACAGTTGTGATAACTCCAGCTGCTCTATGTATTTAGATGTACAGCTGGAGGTTTCACCGTGCTCAGAGTTCACGTCCGATTTCTCAACCGCTAAATCCATATGCTCAAATGAATGATGGATGGGTTCAGGCTGTTGAAATATTTGTTGCTGATTTTCATTGTAACAGGGACTACCATTGTGAGCTGAACTATGATTAACACATGGCTCAAAGGTCCTGGAAGGTCTCCAGTGCCATCCTTCTAATGGTTGGCTTAACCTCAAAGTCTTATCAGGGATTGTGACGCATTCCAGAATGCTGCCAAATTCTGAATATCGGCGAGATTGCTCGGAGTTTCCCTTACCTTCATAGTCTTTACAATGTCCCATGCAAAGTTTGGAAGGGCTAACGTCTCGACTGGCAACCAGCAGTTCAGAACCTTCTACGAGGACATTACCATCAAATTCAGCATTTCCATTATTTTCTGTTAACTTGGCAACATGGCTTTGCTCTGAAAGCACAGTGTCATTCAGCAGTGTCCCTTCTCCAGAGGCTGCACTCTGCTCAGTTTCTTCCAAATACATCACAAAGCCTTTCCTTTTTCCAGTGCAGTTCAGTCTGTGCACAATACCATGGATGCCCTGGCTCTAACTCGGGATCACACAGAATCAAAAGTCCAAATGAACCGACATGTCCATGAGCAGAGAACATCTGCAGAGATGGCGGGTAGGGGGCGTGAGACAACAGCTCCCCTGAGAAAGAGGAGCAGCACACACGTTGACTTGAAAGCATGTCACAACCAAAAACTTAGCTCTGGACTCCACCCCCCTTTTCCCAGAGGCTGAGCTGTTTATTTTGGGGCTTGGAAAGAAGCGACAAGTTACTCCTGAAATCTCAAATCTTTATAAAAGAAAAAATAATACATAAATGTGAAGGTGACAACGGAGAATATCATGGTCATTTGATAACTACAAATGATGTTCCCTAATAATGCTACCATGTATCAAATTATTATACAACAACATGGCCAGGAATGTCTTCATAGAACTAAATCTATTAAATGTTTAATTGAATTTCTCATGGGCAGCACAGTGGTGACTGATTAGAAAGTCTGCCCCACAGTTTTGATGACCAAGGTTCAAATCCTAGCCCCCCCTCTGTTGAGTTTGCATGTTTTCCCGAAGCCGCATGGGTTTTCTCTGGGCAGCCACACCTCAAAAACAGGGTACAGGGTAGATTAATTGGAGATTCTAAATTGCCTGCAGGTGGGAATGTGATTATAAATGGCTGTTGTGTGCCCTGAGTTTGGCTGATAAGAAAAAGCTGCTTGCTCAGTTTATTATCTTTGTAAAGAGGTCTAACAATTTGCTGAGGAGACACACAGCCTCTCCAAAGTCCAACTAAGAGGGGGTCTCAAAGCTGGATTCTTTTACCTTTGTACATGGAAATCATCATCCATAATAACCCATTATACTCTACCCGTTGCTGTTTTTCTTAAGCAGAAATTTTTGGAGGAACTTCTTGTGTATTTTAATGAAACCAATTGTTGTGACTCACAATTTAAGGTACAAAAACACACTAAAAACAGTTCCTGGATAAAACATCAAATATGAAATTTTCCATTTCACAATTCAGTATCAATCCAGCTCAGTAATGTAACTGGCAGGTGACCTAACAGCATTATCCTGTAGAGTATGTCCAGTTTTCTTTTTCTTGAAACGTGCTGTCGACCAGAAGATGGACAATGTCACAAATATCTGTCATTATTCAATCCATCAGGACTTGTCACTGAATCCATGTTCCAGTGCGTATGTTGTGGATGAACTTGGCTGATGTGTATTATTGAATACATTCCATAATAATGTCAAAACTCTTCCAAGAGGAATTCAGCTTTCAAAATACACATATTTCATTTTCGTAGTTCCTAGTTCTTAACTGTATTTCCATGAGCACACGCGTTTTGCTGTATCATTAACGGCAACATTACAAATGTGGCTATGTTAAATGCCATAACAAGCTCCCTTTTGTTTAATGGCTGCCATGTGAGTCGTTATAGTGACCAACTGATGCTTCACCCCAGCCGATGTTGTGTATTCCGTGACTTCTATTTTAGATCCGCAGTAAAAAGTTAGAAGCCATTGCATAAGTTTAGGGCTACGTTTCAGCACCAAAAATAGTTAGCTCGTCATGTTATTAAAATTCAGTGTTGTCATTTTTTGTTTTGTTTTGTTTGTTTTTAACACCGTACATCAGTTTTCCGAGGGGCAGCAATGTTATTGGATTTGGACTGTTTGTTATTAATTTGTGTATTCAGAAACATCTATACTTCCAATAGAGCAGTAAAGGAGGACTTTGACACTGAGCTTTTGCGCAATTACGGCACCTTGCAAAAGTATTCTCAACCCTTGAATTTTTCAACATTGTGTGGATCAAGTCCCAAACACAACTTTAACTGTATTTGATGAGCTTTTACTTGATTTTATTGAGGAGTTTCGGAGTAATGGGTATGAATACTTGGAGTTATGAGTACTCGTTAGCTTAGAAGTAACTATCTAGTACGTACATATTTTGTATAACATATAAACAAATGAAATTGGATACACCCCATCTGCTGGTGTCAGGATGATGAGAGTGGATGTTTCCAAAGAAGAAAACTATCTTAGCAATTAGCTGTGCCAAGAAGTGAAGTCAAAGCTGTCAGCTAATATATTAGCCTGCCACTCAGATGAAAATAAATGTGTCGTGCCAGCATGGGGCATCGCACACCTGTCAGCTCCCTTTGTGAAAATGTATCAAACTCTCCTCCTATGTCCTGTCCACGGGGCATTTTGAACCGCTATGTGTAACCGATGCAAAAATTGAAATGGATGAAATTAAAGTTGAAAATGCTGCAAAATATAAGACTGTATAATGTGTGCAATAAAAAACAAAAATAATTATAATGATTACAAGAAATTTGTGAGCGTTTTGGGTAAGGTTGGAATCAACCATAAAAAGTGAACTATTGGAAAATGTAATGGGTTTTTTTTTAAATTGTGCAGTTTTAAAATTTAATGCTAATCTAGGTATTTGACATGCTGCATATTTGACCATAAAAAGTTTTTTTTTTTTTTAGAATCGTGAACTTTGATTTTAAACAAAATTTAATGTTAAAATTGACCAATTTGACGTGTTTTTAGAACATTGAAGAAACAAACAAATAAATCAAGAGCTCTTTTTAATTTTGAAAACTGGAAAATTTTATTGGCAATTTTTAAACTAGTGATCTGCTGTGGGTTTAACCATAAAATACATTACTGTCAATATTGGAAAATCTAACAATCTGTAATATGTGTACTAAAAACCGCAGTTTTGTGAGGAGAGTTTTAAACTTTAAAATTTGTCAATTTAGCAACAGAATCAAAATTATAATAAAACAACAACAAAACTGTGACATGTACAGGAAGGATAAGAATGGCCATGTTGCAATGACAAGTAATAGAATAATTCAAACACGAGAAAATAAAATTGGGAAAACTGCAGGGTTATATACTTGAAAAATTTGAATTCAACACATTCATTTTTTAGGCATTGCAAAATATGTTGTATAAATCTACAGCATAGTAATGTCACTTTGAATTCATAATCATTGACATGCATGCAAAATAATTCATCCATTGGTTAGCAAACACAACACAAAAACACAATATATATATATATATATATATATATATATATATATATATATATTTTTTTTTTTTTTTTTTGCGAAATTTTAATTGTATTCATGACCTCAAAATGTAAATGTACATGTTTTTAAATACACATTCAATTTGACCTAGTTTTTGTACCTGAGACAAATATGACCTCCTTTCTTATTCCCAGAGGCTTTGTACTAGTGACTGCATTAGCTGATGCTGAAATTGGAAGAGGTCACGGGACTGGTGTCATCATAGCTCGGGTATGCTCATTGGGGCATACTTCTATGGTCCCAAGTCTAAAATTTGTGTGCAAACACGTGTGAAGAAAGTAGGCAGGTGAATCTTGTAGTGTAAAAAACATCACGCTGCCCAGCGCATTACCTCGTCTAACGTTACACACATCAGTGTTTAAAATAGCCTGTCAGAGTTGCAGCGTTAAAAGATGAGGCACGCACTCTCTATTCCCCATCTTACCCCAGTCAATACAACAGGGATGTGAGTACAAGTCAACATTGAACGAACCATTACTCACTTACTTCTTTTTCAATTTGTATTTATGTAACACATGTGCAAAAACTGACAATAAAAATGGGACACCAGACAGTTCATGGATAAATCACCTTAATTCATTAGCATGACACATGCCTGCATCCTGTCCAGTCCTGTCATGACATGTCCCATCCTGATATGTCCTATCTTACAATCATGGAGTCCCTTTCACATGGGTTGTAGCCCTGCCTGACTCCCTGCGCCTTTCCTATGTCATCAGGTCCGATTTCCAACTTGACATCTATCTTTACAGAGTGCACACTGCACAACTCACTAATCTAGTCCTGTCCTATTCTGTCCTGTTTGCTACTTGCCAGAAACCTTTCTCATAGGGTGTAACACTTCCCGAATCACTACTCCTGTCCTGTTACAGTCAATCCCATTTTTCAACAGCTGCCCATCTTCACAGGTAGTCACACTTCACATCTCACTGATATTGTCCTGTTCTCTTACATTCTATTTGCTAGTTGTTGCACCCTTCATCACAGGATGCACCACTGCCTGGCTCACTATTCCTTTATTGTCCTGTTGTTTTCCTTCTTCTTTTATATGCTACAGGTTTGAAATCTTTTCTTCACAGGGTATCCAACACTGCCTTGCTCACCAATCCTGTCCTGTACCTATTTGATACTCACCGTGTTCCTTTCTAGCAGGATGTAGCACCACCTTGCTGACTTTTCCAGTTCATTCCTATCCTGTCCAATCCCATCCTGTGCTCTTTTCTACTTGCCGTGTCTCTTCCCCTACCAATTTTCCCAGCCCAGATCCTGTGGAAAATGGGCTATTGATAAAATCCAGCTCCCATGTAATGTTGAGCAATGGCGCCAATTCAGTTGAATAAAGTATGATGAGATACTGTAGTCACCTATGGAAAGACATGTTTATACTTGTCGTAGTTGTTTGTATTGTGTGATCTATGTGTGTTGTGGTGTCAAAGAATTCAATACTGTATACAAAGGCCTATTTTATGATGTAATTTTATTTAAATGACGGCAATGTAACGTAATGCAGAGTAAAGTCATAATTAGAGTAAAATTTGCATGAAAAAACCCTTAAGTTCATTGAACAATCAGATGACAAATGTGGTTCAGTTCTATAAAGACAATAAATGGCATTCGTTCGTTCATCAACTAAAGCAATAACTGAGCTTGCTGCATGACAGCATTCTAAAACCGCTGTACATGTTAGCTAGTTATGCAGCATTTGTAGCCCTTGGAATATCATAGGTCGGTTGGTACCTTCCTGAATTGAGAACCCTCATTGTTCAGCAATTTTGTCTTTTTTTGAGGCCTCATCTGATGATACAGCATTGCATCTACAGTAAGGTCAGGGTTGCATGTAAAAAGAAAACTCCCCTCTAAAGGCCTTCAGTCAAAGGACAGTGGCTAGCATAACTTGTCCTGTGAACTCGCTGTGTCACATTATAAAACACCTGAGTGGCACAATTGTTCAGCGGCCACATGATGCACAGCTGGTCGGATCTTGGTTTCGATCCAAGAAGCCGTGGAACTGATAATCACATTACACATTTCTGAGGTGCAGCAACAATCTCACGCCGCATCGCCATGTTTTAGCCTACTTAGTTGAAAGGGGGTCTTATCTGGAAGGGCCTCCGTCAAGGCATCCTTCCGTGCCACACTGTTCCTATTAATATCCAGACCCGGCAAGAAGGAGTCCTCCCACTGCTGATTTTCTGCCACTGTGATACCTGATATGCTGTTACAATCTGACAACCTGCTTCGCACCCCTACAGCACCCATGGAATGGCCAGATCATTTGGCCAAGCTGGACTCAGGTCAAACCAGATGCTTTCCCCATTAATGTATAGTACCTTGAAATCAAACTGAAGTGTAATACAACAATAGTGAAACTCGCTATTTGCTGTTCTATATTTGCTATTCACTTTTTATATCTATGTCTCTAACCCTCACTTATTCATATATTTTGTGCTCTTTCTGCAAAGCCCTAAATGCCACAAAATGGCATCCAAGCCCATGCTAATAGGAAAGTAGTAACCAGTATGAAAGAAGTTTATGTTGTTTATTCAGGGTGTCAGCATGCAGACCTTTCATGATGCATGCATATTTAGAACAGCGTGCTATAATTAAAATATGACGTGCATAATTTGTGCAGATGAGCTGAATGGCTTGAAATGCATATGGCTGTAGCAACGTGAAATTAAAGAAGGGTACAAGACATTGTGTCCATTCCTTATTCCTGAGCCCCTCCCTGGATGGCAGCCATGCTCTCCATTTAAGACCTTTGCGGTCAAAAGAATCCATGCTGTGGTAAAATATACGATGCTGTCACCTTCTGGTGGGCCTCCGCATAGACAGCTAAGTTTAAAGGTTTAAAGGTTTGTGAGGCCAGGATGAAAAAATAACATTTCCATATTACACTTACTCTGCCCAAGATGATTACAGTGTGTCAGTATTATCCCAATAGAAAACATTCACAAAAAATGAAAAACATTTCCTGCTGCATACATAATGGTCTGACACAGGACACTAATGGATAGAATTAGAAATGAGGTCATTAGAGGGACAGTCAAACTTGAATGTTTTGGAGACAAGGTTCGAGAGAGCAGACTTTGATGGTTTGGAGATGTCCAGAGGCGAGAGAGTGACCGTATTGGTAGAAGGGTGGTGAGGATGGAGCTGCCTGGCAAAACAGCGAGACGAAAACCAAAGAAAAGGTTGATGGATGTTGTGAGGGAGGACATGAGGACAGCGGGTGTTAGAGAGGAAGATGCACGAAATAGGCTTAGATGGAAAAAGATGACACAGTGTGGCAAGCTGAAAGGAAAAGAAAAAGAAGATTAATATAACCATCGAATGAGATAAACCTGGACTGGTTTTAGGAACAGAAAGAGGACCATATGTGAAGATGCAAAAAATTGGCAGGAGGGTTTATCTTCCAATACTAATACCTTCGAATAGAATACAAGCAGATCCTGATACCTAACCCAAATGGATACTTGATGTTCAGTGTATTTCCCCAAATAGAAAAAGGATGCCGTCACGAACCACCAGAGCTACAAAATATGTCTTCAAAAACATTTCATTACTTGGGCCATCCTTGAGTTTTTTTCTGTCCTTGTACCACTAAATGAAAAGATCGAGGAAAGCGTCGATCCTACACTCCAACTTTGCTCCGTTTCCTTCAACCAAAACCACATCACTGCCCTCCTGAAAGATCTCCTTTTGGGACCAGGATAAGCAAATGGTATGAGGTTTATTTTCTCACAAATGTCACCCAAAATATTTCACAGTTCAGTTTGTGTTGTACAAACCACAGAACAATAGATGTCAAAGGGTAAAAATAAGGGAAGTGGGTCTTTTATAGTCATTAGCTTTGTGATGTTGGAGTGGTGCGAAACCAAGAAACATCTGCGGTTTCAGGATTGTTTAGACTCAGTAACCTATCCCAGGTAGTTTCCAGCGAAAGGCGCACTACACCCTGAAGTGGTCGCCAGTCAGTCACTGGGCAGATATCGACACCATCACTGAGGGTGAATCGATTCCACGCTGCCCGTACCAAAGGCAGGCTTGTGTACCACTACATTGTCAGTGACTCAGATTTGTATTTTTACATTTAAATTACTTACTGTACAAATGTCATCAAGTTTCAACCTTGCCTTCTTTGTTTTTATCCACTCTCCAGGCATCATACTGTGAATTTGAAATGACTGACCCTTACTTCTCAATGTGGAGGAGAAATAAATATCTCTGATCATCCTGTGTCCTTCGTTGGAAAACGGGGAAGATGATGCTTGCGGTTTGAAGATTGAAAACATGCTACAAGACAGCCCAGTCCTGGAAAATACCCCTGAGAATCCCTGGGAGAGCTAATAGTTTTGTTAATTGTTATAGGAATTGCGTAAATTTTGAGTTTAAATGTAAATTGCTGAAAAACCATGTAACCACAGGACTGTTTTTTTTCCAGGGGTGTGACAAAGGTGAGAATACTGACATATGTTCATTTAAAGTGGATATAATCTGGAAAAAGTCCTTTTAGGTCGCTTGAATAAAAATAGTTGGGTCTCTGGAGTTCCCACTCAAGCAACCAAGTTCTTATTTTGTTAATGGCCTACTTCTGTAAATACTTCTGTGGTTGAATTTTGCCAATTTGCAAACTCTTTCCTCTCATGATTTGGGAGCTTGGTTGGCTGAATCCGTGGTACATGCACATCTACACTTTAAATCCAAAAAGTGGGATTTAGTGACTTGGTGATAAAGTGGCACTCCCATGAAGGAAAAAGCAATTAATGATGACTTTCGAGTGGGGGGCTCAAAATGAAAAGGTATGCAAAGTAAGGCTATTTGACGAGAGCTTTTGTTGTGATTTGTAGAGGGAAAAAAAACGCCAATATTTCTCATATTTCAATATTGACATTTTCTTTGTCATTTATGTAGTCTATTATTATGATCAAATTGTAATCTTGTCATAATTTCTTTATTGCATAGCCTTCTATCATGCCCTTTTCCATGCCAAAACAAGTCAGAAAAAAATAAAAAGCAGAAGCTGAAATCAACGGTCACTAAATAAATAAACAAATGTGAACAACAAACAGAGAAGTCGCACTCATAGTCGTCATCAGGACTGAAAAGTATTCATTTTAGCAACTGTCGAAGATCAATCGTGCGGCACCGCAACACACTGTTCACAAAAAAGTCACATTTCATTAAAAAAAATGTGTCATCATTAGTTCAGTTCTGCTGTCTGATAATGCACGATATAATTCAATCAGTACATTATAAAGGTATAGAGGGTGTAACTCAAAATTACATTCGCTTGCTGAACTTGCATGTTTTGTTGTTTGGATTAAAAACAATCCTCCAGTAGTTCTTGTCCACACAAGGATTTGAGAAATGACTAAGAACTGTAGAAAAGGGGCTGGGTTTACCAAGCAAAGCATTACCATATGTAGAAACAAATAAAGAATCACATCCAGCCATTCATTTTCTATGGCACTTATTCCCACTAAGGCGCCGTGGGAGCTGAAGGTGACCCATCAGATTTTGGGTGGCAAGTGGGGTACACACCGGACAGCTCAATCGCAAGGCACGTAACAGACAATCATTCACACCTGTGGACAATTTGGAGTCACCAATTGTATCTTAAAATGCATGTTTTTGAAATGTGTGAGGAATCTGAACGGAAAGAGACTCAGAACCAGAAGTGTCAGGTTCATGAGCTTATCACTTACCATTCTGCCCACCAATTTTTGGAATCACACTCATTTTTTTTTGTCGTGTTGAAGCAGCATGTTTATGATCCAGGTGAAAAATCCTCAGTTTTTGGTTGTACATTCGGCTGTAAATTGTAGACAGGACAAATTTATACATGTATTCAATCTCTCTGCATTTAGCACATAAATGTAGGTTTTAAATTTTGCAGTCCAGCATTGGATTGCTGAACTCAAAGGTGAGTGTGATTATTTGGCTATGAGAACCAAATGTGATCAATGAAGCGGGCAGAAGAAGCAAACAATCTGCGTTGGAAACCACCCAACTGTTTTTTTTTTTTTCCTACACACCCACTACTGAAATGAATATCCCACAGAGCAAATTGTTACTATTTTTTGCCATTTTTAAAAAATAAATACACCTCCTGGTATTCAAATACTTATTTCTTCCCTTTTGTCATGAGTCTAAATAGCCCTTGTGGCACATCCTCCAATGCATTTTTTAAAAAAGTCTTCAAAACAGTGCCAATATTTTAAATCACTGTTACTAGTAGCATAAAGACGGACTTAAAAAAAAAAGATGAAGGACTCTCTGTGTCTGTATCACATTACTTCACCTTAAAATAAAGCAATGTTTACAGCATGTAAATTTCATGAGATTATTTCAAGTTACAAAATTTAACTGAATACGCATTCAAAGTTACAAACATTGAGGTACCGTCATGTCACGTCATATTAAGCTAGGTAACAAACCAAAAAAATAATAGAATTCAGGCAAAGTGTTGCTTGGTGTGGTTTTTGTGTGTTTGTCAACCAAGTTCAACAACTAAGACCCGAAGACTTGACTTGACCGAGCAGCTCAATGTTCAACACCGCAGATACTCCTTACGTTCTTTTTCAGTTTCAAGAACTCATGTTCATGTTGCAAGAGCCGGTGGGACGGGACTGGTAGGGGTTTGTGGAGAGCTCTGATAGGATCGAAGGAGAACTTTATGCTGAGTTGCCACTGTCTCTCGTCGGTGCTGCTGCTCAGTCAAGTATTCCTTGAGACGGGTGGTGGTAAAGGTAAGAGTCTGTCGACGAAGACGCATCAGGTAAGCGTTTTGAAGCCAGGAATTATTGAAGCAGTCCTTGATTGAAGGTCGGGCCCTGTTGAGAAAGCCAAGTGATGCAAAATGGGGTAACGTACACTCTGGCCTTTGAAGCAATAGTCCCCAACAAGTTTTGTGCAACCGACTGGTTTTATGTAAAACAATAATTTAATAGGGGGTAATGGATCACAATCACCTGAAGTGTGTTATGATACTCATGTCCATTCTAATCTGTAATTTTGTTTTTGCCGGCATAAATGACTGAAAATCCCAATTCACAAAGATGAAATATTGGAAATGGAGGCAAGGAATGCAGTGCTTTTTGGGAGGCAATGTCTGGATATTCTGCCTAATCAGTTTCTTGTCTGTGGTCTCCATGAGCCAAAACAGTTTTTAAGGCGCAGTCCGTAACAATCACTAGAGCCAATCACCGGTGAACTTGTATTTTAAGTGGGAGTCCTGATTCTCTAAAATGCTTTCTCTCATTTCTTCTTTTTCATTATTTGGCCTTCATCCCTTTTCTGAAGAAGCGGCCCAAAGATGTTTCATTTTTTACTCATCTTTATGATCATGACTGAGATGAGCAATTTGACATTTGTCATCTGGATGCAGCTGAATTTAAAAATAAAACGTCTTTCAGACTGATGATCAATTAAATGCTTTGTGTTCCATCTCTTAATACGACCTAACATGGGTCTATGGCCCAATGATTGGGGACTGCGGCCTGAAACTGAATAACAATGAATCTCTCTGGTTCAACTTACCAAGGGTAGCTACAGAGAATCTTTTTGATGAATAGTGAGGCACTTTGGGACACGTTTTGATAGAGTTTGGAGAGGTCAAACTTTGCAGCATGGATCCTCATCTCAGTCTGCTGGGGATCATTTTCCATGAAAGGCGACCTGCCACTCAGCCTGAGCAGTGGAGAAGATTCCCCCAGTCACAAAATATCGTAAGATCTTCAAACTTCTCTTTGTCAGAGAACCTTATTCGTTTTGATGTATACAGGATTAAAGATCACTTCATGTAGCAAACAGTCATGAACAACATTGTGTTCCAAATTATAATGCATGTGGGATTTAAATTACAATAACTGGTTTCTGGGAGGTTTTTGCATTCAGCATGTATGTTCTCCTGACTGTTCAGATCACTGATATCAATTATTGTGATTATTGTATGCGAAGTTTAATCTAATTCAAGGGCATTCTTATCCACCCTTTGTCAAAACAAAAAACGCTGGCGACAATATTCAAAGAGTGTGTTAGCTTGAAGCTGCGAATGCAATACTTACATAATGAAAGTGATCACACCCACGCTCCAGATGTCAGCTGGGGTCCCCACCACATCCCCTTTCAACATCTCTGGTGCTGCCGGGAGATGACATAGAAAACAGGATTTCATTCTTCACATAAATATTACGACTCATGGAGTGTAGTCTTTGCACAACAGTTAACTTCCCATAAGACTTGATAAGAGTTTATATCAGGATGCAATGTTCTCATACTCTAGCTGAATAAAAAAGAAAGAGGATAATTCACCATAACAACTACAGGGGGGAAAAACGTTGCCATTCCAATTGCAGCTCCAATAACCTCTCCACTCATTTTTTTCACTTTTTGCCAGTTAGGCCAGTGAATACCAACCACTGTGCAAAAACACATCATTGTCTAATCCAGTTATTTCCCCATTTCGCTCATTTACTCCCAATAATGTCATAGTCTTTGTTCATGTAGCTATGCCAGTGACATAGATAGGTATATAGACTACTGGACAAAAGTGTTACCACACCCAAATTTGTTATATTTTTATTGAAAGTGAAGCTTTTCAACATCAATTAATTGCTTGGGACATTTTTGTTTAGTGCTATAATGTGAATGTTTTCTCATGTAAAATATGTGGCTTGGTACAATAAAGCTCAGGAAACCCCCTCTTAGACCATTAAACCCTGTCATTAGCTAGGGACCAATCTAAATACTGGCTCCAACGCGCCTACGATCATCAAGAGGAAAACTTGATATCGAAAATGAGAGGTTGAATTGGTTGGAAAAAAAGAAGAAAAATTAATGGCGAAGCCACCATTATTACCTGACTTGAACTAAATTTAGAGCCTGGGGAACATCCTTAAAAGAAATATCTATGAGGCTTGATGGTGGAATACTGACTAACAGTAATCAAGATTGAAAAGGGATGGATGGAAGACGAAAGAGCAGGGGGCGCAAACCTTTTCAACTGAGAGAGGCATAAAAGCCAAATATTCTAAGATGTAATTTGAAAACAGCCATACAGTATTTTAAAAACTAAATACAGGTGTACGATCAATACTTCTAGAGTACAATAAGTCTCTGAATTATTTAAATAACAATGTTATGCTGTTGTTAACCAATGATGACAAAAATACTTCTTACCATTCATGCAACTTCTGGTACTGCATGGTTTTGCTGATGGCTTTATAGTCTTTCATATGTCATTAGATTAATCTTCATGCAGGCATTGAGACTTACATCCCCTAATCATGAACTTTTTCAATTTGATTTGCCATCATGATGGTACAATGGAGAACAGTTCTTGCTGACAAAGGCATGTCTTTGCTTTGTTTGATTATCTTGTCGTCATGCGAAGTTGTCAAAATGTTTATTGGCAACATTACGTACGAATTCTTTGCCATACTCCACATGTGTGGATAGCTTTCCATTTCTTACAATTGCTAAAAGCAAAGCTATCTAAATTCCATTCACCTTGCTGGGTCCAAACACGGATTTGCTGCTTACTAACTTGGACTCTGGAAAGTAGCTCTTGAGATGCTTTCTTCCTGCTCCCCCCCACAGGATATTTTGATGCAAACGCAGTATGGCGCGTGTCAAAGTGGCGCTTTATATTTGAGTGTTTAATTGTTGTAATTTTGTCATTATAATTTAGACACAGAGCACAACCTTTTCTTTCGACCAAGGTGAATTCCTCTGCTCATTCTTGACATTCTTGATTACCCTACTAGGACAAACTGTCACCACCACATTTGCGTTGCCTCTGCGACAGAAATGAAGTGTACAGTATATTGTTATGAGGTCTTTGCGAGCCCAATGCAACCATCAAAAGAGCCAGATATGGCTCGCGAGCCATAGGTTCCTGACCCCTCCTATAGAGCTATGAACATTTTCATGTTAAATATAGTACAGCTGAAGTGGACGTAACCAATATTTTACAGTGATAGCTTAAGCAGTTTTGAATATGAATTCTCTACGGGACGTGGTCTTACACATGCACTCCAGGGTTCCAACAGGTGGGCTGAACTGCTTGAGGAAAAGTGGGTTGAAATTCTGAGCACTCCCAAAGTCAATGATCTTGATGACATTCATGTGCGTGACCATGATGTTGTCGGGTTTGATGTCCAAGTGGAGAATTCTTCTAGTGTGGAGGTAATCCAACCCCTGGAGAATCTGCACAATGTAGCTCACCACGTCCTCCTCTGAGTAACGAAACCTAAATATCGACATAAATAGACACACACTGTACATATCTCAGATAGTTAAACAATAATAATAAGTCTGCGTGCAGCGATAAATGGGCCCTCCGCGCTCCCTTTTCCAGGGCAAATCAGCAAAACAACTCAAAACAACAGAATAGATTCGCTTCTGAATGATAATAAAAAACAAAGCAATTCCAAGAGGCCTTTAATTAGCAGTAGTTGGTTGCGGTATTGTCACCTTTCTACAAGACTTCGGAGCATCTCCTTTCCACTGCAGTACTCTGAGATAAGCACCAGGTAGCGTGGCGTGACGTAAGCCTCGTGCAGCGCCATAATCCTGTCATGATGAAGAGACTTGAGGATGTCGTACTCCTGCAGCACAGCTTGCTTGGTGTCTGCTTCATATGGGATGATTTTGGCCATGAATAGGTTTCCCGTGGCGTTTTCACGGCACTCCCGGATCACACCAAAGCGCCCCCTATATGATGAAAAATTATCATAATGCAATAGGAGATTACAAATCCCCAATTGTCTTTAAAGTTTCAAAGAGTATTGCTGTAATTCAAAGCAAGAACCATAAACTGTGAGATAAACACTGCCTGGACAAGAATTATTATTTTTTTGTCTTTGTGTGGACTGCGATTGATTGTCAACAAATACCACTTCTTGCCGAAAGTTAAATTGGGTAATTCCAACTGCAATCCTAATGAGGATGTCAATATTTTCAACAGGCGTGAGTGATTGTCTGACTCCATGTTCCCTGCGATTTACTGTGAATTTGTCGTGGGTTTAGCATGCTTCTCTTAACAAACGTCAAACTAAGTTCATTGAAGATACTAAACTGATCATAGGTGTGAGTAATGTCTATATGTAGCTTGTGATTGGCTGGAGACCAGTTCGGGCTGTATAACGCGTCTGTCACCAAAAGTCACATGGGTTGAAGGGAAGACTAAATTGTCCGTAGATGTTAATGGGAGTGTAAGTGGGCGCTTGTCTGTAGGTGTTGTGGGATTGCTTGGGTACATCCCAGACTAGTCACCAAAGTCAGCTGGGATAGGCTAGAGAAATGGATGAATAGAACTTGTTTGCACCTGGCCTTCTCATCCATGAATGTATAGGGTTTCTGAGGAACTCCCTGGCGGAGATATCCTTCTCCAGGTTTGGCGAGAGGTGTTCTTCGTCCGGAGGGTGTAACCCGTCCTGATGGGGTGACCCGTCCCGACGGGGTCACCCGCCCTGACGGGGTTGCACGATTGTCCCCGCCTTGCAGCACCGGTGTTAAGCTCTGCAACACCACCACTGGTGGGGAGACTTTTACACCAGAGATTGAGGGAGTGGTGATTGTTGGTGAGACGAGCGGTTGAGAAGATGGTGTAATAAGACCACTGGCAGTTGTCGCATACATCGGCACTGAAGAGATGGGATTCCCAATGACGGGGGCAGGTGGAGGTACAGTAGATGGAGCTTTGCTGGTAATGATTACCTTTACGGGGGTCTGGGGTTTGGGTGGGACGACGGGGGGAGGTGTTGTCTTGGGTTGAGGTTTTGCGACACTGATACTGAGAACGGACTTTGCTTTGCTCGCTGTATTTTGGACTGTTGTGTTGATCTGAGCTGGTGCTGGTTCAAAAGGGGACACACTAACTGATGGTCTCTGTTTCATTTCAATTTGTCCCATGGACTGGATGTCTTTAGGAAAGGGGGATTTTGGTGATGGTGATGGATTAGTTGAAGAAGGGGTAAGTGGAACGGTAGTCTGCATCAGAGGTTTACTTGGAGCCGGTTTCATTGGTGGGATGTGCATCGACGACATCATCAGCACAGGTGCTGAAGGACCTGGGGCGGGGGCAGTCTTGACCACCACTTGTGCACTGGACTCAGCTGGATCTAAGGAAAAAGGAGGGATTTACCTTTCTTTCCTTTGTGTGAAAGAATATATTAGTCAAAATATGGACTAAGGAGCTGCTCGACTAGTTTCAATGACCGAGCTCCAACCCCCTGTTGTTCAGGGTAATGAAACCTGTAATTTTGGGACCTGAGTGGGAAACAACTGGGGCAATACAGGAGACCAAGTCTATATTGTAAAACTGCAAGTAACTGACATCACACCTTCACAGCGCAATCTGCATGTATAGGAACATAGATGAATAAAAATTGAATGTAAATGATCCCAACGCATACTTCTCAACATAGTGAATTAATTTTGCCTATACCTGAAACACCCAGGTGAACAACTTCAGAGAGGTTGCTGTACGGGCCTTGGCCAGCCTTGTTAACGCAAGCCACCCTAAACCTGAAGGCGCCCCCTGCTGGTAAATCAACAACATTGTAGTAACAGTCTGCCACTCCTGTCGCCACCATCAACCAGTTGGTCTCTCCTGTTAGGCAAAAAAAGATAAATAAACCCATGTTGCTGTCAAACAATATTATACTATCTCTTTGTTATTGATGTCAATGATGTCTGTTGATTTCTATGTGATAAGACTGAGATGATAATTGAAATGTTCATCATGATACTGAAAGCTTAATGAGTAACATACAGTTTTTAACTTTTGACAACTCTGCTTTCAAGTATGAATCACATCAGATTATTGCATCTTTGAACTATTTGGTTCCTCATATCTATTTATATGATTCATACCATTTTTATGTTTTTTATCAGAAGCCTGTTTGTGTGATAATACCGAAAGACTGGTTCTTACTATTTTGCATCTTCATATTTGTGCATTTACACATGTAGCTGATCTAAAAGACGTGATTCTTATTTAGAAAAAGCTATTCATTCTTTTCAAATGAGATTAGATAAACTGAAGAAAACTAATTGAAAGCATTTTTATACTAACCCTCAGTCTTCCTCTCCAGAGAATATGTGCAGGGTGCAGTGGTGTCTGAGGGTCTCCACAGCACCAAAGCTGTGTTGTTGTACTTCTGAGGGATCTCGGGTGTTCCAGGTCGATTGGGCAGACCTTTTGACATCAACTTAATTCATTTTGGAGATTGACAATTTGCTGAAGCATGCATAATGACTGAGGAGGTCTTACGTGCAAGGGAAATTGTGCAAGAGCTGGAAACAGAAGCCAGGGGGCTCGTCGCAACACATTCATAGACTCCTGCATCCTTTTTCGTGGTTTGCATGATCATCAGAAGCTGTCGGCCATCGGGGCAGGCTATCATGTTCATCCTTGAGTCTATCTCCAAGGGTTTCTTATCTGAAGGAAAATATGTCCCAAGCTGCATACAGCTACACTAGAATTTTGGTTTTGATCGCTAAACCACATGCCTTTGAATACTTTTGAGTGTTCATAGTTGAGTCATACCTTTCATCCAGGTGATGTGTGGGTGAGGGGTTCCTGCAGGCAGACAACTGAGCGTCACTGGATCCCCCTCAAGGAGGATGTGATCCCTTAATTTAATGTGGAAAACTGGAGGAAAATCTGCATGATCGGGATTCAACGTATAAAACCAAAATAGATAAGTATTGCCGATTTAATAAAATAAAGCATAATTGCATTATGAATGTACCAGATGGCAGTCTCGTGTATTGCTGTGACGGTTGGGAACTTGTATCTTTGAAAATAGCTGTGGGTATATCAGGTTGTGATACGGTCTTGGATCGTCTCCCTCGGGTCAGACCCCATCGATCCCAGCGAGATCTTTGTTCCCCTTCGGCCCCTATTCATTAAACATGAAATTAATATAAATGTACCACCGTGGAACAATGTTTTGTACAGGGTGTCCTCGGTTACAATGGAGTAATGCAATGAAAGAGCGTATGCTAGGATGGTCAAAAACCGAGAACGCCCCATACTTTCTAATGAAGATGATAGTGCCTCATACCTTTTGATGTGTCTGACTTTAAGCTGGACATTGAGTCCAATGACTCAGATAGGGCTCCATTGCTAGCTTGAGATGCTAGCTGGTTCTGGGGTACATTTGTAACTTTTATACCACGGTTTTCTGATGTGGCCCGACGAACCATGGAGAAAATCGGCGTCCTCTTTGGCGCCTTCTCTTCTGATGCTCTCCTTTCTTCGGAGTAGCTGCGAATTCTGGTGGAGATGCCAGCCACTGTTGATTCAATCTTTCTGCGCATCATCAAGACTGGAGATTCATTGGACTTTTTCAGATCTATTTCCTCTTTTGCAGCAGAGTTATCAGCTACACCATCCATGCGTATCATCTCCACTTCCTTCTTATCTTGCGATCCTTTTCTTCCCAGAGTCCAAGATAACCTACGTCTTGAAGGCACTGAATCTTCTTCATTGGTCACTTCCTCTTTCCGTTCCGTTGAAGGATTTCTCTTCAATCGCAGGGATAGCCTCCTCATAAAACTTTGGTCTTTTTTAGCTTCACGAAGATCTTGGACTGACTTTGACTTTTCCACAAGTTTCCTCTGTCCCAATTCCAGTGGGGCACCCAGTGGACCAGGTCTGTAAACCACCTCACCTGACTCTGTTGACTCTGAAGACGGTATGTTTGATTTGTCCTCATTCTTTGATCGAGACAACAATTTAAAAGTTCTTGTGAGAGAAGAGTCACATTTTTTGAAGCGAGCCTCGAAAACTTCTTCAGAGGAAATGTCTTCTAGGTCCACTCCTACAAATTGTTGTGAGGACTCTGTGCTCATCCTTGGCGGGCTAGGGTCTTTGGCAATGGTTTCTGATGACGCTACTCGAGAGTATACAGCCGGATGCTCAGTAGTTGACACAAAGTGTGGTTTGGGTAGCGATGAAGCAGTTACAAATGCATCGGTTAATGCAGGAGCTGACACAGTTTTGAGGACATCATTTGGGCTAGACAGGCCAAGAGAGGTGCTACTGACAGGCTGAAGGGAAGGGACAATGATTGTCTGCATAATAGTAGCATATGCTGAAGTCCTTCCATCGGGAAGAAGAACCTGTGCAGAGGATGAGCGTGTTAAATCAGGGGGAACTTGTCTTGGTGTGTCAGAGTATACGTGCATTGGTGTCACAATAACTGAGCTTGAGGTAATACTCGCTGATGATTTAACAGGCGTTATTCCTTTTTCATCTAACGTTTCTTCAGGTGCATTTTCTTTATATACAGCGTCCATTCTTTCTTTAACTTCTTTGTTTAGCTCTTCTTTTTCATTTTTTTCCCCTGTCTCTACTTCTTCCTCCTCATTTTTCTGGATTTCAGAGGTTCGGACAGCAACAGATGGTGAAGGAAGAATGTGCTCCACAACCTCTGATTCATCTAATACTTCCTCAAGTATGCTCAAGTCTTTCTCCGAGAAGTCGCTTGTGCTTGACCTCTCATCAATATTACTACCTGTAACCACCCCGTCTTTCTTTTCCCTCATAGTTTCATTGGGTCTTAACTCTTTCTCCCTTAATGATTCCTTACTTTCAGTTTTAATGGGACTGTCCTGCAGCACATACTCTGGCATTGGCGGTTTCGGTAAAGGCTCTTGGGAAGTCTCTGGGTGGAAGTCTAGCTTTGTTTGGTCGGTGAGAGCTGACATAGATATAGCTTCCTTGAGTCGTCGCTCTTCCACCTGTGCCAAAGGAATCTCAAGAGGAGCTCCTGACCGTCGGTGTAAAGCTATTGGTTCTGAATCACCTTGACTGAAGGAAGCACTTTTGCTCACAACCTTCTGTTTGGAAACATCGTCTCTGGGTGAGTCACTGGATGCTGCTCTTGTTAGCGAAGCAGGTCCTAGCCGTGTGGTACGAGAATAGCAGTCAGAGGAAATCCCAGCTTTTTCATCACCTATTCCTAATGTCTCTAAGAGCGGACCTCTTAATCCACTCATCTTTTTGTCCACGGAACCTCCGCGAAGCAATCGTTGCCTCATCAACTCTAGTTTCAGAGCATAATCTTCTTGGCTCATCTTGGCAGTTCCTGGACTGGTGCTCCGGTTTGGTAGTTCCATCGAGGCAGCTTTCTTCAGAACCTTTCTTCCACCATCTTGGTTTCCTTCTGCAACTCCTTCCTCTGGTGTGATCCGCAATAGCAAAGCACTGTCGGCTGAACCTCCACGTCTCAGCTCTCCTTTTCGTCTCACAACCTCAGGTTTATCTGACTCCATGCTGGAACCCCTTTGTAGAGGCTTTCTTTTCAGTGCTTTTTGAGGCAACTCGGAAGGTAATTCTTCATCTGATGAACCAATTGTATCATTGTGAATCGTTCTTTCTTGTTGCCGACTTTTACCTTTTAATTCAAGTCTTTCTTTGCTCATTTCTATTGCATCGTGTTTGATTGTTTCTTGAACAGCAGATGCCGAATGTTTACTTGTTCCATTCTGTTTCCCGGACTCCTTCTCATTGGTCTGCATGTCATCAAGTGACATCCTCAATCCAGAGAATTCCATGTTGAGTGGCATGGGAATGAAGGGAAGTTCTTCAATGTCTTCATCTGAATCAGAGGAAGATGAAGGTAAAGGCGAAATGTCTTTATGGTGTCTTGGAACTGCAATGGAGATGTGACTAGAAGAATCATTCAGCAACTCAGGAATGGACCTCATGACCATTTTGGATTTGTAGCTGATTATTGAACGCTAAAAAAAGAGCAAGCAAACAAATATTTTTAAATTTTCTTGACATATGCTAGACTATTGTCATGACAAACAATTCTTCATTACCTGCCATTTTCTTCGCGATACAAACTTTTTCAGTGCCTCAGTGTTGATAGTTGCACCCTTACTAAGAGTCTGTATGACAAAGTATATTTTCTTAGGGCAATTCTAATGGAAATTAGAGCTGAAAATAGTGGTAGACAAAAAATTTAAATGTAAAAACAACTGGCCATAATGTACCTTGAACCAGGGATGTCTCAGACATTCTTGAGTATCAGGTCTCCTAAAAGAAAAAAAATATTTACTGTATGTATACATTCCAAAGTGGTCTTATTTCTAAAAGATTACAGGGTCGTTCCCTAATAAATGTATAGAAATGTTTGTTCACAAGTTGAGCATATACGCAAAGTCACTGTCAGACTCATGACACGTGCAAGCCCGCCAATATTCTTTGCAGCACCTTGCGTATATTAACAACTTGCTTGCTTGTGCCCGTGAGCTCTAGTTTGCATAAACTGCGACCCTATTTCTCTATGAAAGGGAATCTGTTTAAAATATCTCAGTCAATGCGCAGAGGTTTATAAGTCACAAGAGATGCCTCACAAATTTTTATAACTTTTAATTCAAGAGCACAGACTGACCAATCACTGCATACACTGTTAAAATATATAGTAATAAGGAATAACTATAGCACTACAGAGGGGCATTTGTAGTTAATAAAATTCACAAAATTAGCATTAGAAGCAACATAAGATAGGAGTTACTGAATATGCCAATCGGAATTACCTCACAAGCAATGACGCCAAGGCCACTGTCTGTGTGAAAAGTGATTATTTTCCCACCAATTTACATTATATTTGCACATCCGCAGAAACAAATAAAATAGATTTTGTGAAAACTAGAGGCCTGATTGTATTTTCTGTTTATTGAGTGACAACATCTTATTGTACGCAGGCGACTGCTTTGTGGGGCACACATAATGCAGATACTCTGCAAGCTCTTGAATGGAATGAGGATAATTGTAAAAGAGATTTTTATTTAGGATATTGGCAGATTCCTAGTTTAAATAATTGTTGTTACAGTTAATTTTTCAAAAATTACTGTAATTCCAATAAGCTGTGCATATAAGGGGAACGATGTGTGTTTGAGTTTTTTCCAATAGCTGATCCTTCATTATTTTTGCATATTCATGGACTCGGGATGTTCTAAATTTGTTCGTAGGGTATGGATAAAAACAATCACGAACAGATTGGTAAACCAAAGATTTGTGCAAAATTGGTGCATACGCATGATAAGTGAAATATGCCCAATGATGCCCAAGGACTTGAAAAAGTGTTACTCACAGTCTGTCTACTACAAGCAGTTTAATGATGAAACCCTTAGCTTCTCTAGAAAGATTAGCAAACATGGTTTCCTCAAAGGCCACATTGTAGTTCCTGATGTTCAGGACTGAGCTCCGGTCATTTTCACCAGCAAATGGAGAAACTCCTGTCAAACTGATGACAAAATATTTAGATCGAGTAACAGGATCATTTTTCATCCAAAGTCTGAACATTTGAAAATGCTTGTAACTCACCACAGGTATGCAAGAACTCCAACTGGCCTAAGGAAACCGATGACAAGTGTGAGCTTGACAGGTTTGCAGAAAAATGGAACACATTACAAATTGTGAAGGCGCATACCAGATATCAGTGGCTTTTGACACAGGGGTCTGGTTCACAATTTCTGGGGCAACAAATTCTGGTGTGCCATATTTGCAATACTGAGCCTCATCTGGGGTGATCTCCACCGCATTGCCAAAGTCACAAATACGGACCTGATCACCGTGTGCGTCTGCCATAAGGATGTTGTCAGGCTGAAAAATACATAAAAAATCAAATCATATACATGTTTTTTTAAAGACCAAATCCATTCATCTATCTCATTTCTATAGTGCTTATCCTTATTAGTGTCACAGGAAAAGTGGAACCTTTCCCAGGTGACTTGAGGTGAGAGGCAAGGTACAGCATGGAAGGGCACATGTTGACAAACAAACATTTAAGCATACATACACACCGACATTTAAGATAACATGCATGTCTTTGGGATGTGGAAGGAAGCCAGAATACCCACAGTAAAGAAGAAAATGGTAAAATCTACAAAAGGAAGGCCAGAGTCAAGATTCAAACCGTTTTCTCAGACCTGCAAGGCAGACGTGTAACAACAAATTAAATGGGGATCACTTCTCATGACTTTCTTTAATACTGTGAATTTGTCAGTTCTTGAGACTATATCGGACACCTTTGTGTTCAGCAAATCATGACTGCCGGTTTACATGCGATAAATGGCAGACAATGAATATGCTTGGAATACAAACAAAATTTAAAAAGTAGGCTGATAAAAGAACGTAATAAAAATGGTACAGGACACGGGAATATCTACCTTGATATCAAGGTGCATAATATTAACATGGTGAAGATAATCCACACCCTCCAGCAATTGCCTGATACACGAACGTACCTGGGGTACAATGAATGCAAGTGTTAAATCTTAAACAGAATAACTAATTTTAATGTCATAAAACTAAAATGCGAAACTTACATCAGACTCCATGAGTGTAGATTTCCGTGTAAATCTGTCAAGAATCTCCTCGTGGCATCTTAATATACGGGTTCAAGAAAATAATCTGTGCATTTGGCAATGCCAATGTGTCCAGTTAGAAAGTCAAAATGTGAAAATCAGTAATTCATACAGCAGCATCCCCTCAACCTATTAAGTATTGACAACCAGAATTTATGTGGATACAGTTCAGTGATGATGATAACCGCATTCTTTTTCTCAAAGGCATCATGGAAGAAGACAACTCGCTCATGGTCCATCTTGGAGAGCAAGCTCAGTTCTCGTAGAGCTGAGGTTTTCTTCTTGGCCCGTGTGGAGATAAACTTGGCCGCATAATCCGTTTTGTCTACCCTCTTGGTCACGCGTTTCACGTAGGAAAACGTGCCCCTGAGGTAAACAAAGTTTTGACATTGACTATTAATATGGAGGAAAGTCACTGGAGCTGTATTGTATGACTTAAATTATGTGTTGCTTCGCCCAAGTGTATGACTTGACTGGACTAGCTTGTTTTTTTTTTTTTTGGTATTTTCTTGAAACATGAAGGTTAAGATTTGGGACTTGCTTATGACTTGCACAGACAGTATGTGGCTTACACCCACCTCTGTATTCTATGCCCTGTAATCACAATTTACCTTCTAATTTCCTTGTGAACGTCGTAATGGTCAGTCAGTCGTCGCATTTTCCTCAAAATGGTCGCCTCGTCTTCCGCGGCCTCCTCTTTACTTAAAGCTGCATTAGACGATTAGATCATTAACTGTTTCAATTTAACGATTGACTAAAAATAAAAGCTCAAATAGGGCACCTTCATGAACAGTGAGTTCGGCTTTACAGGACACGGAGCCTGCCAGGTTCCTCGCAGTGCAGGTGTACACCCCTGAATCCTCTGGGCAAGCATTAAGGACCACCAAGGAACATTCATTATCGTCATACACAAATGTATAATGGCTGCCCTCGGACAGTAAAATATCACTCTGAAACAAGCAGAGGAGATGAGATAAGTTTGAGCAATTCCGTTTAAGATAGGCCAGATTTCATGTCGTCTAAAGGACTGCAAACTACAAACCTTGAACCAGAGTATGTCGGGAATCGGACGCCCTTCTACAACCACAGCAAACCGAGGAGTCTCCCCAGTGCAAACATCAATATCCTCCATTATAGTCTCAAATGTTGGGGGAGCTTTGGATAGAGTGAGATTAGGAATGTGTTACAAAGGCACTAAGTAGAGTGCAAACTTCCACGAGGTGGATAACTGTTGTCTCCTCTCTACCTTACAATCACTCAAGATCTGGTACCTATCCCAGATGACTTCAGCCAACAGGATGATTGCTCAACGCTGCAATCTCAGCGAATGTTAAAAATAGACAACTATTCACATTCACACCATTTCTGAGTAGAAACTGTACGCAATCTTCCTGCACAAATAAGGGTGACTTGAACCACGACAGAGTATAACACCACATTTTATTATCATCACCTACACTGTACAATTCACACCTGAAATTTTGGGAGTACAGCACCCCACAGATTCACATTTTTTATCATTTTTTTCATTTTTCGTTTTTGGTGAGTAATCAACACTACAAATGCTTATTGGTGGTTAATTATGATTGCTGTCAATTATCTGTGGATTTTCACTATCCACTGTCTGGCCTGCTCCTTATTCCCCACTAATTGTGGGGTTCTCACTCTATTGAAGTGAAATTGTATTCATTCAGAAATTTATAGGCAGGTACTCTGCCCGTTTTAAGGGGGCGATGAAATAAGCAAACGGATCAAACCCAAAGCTCAGGTAGAAAAAAGTGTGAGCTGTTGGCAGGTCAAGATGTCGTTTTTAGGCCTCGCTCCATGTGTTGCATATGAAGTCTATTCAAGACAAGCAAAATATATAGTGCAGCTTACCTGCCATTTCCACATTGAACGTGCAGCTGTCGCTCCCGTGCTTGTTGGACGCAACAAACATCAACTCTCCAATGTCGGCGCTCTTCACTTTCATCAGCTTCAACGTGTGCTGATCGTCATCGGGCATTGTCATTTCATACACGCCTCGCTTATTGTCCAAAACCGCTCCCCTCCTGAAGATGTAGTTTGTATCACATACCACAAATAATGCTGTACCATAGGTTTGACAATGGTGGACTGTCATTGAGAATCTACACAGAAATTTTACAGGGGATATCTATCCAGTCATCAATTTTTTAATAGCACTTATCCTCGTTTGGGTCGTGGTTGGATGGCCAATTAGTGCAGAGTACACACGGAGGGGACACTCATGCTCACATTTATACAGTATTGGCAATCTAGAGTCTTCAATCAACCAAACCTGAATGTCATTAGAAATG
The DNA here is from genome assembly GCF_019802595.1 of Syngnathoides biaculeatus. Lineage (NCBI taxonomy): Eukaryota > Metazoa > Chordata > Actinopteri > Syngnathiformes > Syngnathidae > Syngnathoides > Syngnathoides biaculeatus. Next base: position 15,957,894 of record NC_084653.1, on the reverse strand, counting down.
TGGAAGGGAGCTAAGATTTCAAACATCAAACCAAAGAATTGAGGCAGTCAACGTCATAGCCACCATGCAGCCCGACAGGAGATATTAACACCCTGTGAAAACGTATTTGGCTAATTTACAGAATCCGCCCCCCAAACAGAGTTCCTCAGACCATGATTTAGCCGCGAGGCTGAGTGAGGACTGGCTATTTTTAAGCTACACTGTGTGAAACACTGTCATTCTATTATCAAAAGGTATGCAATGATGCCTTGAGTTCCATTAGCTACACAGCTTAGCATTTGTAGTGGGGTTGTATTTGGCGATGCATTTGCTGCATGTAATTGTGTGTGAAGTGCTGCATCCACCAGCGAAAACACTTCTGTTGTCATTACGTTGAATTTTTCCACACTGGCTTCAGCTTCAACAAATAGAATATCCTTGCCTTGTTCAAAACCTACCACCATCTACCCTGGTTGCCATGGTAACAAGAGCTGGAGTCAGCCTTGCAGATATCGTAGAGGGACCACCCCTCAGATTAAAAGAAGCTCTGATCGCAAACCAATTGCAAGATACATATATAGTCAATCATTCACACTGACGCCTAAGGGTGATTTAGAGTTTCCAATTAACCGACTATGCGTGTTTTTGGAACGTGGGAGGAAACCGTCATACCCAGAAGAAACCCACACAGCCACAGGGAGAACATGCACACTCCACACAGGTGAGGTGAGAGTCAAAGCCGTGTCCTCTGATCAGTGAAGCAAATGTGTTCACCGGTCAATACATACTGATTCATAGATATCCATCTATTTTCCAAGCCACTTACCCTCACAATTTATTTAAAACAAAATAAAATGTAACTTTATTAGAATGTATTTATTTGTTTATTTTTACATATTGTCTTGAGAAGTGGTGTCAAGGTGAATGACTGGTTAGAGCATCTGCCACACCGTTCTGAGGACCGGAGTTTAAATCGCGGCTTCACCCGCGTGGAGTTTGGATGTTCTCCCTGTGCCTGTGGGTTTTCTCCGGGTACTCGAGTTTCCTCCCACATTGCAAAAACACGCATGATAGCTTAATTGTCTAAATTGACTGTAGGTGTGAATGTGAGTGTCAATGGTTGTTTGTTTATGTGTGCCCTGTGCTTGCCTGGCAACCAGTTCAGGGTGTGCTCCTGGGTAGACTCCAGCACTCCCGTGACCCTTGTGATGAAAAGTGGCTCAGAAAATGGATGAGTGGATGTCTTAAGAAGAAACAACCTCTGACAGTACCTTTTCCAGATGCCGACAGCGTTGACATGATTGATGGTCATGGTGATGGTTACCGACTGGTTTTCCATCACATAAACAATTTCGGGTTTATCTATGATCACCGGAGCTTCTTGAAGATAGGGACCTTTAAACCAAAGCATAGAGTTCTTTTGTTGAAGCAGTTGTCACAGGAAGACTGGATGCTTTCAAGTGACAAAAGCTCTACCTCGGTCTAGCAGTTGCACTGGGTCTGTGGCAGGTGAGGGTTTGCTCAAGGCCTTGGAGGCCATGGTTAAGACCCTGAATGAATAGCGCACACCTTTGGACAATGTACTAATGGTGTAGGTGGTCTCCTTCAGACCCGATGCAATAATTGTCCACTGGATGGACCCAAGGGCTTGTTGCTGGATAGCGTACATCAAGGAGTTTGGTTCTAAGTGAAAAGAACAACTGAAATGTACGCTGTACAATGATGGCACAAAATAATGTCTTTTCAGGAATGTGTCATTTTCTATCTGGAAAAATGTTTTTTGCTTACCAGTGGAAGGGTCTAGTCTCCTTGGTTTCTTCCAGCTCAGGGTTATCACTTTACCGGTGATAGACTTTATGACTGGAGTCCCATCTGGAGGATCAGGCAGGATATCTGAAAATGATATAATTGTGGACATCAATCTCATTAAATGAAATTGGCATTACACACGTTACACACCACTGACCATTAAGCCATGTCCACATCCATCCATGGCAAATTCTTATTGTGTATCATTTTTAAAAAATAGTGTGCATTTAATATTCAACCAATTACTATCAACCTAATTATCCATCCCTACCATATCTTTTAGCCAATTATGATATCAAATAAAAGGTGCACTATTTCAGCAAATGTTATAGACTGTTTAAAATTCACTTGTTCAAGAACCTTATTAAACTGTGACTTTAATGTCAAAATACTTTAACTTTTTATTTGGAAAACAACCGGTAATCATGTAAAATGACAACCTTTTATAACTCCCAAGAAAATGTTATGCTCTTGTAAGGATAACAACTTCTCTTATTGAAAAAATGTGATATTGTTGCTGTCACATTATACAGTAACTTGTTTTCCCTCACAAATATGGTATTTAGAGTTACACATCATAGTTATGTTTATGGATATTAGGAGTGTGAAATGGTTAAAACATTCACCCAAGAAACAGTTCATTGAACCCCAAAATCTTGAGAACCCCGCATCTATAATTGGAAATACATTTATATATATAAAAAAAAAAAAAGAAGAAGAAGAGAGACTTACCTGTGACATAGAGATGAGAGTAGCAAGTGGCCTTGCCTATTTTGTTAGAGATGACACTCTTATAGACACCCCCATGGACATGACTCACTGAGCGGATGACCAAACTGTGGACATCGCGAACTAATTGAATGGGGAAAAAACAGTGCAAGGGTGAGACGGTATAATGCTGGTGTCGAGCAGAATCCTCACATCTCACCGGGAGCATAGTGTAAACGTTGCCTAACGTTGTGTCTTTTAGTTTTTTGCTAAACACTTACATTGTGTCATCTTTCTGTCCTCTGTACTTTCAATTCTTTTGCCATTGTGAAACCAGGCAATGGTGGGATATGGCAATCCGGCCACTTTACATTTGAGAACAGCCTCCTTTCCCTCGATGACATCCAGATCATAAAGGGGCTTGATGAAGTCGGGCATTGTGAAACGCTCAACTTCATTCTCAGGGACCTCAGGCTCTTCTGGAATGGATGGCATCTTCTCCAGTTTAGCCCTGGATCAAAAACGAATGTTATAAATGAAGCTAATGTCACAACATCCATTAAAATTGTTTGATTATAAGCCTACATCTGTGAGGAGATGGCTGGCCGTGGCTCTTGTATGTAGAGTTCAGCAGAACATTCAGCCTCGCCGTGACTGTTGGTCGCTGTCACAGTATAGAAACCTTCATCGTCATTGGTCACGTGAGAGATAATGAGGGAGTGACGGCCATTCTCCCGAAGAATGCGAATGTCCTCACTTTCGATGAGTGGGTGATCTGCTGAAAAACAGCATTCTGTTATAACCCTAATTGCCAACTACAGTGCTACAAGTGTGCCATGACAGGTCATTGTGCGCCATTGAAAACCAAAATCCAATCCGATTTCATTTAATTGGTCCAAAAAAACTATTGTTATTTTTTACTCCAAATAATTATCTATTTTTTCCAGAAATGGGCAGCATGTCAGACAACTGGTTAGCACGTCTGCTTCACAGGTGTGAGGACCGAGTTTTAAATGCCGGGCCTACCTCTGTGAAGTTTGCATGTTCTCCCCACGCATGCGTGGGTTTTCTCTGGGTGCTGTGGTTTTCTCCCACATCACGAAAAACATTCGTGCTAAGTTGGTTTAAGACTTTAAATTGCCCTTCAGCGTGAATATGAGTGTGAATTAATATGTGCCTTCCAATTGACGGTCGAGCAGTCAGGGTAGATGGGGTCTACCCCATATCTCACCCAAAGATAATTGGGATAAGCTCCGGCACGCCTTTGATGATGAGATGATGAAAGTAAGATGATCGTGATCCAAGCATTTATACAGTACTTTTTGTTTGGTGTTCTGCTTTCAGATTTTTCAAGAGTAAAATATGTGCCTTGGTTGGGAAACACTCTGCTATACATCAAATGTCTTTGATCTAAAATGAAACCTAAATTGAGACCAATGACAAGTCTGCAAACATTTTTTGGAAACCTTACCAAAGTGAGTCCAGATGACCTTTGGAGGTGGGGTCCCGCTGACTTTGCAGTCAAATCGAGCATTGCGGCCCTCGATGACTTCCAGAACATCCAGTTTGCGAGTAAATAGAGGTTCAATTGAGGGAATCACTCTTAATTTTCCACATGAAGTAATTTCCTCTGGGGTGCATAAAAGAAAGTATCAAGTGTAACTCAGGTTTTCCTTTGATAATAAGTATGTCATGAATTCCAAGATCTTTATAAAAAATGCAGTGTCCTATAACTCTTGACAGACAATTTATTGAAACACTTGGGAACTTTTTAAAAATGTTTGAAAAAAAAAACACATGTCTGATTTAATATGCATACCTTTAGCTGTGCTCACTTTGCAGGTGTACGTGCCACTATCATCCTCATGGACTGAATCAAGCAGGAGGCGACATTTTCTTCCATCAAAGTGCATTTTGCAGTTAAGCAATGCAGGCTGGATCAGTTTCCCATCTGCCAGCCAGTCTACATCTGTGTCTTGCGGCCCAATGACGTGACACTCAAATAACACACTCTCGCCTGCGTTTGCTGTGATGTCTTTCACCGGGCGGATGACAGCCAAGCTTGGCTCAACTGGTGGTGCTGGGTGTAAATAAAAAAGAGTCATCCATAAATATTTCAGACAACAAGGGCAAAAATGAAAAAAAAAAACAACAGTAGCAGAAAAAAAAAGTTTCTCATTGAAGATTTTATCACTCTGTGGACTGGGAAGGCAGTCATAGTCCCTTTGAGGAAGGGACGCGACAATCGGCAAATAGAACAAGTCTGGACAGGAGCAGTGAGTCAGACAATGTTACCAGCAAGTAGGAGTGGCAATGCAGTTCCAATCAAGGAAGGGAGTTCTATACTGTGCGAGAAGTGGAAAATAGGACAGGACAAGATATGTACGGTCAGCCAGACAATGCAACCGCTCTGTAGTAGGAATACCGATGTGCCAATCATGCAAGGCAGTGCTACACCCTGTGAAGAAATGATTCCATGAAAGGTGAAGAGGATAAGACACAAGCGAGGACAGCACCACTTAGTCAAGCAGTCTTACTGATGTGGGCTGGAAGTGGTTATACCGTGAAGGCACTGCTATACTATGTGAAGAAGCGATATGATGAGTAGCAAATAGGATAGGACGAGACTGGACAGAAACTGTGAGAATGATTGTTTTGGTGGAAGTGGCTACGCAAAGCCAATCTGGAAAGGCAGTGGTAATTCTTTTGAGGAAGGGATGTGAGGAGGGGCAACAAGTATGGCATAGGATAGGACAGAATCAGTAACCCAGACTGTGTCACAGGTGGGTTTGGTGCTAATCTGGAAAGACTCTGACGTGACAGATGAGGGACATGACAATTAGAAAATAGGATAGGATAGGATAGGATAGGATACGATAGGAGAGGAGAGGATAGGATAGAACAGGAGAGGAGCAGTGACCAGAGAGTGCTAATTGTGAGGGGCACTAGTGCATTTTTGTAACATTACCTTTTACCTCCAGCTTCCCTTCACACTGTTTTGTTCCAAACTCATTAATGATTTTACATGTGTAAATCCCAGCATCTGACTTCAGCGCCGACTTAATGGTCATTTCAAAAGTTTCGTTATCCGTCTCTCGCACAATATGGCGGGGGCCACTTTTAACTGTAATTCTGTCTCTCAACCTACAAGAGTAAAACAGAACTGCATATCAATTCAAGCTCTGGAACGACAGCGTACATGGTTGACAGAACCTACCAATACAGCAAAGGTTTTGGTTGACCAGTTATTCGTACAGACATGGTGACTTCCTGTCCTTCAACAACAGCCTGGTCAGTCATTGTTACCTGTTTGTCAAGGAAAAATCACAACTCAATGTAGGTACAGAATCCCTATAAATAGGAACAGACACACTTGCAAAATTCCCATGCCTCAGATGAACACAAACTTAATGAATACTGAACAGACAATATTCCAAAATCTCTACTCAGGTCTCACCAGGAATGCAGGAGTTTTCTTGAATATGGTGTCAGGTGTCCTCATCAGCTGTTGTGAACTAAAATCCGTGGCTTCCTCCAGGGGGCTGAGGTATTCCTCGTCTGATGTGATGGGACTGCTGATATCCATCGGAACACCCAGGATACCCTTAGGCTCCTGAATGGGTTCTACCAAATTGCACATTAATGAAATCTGATGATAGGTAAAGTCTTTTCTGTCTTTTATTGTTGTTGTTTTTATAAATACACATTATCATTATTCTAAGAACCCCTTGACATTAACTCCATTGTTAAATGTCGAATGCAAACAATAACAGATATTCACCGAGACAAGCAACGACGCCTGAGTGAGCAATTTAGCGATTCAGGTTTGCGCTTTGTTGCTATGGTAACTATAAGTGTCGTTGGTGAAATGGAATATATTTGACATACAACTGGATGAAGGAAATAATAGAGCAAGAGAGGATGCAAGGAAAAACACATTTGGACATAGTCATTGTCTAATTAATGAAAATAAACTATAACATTTTTTATATTTTTCAATATACAAAAAGTATGTAAGATTGAATGGAATTTATGAAATTCAGAAAAATAACAATGCTCAAAATTCTGTTCATGTGTAAACAGGACATACCTTCTTTAATTACGAGTGTGGCATTACTGGTCAGTTTGCCTTCCTGGTTGACAGCTGTTACACTGTAGTTTCCACCGTCGTGCTTTTGAACAGCTTTTATGAGTAGACTATGTCTTTCGCCTTCCACTTTGATGACATAATTCGAAAAGCTGGTGACTTCCAAGTTTTCTTTTGTCCAGGTTACTTCAACACAATTATAATCAGGCAAGTTAAACATCTTAAATTTTGGGCAATGTCCATTAACAAAAGGTGACATATGATGGAAAGTGTACATTAGTTTTACTTTGTCTCATTCTGAAAAATGTGTCCTGAAGCAAACTGTTCTGAATTATGGCGCTTCAATGGAGTCGACTGCCACTACACCCGCCTTTAAATATAATTTTGTCAGGCTATGGCCAGACTAAATGGAAGCCCGATCATATCAAAGCCAAAAGAAAACCAGAGCGATGCCTGTGAACATTCTCATTCATCCACATCATTTCATTCTCAGTGCATTGAATCTATCGTAATGTGACTGTTCTGGTAAGCACAGGTGCACTATTAGCATAGATTAGCGTCCAAAATGTATTGCTCATCCATTTTGTAATGATAGGTTGGAAACTGTTTAGTTTGTGTGTTCGTTCCAATGCTCTAGCTTGACATCAAAGTAGCAAATTCACTCCAAAACTAGTGTGACAAGTGGATGTTAAGTGTGCTGTAATTATTTATCCTTTTGTACTTGTGTTTTTGAACAACGAATGTCATTGCCAGAGAACTAGGAATGGTTTCAAGTTTGGGGGCGAGTTCCCTTCAAGGACAGTGTTACTGTACAAAGTATTGTGTGATACCTTCAGGAATAGGATTGCCAGAAATGTTACATTTCAGTAGCACATCTGAGCCACATTTGGCGACCGTATCTTGAAGGGGAACCTCAAACACGGGCGCTTCCATTGGGTCCTCTTCGGCAGAAACATAGGAATCATCTGAAGAATCTGTAGTGTCATAGAGGGTAAACATAAGTCTAATAGTAACTTCAAGTGGAACAATGTAGACTGGAAAAGGATGAAGCAGTATCACACCCATTTCATGAGACATTGGTCGTGGGCGACGGTGCTTGACTTTGGTCTTCTGCAGTTGCCTTTTGGCCGGTTGAGTTTCATTTGTTACCACAGGAACAGCCTCACTTTCCACAACAATCGTAGGGATTCTTATATTTGGGGCTTGTTTCAAGAGGTCCACCTTCATTTTTTCATCTAGTAAATTGGCTTGTATCTTCCTAGAAGGGTTGGGAGGGGTTTGAAGGCCAGTATCTTGAACAGGAATTGCACATTTTTGTACTATTGGACTTTCAGGCCAGTTTTTTTCAAGTTTTCTCATTGTCATTTCTATTGGTGTCTTTCTTTCTGAGGTCTCATTGCGTGGTATCTGCATCAGAAATTCAGGGCTATTCGGAGATGAAACTCTTTGTACAAGTGAACTCTGGAGGCTCCTTTCAGGTTTTTGGTCAGTCATATCCAAATTACGTGGTGAGTCTTCCATTTGTAGATGGAATAATGCTGGTGATGATGACCTCTGAATTACTTCTATAACTGGGCTGACTTGATTCAACTGTCGAGGTGATCGTACTCCTGGCAAGTCTGAAAGCTGCATTGACTCTGTGGTGTCTTTTACGTTGGTGATACCAGTACTTGTACTGTTTTGGATTTGTGAATGCAACTGCTCAAGTGTTTTCTGTCCTGGATTGAGTCCTTTTTGCTCTTTTTCCCACTGAGATCTTTCCCTTTCCTGGAGTTTCTGAAGGACCTGTGGGGGAATAGGTTCGATTTTCTTGAAAGGCTGGCGCTGTCTCGCCTTCAAAGTGAGTTGTTCTGTTGAAAACGATTTCTTCAAATGGGGTTTACCAACAAGCTTCTTGATGCGCTGTAACTCCTCAGTAAACTTGTTTTCAATGTCTTGGACCTTTTGAGAATAGCGAGGCTTCTCCTCAAGCGAAGCAGCCCTCTGTTTGAACATGAATCTACGTTCGGCTGCGTCTTCTTTGAGAGCCTCCCTCAGATCTTCTCTAGAACTTTCCCTTGAGATACCCAAACGACTACCTCCATCATCCGAGTCGACGGAACCCGCTCTATTGAACCCTGCCCAGGATCTCCCTGATATGGAACCTTCAGTAAATTCCAGGCTTCGCCTTCTTTCTTCCAAGTCACGAACCTTCTCAAAAACTTTTGAACTTGCCCTGGTAAGTTTTGGGGATGGCTTGGGGGTGAACTCTTTTCGAGAGTACTCGCTCAGTGGAGTTTGTGGTCGTGAATCCTGGGTGTTATTTGAGGATTTGGGCATTTTAATCTTTTCTTCAAACTCTGCGGGTACTGTGTCTTGATATTCTGCTGGCACAGCAACTTTTTTCTGCAAGCTGAGAGGTGTTGTTGAACCAGAGCGACTTGCCATTGGAGAGGTGGAGGGACGTTTGGCAAGTCTTGGGGATTGGGGTGGGAGAACCTCTGATGGAGAACCCCTTGGAGAATCATTTGACTGACTCCTAAAACACCAGTTGTGCTATCATCAGCAGATAGTAGATTACAGGTAAAACATTTCAAAATATCTCTTAAAAGTTAACAGTGAATGGTTCAATTTATAAATCTTTCTTGCCTTGTTTTAGTGACCTCTTTCTGTGTTCTGGTTTCATCATCTGCATGCTTGTCCATCACTACATTTCAAAACATGGAAATATAAGATTTGATTTGTTGATTTGATGACCTCTCATATGTGTGTAATAGAGATCAGTGTTTCCAAGAATGTTTGAGACAAGGTGGATACCTGAGTGCACTGCATGGTCCTCATAATCCACACTATTGTCATTGGTCTCAAATTGGTCTTCGTCGTCACTGCTGTCTGATTCTAAAATGCATAAAAATTAAAAGAGGATAACACAAAAATTTTGCAAAAACTGCTAACAAATCATTCTTTTTCAGGATCTGGCAAATCTGTGAAAACGACAGGCCTGAGTTAAAAGAAAGGAACATTTTTTTTAAATTGTTTTTAAATACAGTTCCTTTCAAACCATGTTTTCTTCTGATTTGTTCATGGTGAGAGGGAAGGCAGTCACTGGTGGTCCTTAAAATAGAAAGAATCGCTGAGTCATTGGCACCCGATCAGTTCTCGTGGGGTATCACTTCACAGTAGGTGAGATTATATAAACAAGGGTATTTCTTTTTCACCAACAGTGAAAACAGCACATTATTGCCTTAATCTGTGCAAATGTAAAGAACACTGGCACATATAACGACAATATCAATACAAAATCAGCACAATACAATTTTTGTATTTACATCATATACAGTAACTATGCACAACCCACAGAATTGATCCAATCTAAATAATGAACCAGGGCTATTATTTCAACTACAAAAATATTTTGAAATGTAAAATATATTGGACAGAAACTGTGTTGTTCATTATTTACCACAAACCTCGACTCCCCAAAAGATACCTGTATTGGAGGCCAGTTTATTTATGTCTTGTAGTTTTTCAGTTGACAACAAGACGAATTTGAGACAAGTGATGAACTTTTCTTGGGAATTTATGTCTACTTCTTTGCAAAATTTATCAGATCAGAATGATTTTTTTGAGAGGGGGGAATAACAGACTAAATCTTCTGATATTCAAAAGTGAAAAGAAAGGAACAAACAAATATGACTCCCATCAGTATCTTCACAAAATGCATGCTCTATCGGGTTTAAACGTGGAGATTTATGTGGCCAGTCGAAAACCTTCTCCCTCTAGACCTCAGTGAAGACTTATTTTCATCATCTTCTGCAAACATTAGATACCTTCACTCCCTCTCAAATTTCTCACTTCTAATCATTTATATAGAATGTGAAATAAAAAGTGGAGGAAGAGGAATACAGAGGGATACTGTGGAATTATTGATTACTGGTTACAGCAGTCTCATTTGTCAGAGATGATTTGGTCAATGCATTTATCAAGGCACTCCAGCAAATCTAACACTGCCAGATGTGAATTCAAGTATCTAGGAGTATTTTTCAATAGCTATTTACCATATCAGCTGGACAAACCAGGTGACTTGACTTTACTGACTACGTGACTTTTCCCAGTAAAGTACTAATCATACGATCGGACGGCACCCATTATTCTGGACAGTGTAGAAGGCCAATTACTACTTAACATTGAAGTTCCAAATTAGTTTGATTGAGCTGGGATATTCTATTTACCTTCATTAGCGGGTTCCATTAGCTGTGAATCATATTATTGTTGAAATTATGCTTGAAAATAATTCAATCATAACTTTCAGATGTCCAGTGGTGTCTTGAGATACAAATTTAATTTATTCTGTACCAATGCTTGTAACGCTAAACACATTTCAAATCATCTTTCCGTAATGAAAAAAATGGAAATGCCATTAATCCATTCCAGCTGCATATAAAAAGCAGCAAAAGTGTGTAATGCTTTTTAAAGAAGGAAAAATGCACTGTTATGGTTGTACTTTATAAAAACATATTAAAATAACGAGTATATATATATATATATAATATATATATATATATATATATATATATATATATATATATATATATATATATATAGAATAGAATAGAATATAAAGAATTCAATTGCTCGCAAGTGAAGTGAAACAATTGGTCAAATAATGGCTTCCAAAAAAAATCTCAGGTGGAGTCTATTCACTTGTACCTCAATGCACCACTGTACTGTATCTAGTTTTTTTTTTAAATTAAAATACTGAAATGAATTGTGTTCCATAATATCCTAACTATTTGAGATGCTTCCACAATGTATACATAGTATATACATCTATACATGGTGGCCAACAGTATTTTTTTTTAACTTAGAAGAAATCCTACAGAGTAAGGACCCAAATAAAGTTCCACATTCTATAACTACTACAAGTGCATTTCAGAGCAACTCTAATCTAAATTATCCTGAATTCTATAATCTCAATCTACAATCTGACAAAAAGTAAATAATCAATAGGCTTAGTTTTCAAAGAGAACACGACCTGCTTTATTTATGATTTTAGCGTGAGGGAGTTAGCCAGAATACCTGGAGAAGGAAAAAAACATACAAGAGTGAGGGGAACATGCAAAATTTACGTATAAAGACAGTGGGCAAAATTTAAACCCAGAACTTCAAAATTGTGAGGCACATATGGTGAACACAACTTGCTAAAACTTCCACAAAAAATCTACAAAAATCATAAGAAATTGTTACACTAGTATATGTGTGTGTGTGTGTATAGCAATATATATATTTATACATCAACATATCTAAAACAAGAGCTGTAAAATGAACGTAATTCTAAATCACTTGCCTGATCACTATTTCAGTTTACATGGAAACTCCCGGTGTAGCCTCCAGTGGTCTTTTTTGTCTTGGCTTACACTCAGCGCAACAAGGAATTCCCCAAACCTTTAGAGGGGATTCCGGGCTGTCACCACAAGCCTAAAATTCTCAACAGGTATTTTCCTGGTTCGAGAAAAAAAATATATCTTAAAAAAAAAAAACCTCGCTCAATTACAAAATTGACTGAATCAAATGCTGAGATGGAGAGAAGGCACTTGATTCATTATGTAACAAGTTCCACCTCAGAGCCTCTGCATTTCTTCCGCTGGGAGAATCCGTTTATGAGCGGCATTGATGAAAAGCCTCCTTTCGTATGTGGAAATGTCTCCTGAATACATATTATCCACCCCCCCACCACCACCACCGCTCCTCCTCCTCCTCCTCGGCCGCCGCCTGTCCACACAGTGGCCAGCGACAGTGTGAGCATCCTCCCCCGCTGCGTTCCACCCTACAGGCAGCGCACATCCACAGGCAGGAGAACAGTGGGAGTGAGCCAGCCCTCCTGAGATTTGTCCTCCACAGCATTGGTTGACATTTCTCATGATTTTTCCCTTTCCTTGCCGCTCGTCTGCGTCTAATTCCTCGGCTGGTGCGATGCCGCTTTGTGGAAGAGAGAGAGGCGGGAAATGCACTGCCAGAAACCTACACGGTGCTCTTTGCACTTCTGCTTTCCGGAACACTGTCAGAGCTCGTACCTGGATATCTTGGTGCCATAGACCAGTAATTGACAGCAACTGTGCCATGAGAGCTCATTAGATGTCCTGTGGGAAATTGTTCAAATTCACCTAATTTGTCGGAAAATGATTTATTTATGACAAGTAATATTTTTGTTCATCTATCTATCCATCCATCCATCCATCCATTATCTACCGCTTTTCCTGGTCGGGTCGTGGGGGAATTAGCTCCAGCAAGGATACCCAGACTTCTCTTTCCCCAGCCACTTCCAGCTCTTCCGGTGGGATCCCGAGGCATTCCCAAGCCAACCGAGAGACATAGTCTCTCCAGCATGTCCTGGGTCGTCCTCAGGGTCTCTTTCCAGTAGGACATGCCAGGAACAACTCACCAGGGAGGCGTCGAGAAGGCATCCGAATCAGATGCCCCAGCCATCTCATCTGGCTCCTCTCAATGCGGAGGAGTAGCTGCTCGACACTGACCAAGCTTCTCACCCTATTTTTAAGGGAGAGCCCGGACACCCAGCGTAGGAAACTCATTTCAGCCGCTTGTATCCGGGATCTTGTTCTTTCGGTCACGACCCACAGCTCATGCCCATAGGTGAGGGTAGGAACGTAGACTGACTGGTAAATTGAAAGCTTCGACTTTCGACTTAGCTCCCTCTTTACCACAACGGACAGGTACAAAGTCCGCATCACTGCAGATGCTTCACCGATCCGTTTGTCGATCTCCCGCTCCATTTTTCCCTCACTCGTGAACAAGACCCCAAGATACTTGAACTCCTCCACTTGGGGAAGGATCTCATCCCCGACCCGGAGAGGGCACGCCACCCTTTTCCGACTGAGGATGTACTGATTCTCATCCCAGCCGCTTCACACTGCATCTATGTCAGTAACATATTATGACTAGCCAGAACAATTCAATCGTAAAGAAACGTAATTTCGCTTGGCTGCTCAGTTGTGAGTTAGCTGTGCTTAGCATCCATAACGAGGCCTCTTTACCATTCCAGCTTGCAGTTAGCGAGCTAATGATGTCTACACCCCGAAATTGCGTCCTCACCGGATGTTTCAATTTACAGAACAGCTTGGTGATATTATCAAGAAAAAGAGAAAATAAAAAAACGATCAACTGACTTTTTAAGCACACTAGCAGATGGCAAGTTACACATTAAAACTGCCAGCTGACGCATTTTATGACGGATACTTTTGTAAACTTTTACCAGACAACATGACTTCTGGGGTAACTTGATACTATTGAAAGGGGCAGTGCCGACTGACTACCTGGGCTTCCTCCTACTGTCCCGCTGTAGTCCAGTGCCATTTTCGGGTGTGACATTAAATCAACAACAATGAGCGTAAGTTGGCTTGTGTGTTTATTTTTATGATTATAGTCCACAATAACCATTCACTTTTGAAGTTGAGGCTCCTAATATGATTTTACATTGCACAGTAAAACCTATCACCCCCTCAGTATGTTTGATTCCTTTTGGCGCGTCCATTGGACACGTGTTTGCGTGATATATGTGTGACATTCTATTACATTTGGCGATGATTGCCAGTAAAATACAAACGCCATAATAGTCTGGCATGTCGGTCAGATGTTACCACTAAACTTAGATTGTAATCGATTGTTATGTGTCATAATGGCATCATTTTCCCATATTCTATCCACTTTTATGTTCCAGTTTCACTCCAATTGACCGTTGCCAACATGTGGAAGTTAAAAAAAAAGAGCTATTAAGGACCGACATCTTTCCTGGGTCATGAAAAAGAGTTTGGCTGACTGTCTCATCATTTTTCACGCTTGGGAAGACAACACAGACATTGAGAGTGGAATCCAATGAAATCCACTTGTTAGGGACAAAATGTATTTTGGATGCAGAGTTAGGTGTGATATGCTACTGATTTTTTAAATATTGGTCATGATTGTGGAATGTTGACATCTCTGTATATTTTTAGGTGGTACTTGGCAGAAAAGCTTTGAGGACCACTGATTAAAACAGTAAATGTACCAAAACTATCATTGCAAAACACTTGAGTATAACTTCAAACTCATCTTACCTTTGAAAATAAATGGTTAAAAAATATTTGACTTCTACAAATGCATGCAGGTATGGTTGTACATGTACATCTGGTGAAGACGTAATGTAACTTCATCTCACAACCTAGGCTAAACCCAATACATTGTACAAGAGTTGGGTTTCCAGAAGTACCTGCCCACTCATGAAGTGTGAAACTAAAGAGCACATTATTGTTATTATTATTATTATTGTTAACTCCCTATTTGTGAAATAGTGTTGTATTGAGAGTGATTATTCAGAATTTTGCCGAATTGTCATCACCCTGTATCTACTTTATGCGCCACGTGTACAGATCCTAACAGTAGTTGAGAAATGTATGAAATACAGTGTATTAAGTGTTGCGTCCACAGATGAAAATGCTTTTATTGTCTTTAATAGTGCTCACTTTTTTTTCTTCACATTGGCTCCACAAGAAGAAGGCGCTTGCCTCATTCAATTCCCTAGCTCCTCTCCCAGTCGTCATGGTAACAAAAGCCGTACTCTCCACTAGCTTCGCAATAGAGTGGCCCGGGTGACCAGTAACTCATTTTCATGAGAAAGGGCCACCCCCTCAAAACAGATTCATTTCTGGGAGGCTAAAAAAAAAAAGCCATCTGCAACAAATTTTGATGCAAGTGGCATTTTGATCAAATAAATTCACAGAAATGTTATCAAAACACACGGGAACTGTTCTATATATATATTTGTGTGCAGAACTGCTGGTAAAATAAGATGCATGAGACATTTACTCTGAGAAAAAAAAAATTGCATTTTTGCCCACCTTTAGCCCTTTGCGTCAATGCCGTATCAGTCTATCGAATAGGTTAATGTCTTTGTGTATGTGTAATCCAGGCCATCCCATTTTTTAAACACTATTTTACAATGCAGATCAACTTTAAACTGGGTCAATTTATCTTGCAAAAACCCAGGAGGGTTAAGTCAATCTCGAGCAGGGTGGTTTCCACAGTGTAAAAAAAACGCCACCTGTTGAGTCAGACGTACGTCCCAAGAGGAATACGCTATGTTGACGATGGCGTCCAAGCACATTGGAGAAGAGCCATCATGGCTGAGAGCCACACTGACATTTTCACGATTTCCAAGCAGAGAGCTATCACAGAGACTATTAAAAGATCAAAGTACAATGTGTCACTACATAAACAAATATCCTGACTTTTAAGAAACGCAGGGTTGGAATGAGAAATGATCAAGATTGAAATCCTCATTCATATCTGTGTGGGGACATTTTTGTGTGGGATTCCTCTAGGTACAGTACTCTGATTGCCTTCCACATCTCCAAAACATGGTTATCATGGAAACTGAAGAATAAATTGTCCATAGGTGTGAATGCAAGTGACTGTGGGGACCAGTCCATCGGAGTTGGTCACGTTTTGAGGTGTCACAACAAAGCTGAAACCTTGACAATTTTTGCAAGTGTGTGTATCCCCCAAAAGTCATTCTGTAGTACTCACTGATGAGAATTCTTCTGTGACATCAGTTTCTCCCAATTAAAACAAAATTGGGTGGACATGTCCAGTGTTGGAAAAGTTCATTTTCTATGCAAACAGGAGGAAAGATCAGTTCACTGTTCCAAAAATGATCTAGCTCAGTTCATAGTTAATAATTCAAAATTTGGAACTAAAAATTAAAGTAAAAATGAACAAGTTTATAGTAACTTTTTTAAATATATATATATATGTCCTGGGATGTTCCCCTCAAAGTACTGACCAATCATTTTCCCATTGTTGCCACCCATATTAGCTAGCTGAATATTTCACCCTACATGAGAAAAAATGTGTTGCATGAACGTATTGATTTTTTAAAAATATGGAATTAAAATAAAATCAGGAGCTGTGTCCTCAATGGGTAAACAAAAACAAGCATCACAGTACAGTATATGAGCCATGGTGAAAGGACATTGATAACTTTGCATTCATTGCCGCTCTATCTATCCTTGAATTACAAAACAAAATAAATTCCGTCATCACAGCGTGATTGAACAGCTGTAAGTATTCTGATATTTTCCAAGCAAGTCTTTACAATTATCTGCCACTGTATGTTACTGTCACGAGCACGCAGTGAGGGACAGAGCCCAAATGCAGGACTCCGAGGCAAGGAATGATGTGAGGGTGGTTTTAATTCAGGCAGAGGTCACACACATCTAAGCAGCCCAAAAAGGCGGAAGCACAAAAACACGTGGCAAAAACTCAAAGTCCAATAACCCTGAAACAAGGTCTAAATTACAAGGCAAAGCTTGGAAGGCAGAGGCACAAAAATATGAGGGTACAGGCAGGGACAAAAACATGAAAAGAGGTCTGATGACTATGGTGGCACAGGAATGCTGTAACGAGGGGAATACACTACAATACGCTTGTGTACTCACACACACGATGATGCTGTGTCCAACACACACAAACACAACAAACTGGCCCATGCAAGAGACAAACTCAAGGCTTAAATGCCTGGTCTAATTGACCCCTCCGTAGAAATTGCGCAATCCGCGTCACTGACCAATCAGAGGCCAGAGATCTGCATAAACTACACCCCTTTTTTGGACCCGCAGTTTTCTCAGGCAACGCTGGATATTCCAGTATAGCTTCTGTTGGCATTTTATCGCGTATTTGGGTTCTTTAACAATAGATATGGTTAAGAGGTGTAGTCACGGACTTTATAATAGTGACAACACGTATCCTGAAAGGCTAGTTGGTGGAGTTCAATTTGTACCCTTTCCAAAACCGAAGACCCAGTACAAAAAATGTCTTTGATGGATCAAACTTTGTGAAAGACCGCATCATCAACTGAATCCATCTAAAATCAACCGGAACAGAAGAGCGAGTACGAAAAATGTCTTCGATGGATCAAACTTTGTGGAAGACCGCATCATCAACTGAATCCATCAACTGGAACAGATATGTTTGCAAGAAGGTAAGTCCTATATTTGATTTTCAATACATGTCTCATATAAATGAATTAGCAGTTCTTTGCTTGCATAATATAGCTTCGTGTGAATGATTGTCACACTTGATCTGTGTTGAGCGATATTTTGCGATGATCTGACTGCACAAACGTGTCTCTGTTCGGCGGTGAGCTAAGCTAAACCGGACTAGCAGTCCTAAAAGCCTTCGACGTGCACCAAAACACCAAGACTGAAAGAAGGAAGAAGTAGTGATTGTCGTACTCAGTCGGGACTTACGTAGGTTCGGCACTAATTCAAGAATTATTATTGAGGGGAGCGCGTGACGTTACACAAAGAAAACGAGAGAAACAACTCCTAAATCAAGCCTCGCCTTCTTCTTTTCCTTCATACGGTGGTTCACAAACGGCTATACAGATACACATAGAGATTCTGCATACAAGTGTGATATGTAACACGAAAAGAGGAAACTGTCAATGACGAATTCGTCTTTGGGTTATAATATATTATATTATGTGGCTTCTCGGTCTTCCTCTGACTCTGGCACGTCAGCGCACGTGGCGTTACGTCACTTCAGGAGGCGGGGTTAAGTGCCCTGTACGGAGGGGTCAATTTGTGTCAATACAGCACAGTTGTGGGGCTTCTGCTAGAGGCAACTCCGCCCAGGGCTGTGGCTTGCCCATGCAGTTACAAACGACCCGACGAAGAACACGTTCACTCCCATTTACAAACTGTCCCTGAACGCACCACCCATTCTCACGTACAGTAGCTGTGACATTGTCTTGTATAAATGGTATCCATGGCCCCAGTGAGTTCGATGCCACAAATGGCATATATCTGCCAATATATGAAGGCTCATACTGCATACCGTATGACATGCCCCAAATCTGTGACTCGAGAATGAAAATGAGCTGATGTTTGATTAACCTTGTTCCCACATTTACCCATTCACACACCAATAAGTGACTGCTGTCATGCCGTCTGGGAGCAAATTAGGGTTCAGTGCCTTGCCCAAGAACATTTTGACATGTTGACAGTTGGAGCAGGGATTTTCGCCAGCTACCCTTTGGTCACTGGGCGACCAACTCGACATACTGAGCCACAGCCGCCCAGCCAGGATTCAGAGCAAAAAGGTAAGTACTTGACCACCAAACAAGTGGCTGTGTGTGCACTCCTGAGGTCTACGGTAAACATCCATCCATTTTCCAAAGCGCTTATCCTCACAAGGGTTATTGTTACCTAATTTAAAACAGCCTACCTGACATAATAGAACAAATTACTGTATAATCCTTTCACATGTGGTCAAGGACAAACATAGCTGCCAGTGCACTGTAATAAAGTAAACATGTACCAAGAACATTCATATACTAACTGTAACGGCGACAACCGATGCCCAGAGACTCAACACATAGACTGGTTTACAACAGCCAGCTGCACTCTCATTTGCTAAGGCTCACATCACTCACCAGGACACGCTCCATATTTTGGAGCCAAATACAGATACATACAGTACATCCACCCAACGTTCCATCTAATTTTTGACGTGTCTGAGCAAACACGCTAAGCCCGTGAGCGCTCCCTTTGACCACTGTGAGCAACATCAGGCGTATGCACTGTGGTCAGATCGGTGTTATCCATTGAAGTTACATCCCTCATTAAAAGATTCAGATTACAGCATTTACATTACCATCAGAAAATTTTAAGAACAATTGTATTTGTGTTTTTGCAAACTTGCAATGAAAATGTCAACAAACAAAAAATAGACAAAAAAAAAGACAACTATGAACTGTAAATTTGAAATGTCGCTTCCAGCTCTGTTTCATTTATTTATTTTTAACCCACAATGATATCCCCGTCTGTTTTTCTTTGTGTAAAACTGAATTATTGCTTGCAGAATATCTTTACAATGCATGTTGAAGGCTGAATGATGCTACCAAACAGTTTTAAGATTAATGTTATGAGGTCTCCTATTTTAAAAATACAGAATTAGCTTTTTCTGCACTTGTCTGTGCTTTCATCCTCTATCAGGCTACGCCAAGGTGGAATTTTACCATTATACACCATCTCATCCTGTACTTTCTACATTGGCTTCAGACCAGACCTTTTTTACTCAATAAAGAGAAAATCTCGTCCAGTTTCACCAATTTTTCTTTATTATTATTATTATTATTATTATTCATTAAATCAACAGCACTTTTTCCTTTTTTTTTTTTTTTTTTTACTTTTGCCATTATTATCTAGAGTAAAGATAAGCAGCATGTCTTACTCGACTTTGCTCTACGTTGCCCAGACTGTTTCTAACTAAAACTCTTGTGGTGGGTGGGGTGTTTGTAATTATGAGTGTACTCCTTTAAGAGCAGGAGGTGGGCGGTGTCAGGTAAACAAGGAAGTAGAGTGTGTGGCATGTGGTTTGTTTGAGACCGCGTGCTGCTGTATTGAAAAAAAAAAAGTCAGGCTGTGGTTCACTGCGCTGGATCGGTTTTCATGTGCGCTGAGTGTGCGCTACAAGTGCGCAATTGCGCAGATGCACAGCTTAGGGGGAACATAGCATGCATCCCACATGCATATTTTGTAGCGGTATTATGCATAAAGCTTTAATACACACACAAATGTATATATGAAGAATGGAATGTATGTATGGTCTCTATTTTGGAGATTTTTTTCTGTCGTGGGTGTTCTTGAACATAACTCCCGTCATAAACTCGGGATAACAATCTGGTCATTAGCTTTGCAAGTGATAGTTGAACGGTCTCAGCATCAATCAGCAGTCAGTCTCAGCATACAGCCTATATTTCTGATGGTAAGCTGATCCAGTTATTACATTTGCTAGTGATTCCTCTCTTCACATAGTTCTGACTCTTCAAGTTACACGTAAGTAGGTATATAAAAATAGCCTGGACAAATAATGTAAGTCTTCGAAATATAGACAAAGCCTTGACAATGTGGGGTTTAGCTGGTGTGGGTCTCCAAAAATATCTCATCAGGTTGTGGAAATACTTCCCGCATCATTAAAGAATGTATCATTGTACTGAATAAACTGACCATTTGAAGGGAGAAACAGTTGTACTGGGCTCGGGATAAAATTAGTGCTGATGTCTTCCCATGTAACAGGAGAGACGCCGGGCTGCGAACATCCCAAAAAAAATCTTAGGCCTGGCACATTCCGCTATATAAATAACTACAGAGTCGGTGGACGCGGAGGCAGCCAAGCGAGACATTTTGGAGGTGGGAGAGAAAGAGAGAAAGAAATGTTTAGGCAGTGTGGTTGAGTGATGGGACAGCTGTAAACCACACACATGGCAAATCAGCCGGGTACTGAATCAAGCTGAAGGTTAAAGTGGGGGGAACTTTTGAGACCGATTGACCAACTACATTTCAATGGTGGCAGCTTGTTTTAGACACTCAGGATGTTGTTTAAGCACTCATTTTATGTCTTAGCTGTACACAGTGTTGGGAAAGTTCATTATCTACACAAACCACGTCAATGTTCAGTTCATCATTCCAAAAATGAACTGGCTCAGTTCATAGTTCATGATTCAAAATTTGGAACTAAGTTCACTGTTCCAAAGATGAAAAAAGTCAAAGTTCTTGAACTTGAAAAAATGAAAATGAACTTGACACCAGAGCGTATTCTCGATAACGTTCATCAGGCAGAAATTGATTTAATTCAGTTCCCGTTTGGGCAAAATATCAACAAGCTCATGAAACTTTTGTTCATTTCACTTTTTCAGTTACACTTTACGTTGGCTTTATAGGTTCAAATTCTTAACAAGTGATTCTGAGATTCCTTTTATTCACACTTGGAGCTGTCTTATCTATCCTGCTTGCGGTATAAAGTGTTCAATACCCGCTTGGGTGTGAATGGCTACTTGTCTACAGTCTCAAGGTTTCTATGCTCTGCAAATTGAATTGATGTCACATTTCTAAAAGAGTAGGACTTACAAAATGGGAGTGACTTTACTATGTGAATGCAAGTATGAATGGTTGTTTTTTTCT
Source organism: Syngnathoides biaculeatus (assembly GCF_019802595.1). Classification (NCBI taxonomy): domain Eukaryota; kingdom Metazoa; phylum Chordata; class Actinopteri; order Syngnathiformes; family Syngnathidae; genus Syngnathoides; species Syngnathoides biaculeatus. Next base: position 15,936,315 of record NC_084653.1, on the reverse strand, counting down.
TTCTGTATGTGCATGATCAACTGCAAATACCATAAGCGGACATATATTATATAATTTATTCTATCGCTGATGGCTTTGTGCATCATTGCTAACTAACATTATTAAAATACTGCTAACGTTCATTCCAATTATCCTGGATGAAATAGTTTGGTCATAAAGTTGTCATCCATAACTTTGCTGAGATGAAAGAAACTTTTTTTTAGAAAGGAATTTTTGCTCTAAAATAGTTTTATATTAATTTGGAAGTGTTAGAAGTAAGTTTGTTCAAATCGGTTAGTGTGTACCTCTGAGGAAAAACAATCAATTTCTGAAGTATTTCTTACGGTCTTTTGAGCTTTGATTATGTCATTCCTGAGCATACTCTGATCAGCAAAATATTTTGAGAGGTGTAGCACTAAATTCCAGTTTGTGACGGTGTCAAAGCCGCTGCTTTGACAAATGACTTGGCCCAGATGAAAGTGCACCGCGCATATCGGCTCCGGCACTTTTGCTCTTGTTCTGCAGCGCTCAGCATGACTTTGGAAAAGAGATTCACTTTTCAAATGAGATGTGCTTTTCCTGCTGAGAGAGTCGTTGCAAAATGCATTGGCTAGATGCGTCGCGGCATAACAGTTCAATCAGCTAAGACTTTTTATTGGAAAAAGACTGAGTGCTGGTGTATTTCAGGCTTTTAGAACTTTCTGGGTTTTACAGGGCAGATTTTTTTTTTTCCAAGGACCGCTTCACAATCCAGATGGCAAGTATTAGTATTGTGTGTATCCATTAAGCCGTGGGAAGTATTTATTCAAAGATTTCAATCCAATTAATCAAGACTTGTTTAAGTGAAAGGAACTTGACCAGAGTGTATTAAATCAGATTAAATATATAACTATTGTTGAGCACATGTCTCTGTTTGCATGGCTACAAAGATAATTAACAACTATAGGGATTTGGTCCCTACCTTTATTTTCAGCAATGTTTCAACCACTTCAGCAACTACATTTCAAAAAAGTGACTAATGCAAGTTTAATTTCCGCAACAACAAAAAAATAGACAACCGGAATGGAATCATTTTCACATTTTTTTCTGAAAATGTGCAAAGGCAAGGTGCACATTCATAATTTACAAAAGCACTGATTACTTATCCATGTCGGAAACTTTTGACCTGAGGTATGTGTTTCCAAGCTGCACATATTTCAGGCCACAGTTTGTGAGACCCAGTTTGGAACCACTGGTGTATATGATTGTAAGACAGGAGGGTAATCTTGTTCAAACTGCTCTAAATGTCATAAGTACTTGTACTTGCACGACTCTTATAAGGAATAGTTCCTATAAACAGAAATGTCTCTTGGTCTTTCTTCTTGTTGCTTTTTTGTTCTTTGTTCTGAATGTTGTACCAGGGCGGCACTGACTGCCGGGGAAAAAGTACTTGTGTGTTTTTCCACCAAATATGCCAATAAAGCTGATTCTGATTCTGATTCAGGGCTATTTCGTTCCTAACTTAAATCAAGTGGACTGGTGTCCATGAATGAAACCATAGTTGGGAAAACTAATCATGGAAGAGGAACAGACTCAAAAGCAAAAACACAAAGAGTAGGAGCAGTAACAGTGGTAAAAGTAGTCGTAGTCGTTGTAGTAGTAGTAATAGTCGTGTATTTTGGTGGTCTCAAGCTCGACCACACAGTAAGTTCCCCTGGGGAGTTACTAAAAAAAATAAAATAACCCCAGACACCATCCATCCATCCATTTTCTGAACCGCTTATCCTCGAGTCTCGCAAGAGTGCTGGAGCCTATCCCAGCTATCATCGGGCAGGAGGTAGGGTACACCCTGAATTGGTAGCCAGCCAATCTCAGGCCACAGAGAGACAGACAACATTTGCACTCGCAATCACACCTTGGGGCAATTTAGAATGTCCAACCACAGTGGCTGGAGACAACACCACTTTTAATAAATTAGACAAAAACTTTTTGGACAAGACTGTCATAACAGGATGCACACAAAAAATCTCAAGGACAAATGTCCAAAATCGAACAGAAAGTTGACCATTTTGGTTTGAAGATTTTGGGAAATTTCCATGGATCATACTTTGTCCAGGTTGGGAAAATCAGCACCACACACCAGTTTCACTGATCAACACAAAATCGGGTGGATACATCTAAGTCTCATAACAGGATGCATTATCCAGCCATCTATTTTCTGAGCTGCTTATCCTCACAAGGGTCACAGGAGTGCAAGGACATATCTCCGCTATCTTCTGGCAAGAGGCAGGGTACACCCTGAACCGGTTGCCAGCCAATCGCAGAGCACATATAAACAAACGACCATTTACACTCACATTTACACTTATGGACAATTCTTTGCTTAATCTATCAAGCATGTTTTTGGGATGTGGGAGAACATGCAAAACTCCACATAGGCGGGGCCAGGATTTGAACCCCAGACCTCAAACCTGTGAATAATAAGGATGAGAATTGATGGGTATTTCAGAGAAGTGTCGTTACCTTCGCCTAGATCCAAGACCGCTAGAACAGCACTGCTCCTAACCTCCCCCAGGTGGTTATTGGCAATGCAGGTGTAGAGGCCAGCATCAGTGGGTTTGCAATCCCTAATCCATAGGCCGCCGTATTCCTGGTTCTCCATGTTGAGGAGCTCATCGTTGTGGTACCAGTACAGGGAAGGCTGGGGGTCTCCAGAAACAGCCACCTTAAGCCGGATGTCACAACCCGTCCCGACGGCGGCATTTCGCATTTTGCGCGTGAAAACCGGCGGAGTCGGGCTCAGATGAGAGGGTCCTCTGGGCTCGGCAAACACTCGCTCCGGGCTCACTTTCGAACGTTTGGGTGGGACGGCGGGGCTTGGGGGATCCACTGTTTCACCTGGCCCTGTCTTTGGGGATTTGTTCCCATCTAATTTTTTCATAGTGACTTTAAAAGAGGGATTGTATGGCTGAGACACTTACTAAATTTAAAAAAACTGGAGTGATCTATAGTTACATCTTTTATTTTTTTATTCATTAAACTCTCTCAAATGTCTTTGCTGCTGAAGTAAACCACAAAAAAAAAAGTTACCTGGTGAATCAGGAGAAAGAGTAAGTGCCACTCTCTGACACAGCGGTATATTTAGTGCGAGACCCTTTGGATCATGTTGCATTAAGAGCTCCGTTGACTTCCTTTCTCTTGAAAGTGACGACCGTTTCTTTTTGGCCCTGAGCTTTCGGTCACCAGTCCCAGTAAATGTAAGTCTTCCGTGAGTTTTTCCCCAATAGCCTGCAAGTCTTGCTTGGTTTCTGGTGGTGAGTGTCAAGCCGGTGTCCAGTAGATTGGACAGTGCCCCCCCCTTCCCTTTTCCCATGAGTTAATCCGCCCCATGCATGATCCCCCCCGCACCCAACACCGCCACCTCTGCCAGTTTGTCGGGGGAAATGACCAGCAAGCCTTACAATGGCAGCTGCCATATGCTCGGGTCCCACCCCCTTTGTCATTTTTAGCCAACCTGGGGTCATTGGAACATGTGAGGTGGGTGCGACAACCCGAACTCGGCAAAGCAGAGTGGGTGGTGGGTCCGGGACGGTTATCATATTTAAGGAGGTTGTCAAATGACATAGGTTCTGTGTTCAGAACAGTTACAAAACAAAGAGAGAAAAAAATAACTGGAAATGTACAAATACCGTAACTTGGTACTCAAGTAAAAGGACTGCTACTTGAATGACATTTTACTTAAAGGTGACATATTTTGCACATTTTAGTGGCTTGTAAACAGATACTGAAGTTGAGCTTCTGGAATGCTTGTACACCAATCAAGTGTGAAATTAAACAACTGAATGAATCTTTAGTTTTCTATTTATTTCTGAAAATGTGTTAGTGAATGAATAACTTATATATTATATGTACATTATACACCGTACTGCTCAGTGATGTCAAACTGGGGGGGGGGGGGGACCTGTCCCAGGGTCCTGGGTGTCCGACAAGGGGGCCCAAAAGAAGTAACCCACATCCAGGTTGACAAATAACTGATGAAGAATAATTTTATGGGGGCCCAGAATCAGGTGACAAGCCCTGAAACTGTTTTCCTCCTTAGGGTCACATGTGATCTTTGGGCAAGAAATGGAGTACATCTTGTTCTGGTTACCATACAATTATAGGGTACATAGATTGGTGACTTAACATACAAATTCGATTTGTTTTGTTACAACACTTGTAGTTCAAAATGATATAAAATAAAATAATGTAAACTGGGTGGCACAGTGGAGCAGCTGGAAAGTGTTGGATTCACAGATCTGAGGACTCTGGTTCAATCCCAGTCCTCCCTGTGTGGAGTTTGCATGTTCTCCCCGTGCTTGCGTGGGTTTCCTCCGGGCACTCCTACGTCTATACTTGCTATCTTGGGGCAGGTGGCAGCGTACACCCTAAACTGGTAGCCAGCCAATTGTAAGGCAAGCAACCATTCGCACTCACAATCACACTTAAGGGCAATTTAGATTCTTCAATTAACCTGCCATCCATGTTTTTGGGATGTAGGGAGAAACCACAGCCCGGAGAAAACCCACCTTGTGCTTTGGTGGGAGCATGCAAACTACAGGAATCTCAGAGCCAACTTTTAAACTCAGAACCTCAGAACTGTGAGACAGGCATCCTAACCATTTGGTGACCGTGCTACATTTAAGTCATTCTTCATCTTTGGAGTATTTTGACAAATGCAGAATATGTCTCATTTACTGAAAGTACAAGTACAAGTACAAGTCAATAAAGACGCACTTAACTAAGACTATAAGATGGTGAATATTAAATATGGTGAGGGTGATGATTATCATCAGTATAACAGTTAAAAGGTCTGTTGTATTTGCATATATTGCCAAGTAGCAGCATATAAATATTGAAAAAAAGAGGGCCAAGTACCAACCCTGCAGGACTCAGCAAACAACATTATAAGATAATTACAGTAATAAATAACTACCTACCAGAAGTTTGCCAGTGATGACCAACATTATGCAAAATGTCCACAAAGCATCCTACCCATTGAGGAAATTGTCTTTTTAAAAAATCTGCATGGGCATACTGTTCGAATAATCATTTTTCAAATGGATATTTTACTTCTAAAGAAGAAATCAAAACATTTCTTACAAAGCAATTGGCATTTAACTTTTATTACGAGAATCTGTCATAATTTCAAATGTAGGTATACGCCATAAACAACTGGTGGCTGGACATATATACATTCTTATATACAATACAATGTAAAATGGAACATTTACGTGATTAAAGTGTGCATTGCTTGTTAACAAGACTATTTTCAAATATCCCGTTGTCATAGTAACATTTCAGTCATCTTGAAAATCATTTCATACGCTGCACTGTACTGCACAAACACACACAAAGAAAAAGCCATGTATGACAACTTTATTTGCTGAGATTGTTTTCTTTCTCTTCTTATATGAGGTCTAATTGAAACTGACAGAATACAATATGGAGTCAGCTCATCACTCATGGTTTAATTAATACAATTGATCTTGAGGGGGCAGTAAAATGTTTTGGAAGTCTTGGATAAAATCATCCAGTCGAGGATTATCCACCCATCCATTTTCTGTACAACTAATCCTCACAAGGGTCCCTAGCAAGATGGAGCCTATCTATACTGCGATCCTTGTGGGGATAAGCGGTGAGAAAATGTGTGTGTGTCTGTGTGTGTATGAATATATATATATATATATATATATATATATATAGTTTGATGTGCCTGTCGATGAAAAAGTGTGACCTGACTTAAGCGTGAATGGAGCCACCAGCTTCCTTGCAAATATCCACACTTTCCCCTTAATTCTTCCAAGCATCCTGTCTTCTCTCCTGCTTCTTCCTTAGGTCTTAATCTATCTTTTGTATGGTTTAAGAAATGTGATTGAGTACAATATATTGTATATACATCATTAAACCTCTGTACAGGCTTGGTGTTCAGATTATCCGTATATAACAGTACATACAATGGCTATTTAGAATTGACATCGCATTACGTCTGCGAAGCCTACTCTTCCCCCTTTTTTTCTAGGAAACGCAGTGGGATTTCTAAGAATGTCTGTTAAATGCGACTTCTCCTTTCCTGGTGTTTCGTATTTGTAGTTTATCTTGTCTTGAAATATAAGAGTTTTGTTATTTGTTAATTTCTTTTTTGCAATATATAAGTGTTTCAGGAGTGTTTTTATGTTGTTTCCTGAAATCTTTCACAATTTCTTAGGTTTTGCACTTCCATTCCATTACACATATCCCCCCCACCTAGCATGAAATAATTATTTTTGTAAAGGTCCATTGGGTTAACATTGACATTAGACATTAAGAGTCCCTTTAGTCTTCTTCACATGAACGTAGACGGGGTCTCAGATGTGAGCGAAGACCTGCTCGTCCTTGACACCGACGTTCGCTCCAGGATGCCCATCTTCCTCATAAGCTGTTGCAACCTCCGCCTGAACTTCTCTCCCACAAAAGCATACAACACGGGGTTGACGCAACTGTGCAACAAGCCCAGGCTGTGGGTGGCGAGCATGGCCTGATCCACCGCTATCCGGGCGGGGCACTGGTACTGCACTATCTTTGCCCGGAAGAAGGTGTCTGTCATCACCGCGATGTGGTACGGCGTCCAGCAGAGCAGGAACGCCACCACCACGAACACAATCACCCTCATGGCTCGCTGCCTCTGGAACCCGCCGCGAATGCGAAAGAGGCGCTGGATGGTGACACCGTAGCAGGGTATCATGATGGTCAGCGGGATGACGAAACCAAGGGAGTGGCGGAGGACTCTCGTAGCCAGGCGCCACTCGTCCGCACTGCGTGGGTCGTAGTACTCGGCGCACACCATGTGACCAGAGGAGGAGAATGACGAGTACAGGAGGCCCGGCAAGGACAGAAGAGCTCCGACGGCCCAGACCGCAGCACAGATGGCCCAGCTAACCAGCTGCCGGTTGGACCGACGGGCCTCCATGGCTCGGACGATGACCATGTAGCGGTCCATGCTGATGCATGTCAGGAAGAGGATGCTGGAGTAGAAGCTGAGTTCTTGGATAATGGTGATTATTTTGCACAAAACATCTCCAAAAATCCATCCCTTGGAGACAGAGGTGGCCCAGAACGGAAGAGTGATAGCCAGCAGAAGATCGGCAATGGCAAGGTGCAGGAGGTAGAGGTCCGAAGGGGGAAGTGCCTGCTTGCTGAGACCGATCACCAGGCCCACCACCAGGTTTCCGGGTATGGCCAGAAGAAAGATGACGATGTAAAAGAGGGTGATGAAAATCGCAGCTGCATCCGGGATGGAAAATGGGCTGCAAGGTTGCGTATCTGGGTTGATGATGAACTCTGTGTAGTTGTATGTGAAGTTGAGTTCATCGTATATTGAGCCAAAGTCAATTGTGAAGAACGAGGAGCTTTGATCTGAGGGTGAGATCAGGACAAAGTCACACAAAACATGCATTCATCTATTTTCTATCCTGACATTCCTTATTAGGGTCATAGATGGACGTTAGTTTTTGTTTAACCTGAACTGACTTTTTGTGAGAGAAGTAGGGTACACCAAAAACATTTCAAACTCAGAATCTCCCAACTGTGAGGCAGACACGCAAACCACGACTCAATTGTGCTGTCCTCACAGAAATACAAATACATATAATTAAATTTTAAACTGATATAACCGCATCCACATCACTCCACACAATATAATTATCTATAAAGCGGTGTCTTTCAGTTGAATTGTACATCGAAGGTTTGCAACTTTGATCAAAGTAGGGTGACGGACTGCAAAACTGTTGCCTAAATTTGAAGGATTAGAGTACTTGCCAGGCATTCTGGTGGATCCTGTGCAACAGGCGATACACTGAAGTGTAAGACAAAGAGCAACAACTGTCCCTTTCTTGACACTCCTCCCATTTGACAGCTACTACTTTTTTTGGTTTGCTCACAGCTTTTTCCATTTGTGTAAAGAGATTCATGTTTTAAATACAATTGTATTGTACTGTATTCTGCATATACATAGGATGAAGCAAATGTTACTTACTCATGTTCTCTTTTTGCTCCTCAGCTTGTCTTTTCTGTGCTTTGCTGAATGGTTTTGTGAGTGCACCGAATCTGAGGGTTTGGGTTGTCAACCATGTAAAAAAAAAAAACTTCCCCTTTGCAATGGAAGCTGCCTATTTTGTCATAAGATGTAGACATGTGAACATGAAAAAAGAAACCATGAGTTCACAAATGGTTTAAGGATTCTTACAAACTGAAAAATATTCAGTTTAGAGATTCATTAAATGTAAATAATGGGCACGATTTCTAAAACAAACGCATCATAACCCAACGCATATCCATGTGTAGATGACTCATTTTGCACCTCTACATATACATTAACAAAATGCTTTTTTTTCCCTGGAGTAAATCAGCCCACTCTTATGAGTACTAAAAATACAAAAATAAATAAAGCTCGGACTTATTTTTTGCTCTTTTATCTGAAATGCAATCCACAGCATGTGTAGTAAGAAGGAATAAAGGTCTGGCACTCTCCTATGCCAATGTGAAAAGACAATGCAGTACAGCTATTCTTCTATCCCACCTGACCACCAGTTATGAGGACACCAAGAGGCAGGCCACTGGTGGAACAGCAGCTTTTTCAACATAGGAACTGTGACCTTATAACTCCAAAGCAACCAGAGCTGTAATGCTTGAATTTCCTCTGTGATCAACAAAGTAACACCTGAATTTCCCCTGTGGAAACCAATGAACTATACCATTGAGGTAAAGTTTGGGGGTATATTCAGCTCTTTATTTCTATATAGCTGTTTGACTGACACTGTGGGCATGTGGATCCCAGCCTCAAGAAAGTAAAACTGAAAGAGTAGCACATGATTCCCAGATGACCATCAATGCTGAGGAAGTTTCCCATGCAGCTCATGACTTACACATCTGTGTTGACACGCGTCAGATGTCATATTTCCTTCCTTTCAACTCATGCGGTTGAAGCAATAGACACCTCATCTGAGCAATGGAACAATACTCAGCACTATAGCATTTTTTTTTTTTAAGAGATGAGATTGCATGAGATATTGCTTATGGCTAACATTTTGGCTACTGAGAGTACAGTCTGTCATTTAACCATACTAACTCCTGGAATGACAAAGTGTGCTTTGAGAAATTGGGTAAAAAAATTGCCTCATAACACTATATAGCAGGGCTTAAGAGCCCCTTATTTAGTATGGGATTTTTTTTTTTTAATTCATGGCCATAATAGATGAAAAAAAATGCACACAAAATGCTAAACTGTGGCCACAAAGAAGCTGCAAGGTGAGTGGAACTTTAAAATGGACAACTCGCAAATGTGCACTCCATTTTACACAAATGTCCAAGTTGGTCACCTGAACATTAAAACTATTCCAAATTAGTATTTGTGGACATATTTTAGCTATTTCTGCGGATCGATTTTATTTGCTCCGTTGTCATGTCTGGAGTTCTGTAGCAGCAATCGAGTTGCGCAATTTAGTCAATTGGGGAAATTTTGTCCTCTTTCAATCCTTGACTTTCTCATAATATTGGATCTACACTGGATGGCTCAGGTGACAAATCCCATTTTTTGACCAGAAAAACACAATCATTTTCATCAAAATAATATAAACCAATAAGTGACACGCAAACTCAATCTGGTTTGTTGTATTCAGTTAAAAATAGCTGTATGGATACATCAACCAAAAAAAAAAAAAAAAAAAAAAATACTGTAGTCTCACTGTGTTTGTGCATCGGTGGGCTAGATTGTCACTTAGTTGGGCACTTTAACCTTCTGTTCAAATCCAGTCTTAAATGTACTGTGGGAGTACATAAAAAGGTCACTAAAATGAAAAGTACATCACACTGCCTTGAAGAAGAAATGGGGCAATGCCAAGAGACAATATGTGAGGTGCTTGGTGCAACAAAAGGATATGTAGAAATGATGGATGGGGCAACACGTTGCTTAAGTTGGTTCACACAGTGAGGGAGCCTTCAACGGGAAACAAATGTCTTCTTTGGGTGGTTGGGGTCCATAACAAACAAAAAAAATTACAACTGTTGTAAAATTTATTTGAACCATTTTTGCAAAGCAGGAAACGGCCCCATTTTAAAACCGGTACAGTCATGGAAAGTCAGATAAAATGTTTTAAAGGGCGGAAAAGAAGACTTACAATGCCCTGTCCAGATGAAGTTTGGTTTGGTGGTCAATTGGAGGCGCAGTTGACACATAATTTCAGTTTATTGACTATGGACATTTTTTTCTTCACCTGAGAAGGAAGTCCACCAAGCATTCATGTAGGCTGTAGAATATGCCAGAATTTTACAGGGATATTAAAATTTACTGGGTTCCTACAGGGGGCTTGAGTAGATTGGAGGATTCAACAGTGAAACCGCAGCAGTCTGAGCAATTAAGGAGGCATTCTCATCTGTAGTAGAGAATTACGGAGCTACTCTACATGTGACTGGACTGACAGCAGTCATTTGAGTTGAACTGAAGTTAAGTTGATGTTGAATGATGTCCTCCCTAGCCCACCCCCTTTCATCTTTTGGCACGTCGCGGATCCCTGCCGTTGCTAATGTTAACTGAAGATTTGGCCGCAGCAGACGGGGGTCCGGCGGCAGATGATGGCGTCGCTCCGTTGCCAGGTGAGCGGCCATTTGGTCTCCCAAACGCAGAGTCACGGGCCCCGCCCAGTGCAGGACCGCCACTGTTGTTGGGGGAAAACTGTGCCATGGAGCCGTTACCTGTTTGGTGAGAGGAATTGTGAGATGCTTTTTTCCCCCTCCCTCTTCGAGTATGCTCTCCACATATTTTCGTGATTGTTTACAAAGATGTAAGAAAAGTACGCTAAAGCCTCAGGTAATAGGAAAGGAGCAATTCATGTCAAGGAAGTATGTTCAAGTGGTCCATCTTGACTGTTCTATATCTTTATGTCAGGGAGTAACCAAGATTAGCCCAGGCTGTTAGTAAACATTACTAAGAGCCTTTACTTTGTGTTCAGCTGAGTGAAAAAAGCTCAACCTGACAACATTGTTATTCCCTGACAGCCTGGAAAAACATGTTTTCCCTCAATGAAATTATCAAAGAGATTTCTTTTTAAAATGTAATGAAAAATGAGTTTGAAATGAAATTGGTTTTCAGGATTATAGTCATGATAAACACATACAGTGTAAACTATTAATACCTTCAATTGTAATTTTTTTTAGGGTGGGTCTTTTTTTTTTTTTTTTTTAAAGTGAGATCAGAGGCCAGGGATTGGCTGTCCATGCAACAGGTATGATGTCAACCACATTCATTTTGAATCTAGGAAAAAAACTGTACCTCTTTTAAACTGCTGTAAAAACAACATGGAAACTAAAAGAAGAATGCTTTTAACCTTACCTGGTGCAGGTGGTGTACCTGAATTTTGATTGGGTGGAGAGTTTCCCCTCTGATTCTGGTCAGGTTTGCCCTGTTACCATAATCAAAATAAATTTTACTTTTAAATCATTATCTGGAGCAAAAGCACAAGTTAGCTACATACGACCTTAACAAGAATACTGGACCCCTTTATAGGACGACAAATTACTGTTTACATTTGTGGCCTTGTTTTTACATTTTTTGGAGAATGTTCCCCAGAAGCAGAGAATGTGATTTTTTTTTTTTTTTTTTTAACACTGTGTATACAACTGTGTACACTCGACAACGAAATGGATGAGATTGCTCGAGCACTCACCGATTTGTTTTGCTGGTTTGTCTGAGCCAGCAGTTCTGGATTTGCCTCGCTGAAATTGGGCACTTCCGAATACACCATGCAAAATCTGGGACATAGAAACATGCATCATTGACACATTCAAATTCGAGAAAAGATGTAAAAGTTAAATTTGAAATTATCTATTAAAAAAAAAGTCTGAGGGGTCCCAAACAGAAGCAATCCTGACAATGTTTCCAATGACGTGCATTTAATTTTATGTTTTAAGTTCCCATTTATATATTTGGAGGACAACAAATTGGACTTAAAAACAAAGGCTAAGTAAGCCTCAAGTACAAGTTAATATGAAAAAATATACAGTGGTAAATATACAGGGGAACACCAATGGCACTTATGAATAAGGCCATGAGCCACTCGACATAGCTGAATGTTATATTGAAGGGCGTTTTTCGGAAGCCATATGCAGCCATATTACTGTATGTAGGTATTTTTTTTTCATGGCTTTAAACACCTAGTACAGCAAAATTGCTAAAGTTTTACAATTAGATCTAAATTCACACCTGAGAGGCCCCATAGCATAGTGGTTAGACCATTGAGTTCGTATCTCACTGGGGCCTCCACTCCCCAAGAGGGGTTGTGTCAGGAAGGGCCTCCGGCGTAAAAACTGTGACAAACAAATATGAGCGTTCATCAGAGATGTCACGCTGTGGTGAAACCCTAACGGAACAAGCCGAAAGAAACTTATCTAAATTCACACCTGTGTGATTGTTCTGATGACATTGTTCATGCACACTACTCATCATAGGCGAGACGCTTTCATGAGCTGAGAAATGTGGTTGCTTCACAGCTCCAAACCAAAGACAGTTCCGGAGTATAGGGACTTGTGTTTGTATTCCTGAGTTCACACAGTAGTCATGCTGCTAACTCTCCCTACGAGTATACGTATAATAGACAATAGATACATCAATCATGGCTCCGCGTTCAACATGGCCGCCACGCAGGCAGAGGAGGCACAGCTTTTAGTAAAACTTGCTTTTTTTTTCCTTGAAAGGTTAAGACTAATGTAAAAAAAAAAAAAAAAAAAAAAAACAGGCCTTTAAAATAAAAAACAGGCCTAATACATCGAGGACTTTATTCATAGTGTTATTTTTCTTTTGCGTGTGCCCCTTACACGTATGTAAATTGAAATAGGGCTGGGAAATTAATACAAATTTTATTGTGATTTTAGCTTTTGATTATCATAAAAACAGTATAATTCAAGAAGAAACAATGTGCACTGGTACATATTGTATATGGCAGTTCCTGGGTCGTAAACGCACACTGCGTTGCTTGTATAGCAAATGTGACGCATGTTCTTCTGCTTTCCACCAGAGAGCGTTAAACTGTTTATTGACACCCCACTTGGAGTTTCCAGAGAAACTAAATGTACAACAAAAAATTCACACTGAATATTTAAATACAAGACTTGCCATCTTATGCTATCTTTGACGGGGTAGCCAACATTAGCATTAGGATATGAGAGATTGACCTTCACATAGTGAGTATTTATGTAGATGCCCGGAGTAACACACAAAGACAATACGGGTATTAACGGTTGAGTTTTGATTGTTAAATAAAGACAAAGTTAAGAGATTAATAGTTAATAATCAATTGCATTTATCTATCATGATTTCAATATCCATCAAGTTATGCACAATAACTGATTTTTTCATCCTGACATAGCCCTGGACAGTACAGTATATTACTGATGTTACTCACTCTCCAATCTTCTGCAAATCTCCACCCCTTCCAGTGTAAAGTGTCAGGCAGCCTTTCCATATAGATGCGTATCTAAAACACAGATGCCATGTCTTTAAAATCCCATGAAAAGAGCATTTTTAGACATGCTAATTTCCCCCCAGGATTTACCCTGAGTGGGTCCCTGCTTACCCTCTGGTGAGTTTGATGATGTCACCGGGCTGAATGAGACTGCCCAGTTCGTCCCAAACGGAGATGGCGATACTGCCACTCTTATCCGCCACCTTGCAGGATCGCACTTCATGACCATCTTTTGTCTTGGTCACTCGTCCTAGTTGAACAAAAACAGCGCTCGCTTTACAAAGGTCCCATCCTATGTTTCAATGCTATGAGGCTGCACGAAGACGTTTGGTCATGGTCGTGCTTAATTTTTTGATCTGACTAGTTTATATTTATATCTTGGGGTTGTTTTCCATACAAACATTTACTGTCATTATGTTTGGGGGTTAAAAATGTGCAGTTAATTAGGTTGTACTGTGACGTAATAAGTTGTCATACAGTACCAAAAACTATAGATACGGACATGTTTACTGATTTCCATTACATTGTTATATTTCAGGCATAAGTGCTTACAAGACAAATATTAACCAGAGATCAGCTCTTTGCTGAATACGGTCGAAACACAATTAACAAATTTGCACAGCTGCATTTTGAAATAAAAGCGCTTTTCATACAAATATTTGGCTCAACTATGATATTCTGACAATGCGAATTTTTACAGAAAAGATTTACATTTTGCATGCAAATTTCACATTTACGTTATAATCTCAATTTAAATCTTCCAAATGATTTTATCTAATCTCAAGATCAATCTTAATTATACGCAATATCCTTTATTTAATGAACTTATAAAATTTATTGTTTAACTTCTGTTTCTGTTCATGCTGTTCTAAAAAGTTGCACCTTTCCCCACTGTATTAAATTCTATCACTTTGGTTCCAAACCTTGTAAGTTTTTTTTTTTTTTTTTGGGGGGGGGGATAATATTTTGATATCAAAAACTTGGAATTTCACTTAGTAATTTTATAATTGGGTTAGAGTGATCATAATTGCGACTACTATTAATGATTTCCATCCATCCATCGAACAACCCGCTTATCCTCACAATGATCGTGGAAGTGCCGCAGCCAACTTCATTCAATCGATTTTCCTTTATGGCCAACAAGTGTTTTTCATATAAACACTGTCATTTTTACTTTACTTACGTTCGCTTCCTTTTCTACCACTGTTATATAGATAAACAAAATAATAAATCTGGTCACGCCACCGCGGTGGAATTTGACGTCGTAACGTGAGGACCCCTTTCAACAAGATGCCGTGTTAAACCCACGTCGTACAACAGCAAAACGAGTCTGTCCCTTTAAGAGCACATGCGGTTCGGGCAAAGGACACTGAAGAGCCACCGTGAGGACCCACACTTACCTATTTCCAACACGATGAATACAATATTGAGGTTTTTCAAGCCGGGCTTGACGTCTTTAATCAAGAACACCGCTTCGGTCGAGGGCACTGCCATTGTCCGTGTCGATGCCACCCAACCCACAACACCACGGGAGGCTAGCTAGCTATGTTAGCAGTAGCCCCGCTAGCATATTAGCTTGGATAACCACGCCTGAGCACTCACAGCGCTCCTTTATGTACAAGATTATTTACCTTTCAGAGTCAACTCACAAATCACACACACGTTGGTTACAAGAAGAAGAAAAGAAAGGAGGAAAAAACAGCTGCCGAAGTCGGAAAAAAGGTGATAGCTCATGCGCTACCTAGCCCCTCTCGAGCTACGACAGCCTGCTCGTTAGCTACTTTTAAATTTAGAGGAGTTTCTTTTCATGGCTGGTGTCATTGAAAACATATTAAAAAAAAAACTCGATCATAAATAGCTTGGTACTATTTTACAATTAGCCCTAACATTAAAAAAAAAAAACAGGTCTGGAAAATCCTGGGTCAAAAATTGTTGCAGTTTAGTTTGTACCAGGAAATTGAATTTGAAAGCTTCTATATGAAAAAGAAAAATCATTTATAATTTACTCAACACTAATCGACCGCATTTTCTTTGTGTTGTCTTTTCAAGAGTGAAACTGTTAACGTCCTATCGCGCAGTTGTTAAAATAATGTGTCTAACCTAAGTGTATGTCCCTGCAAACGGGCATTCGGCTAAAGCTGACAGAAGTTCCAATAAACTGTCTTTGTATCGCTAAATAAATGTGTACAAAATACGCAGCAGGACAGCTAAGCAAGTTTTAGTAGCCACAGAGCAATGCTTCCACTATGCCTCGGGACTTACGTCACACAGGGCTGCCGGTTATTTATGTATACTTCGGACAGTTCCATTTTCCCCATTCACGAGGGGGATCATTTTCGAAATACCTTTTTGAAGCAAAAGCTCTGTGTCGAATTGAAAGCTCGAATATTGCTTTGGTTAAAGACTCAAAAATAATTTAACAGCGCAAAGCCAATTTGATAGCACACGTCGCGATTTGAAGAACATAATTTATGTAGTTGGTTCTTTCCAAATAAATTTCGAATGTTCAACCAGACTTTGATCGCACACGGTAAGCCGCGTTAAATTAGTCATTTTCTTTTATGAGACGAAAAGATGTGTCCATTATTAGCGTAAACCGAAAGCTACATTTAGAATGTGGCAATATTCGCACAAATACATAAAAAGCAACACGTCACGGACAGGATTCGAACCTGTGCGGGGAAACCCCATTGGATTTCGAGTCCAACGCCTTAACCTCTCGGCCACCGTGACGATGCCGATAAATTTGATGGATTGGGTTAATCATTATTTTATAATGTTATGTGCCCTGAAAAAATATATCACTACATGTGACTGTATGGACAGTATTCAGCGAACAAACGAGGTTAGAGTGAATTGGTCAGGGTGTACGGGAGGTGCTGACGTGTTTGGACGCAGGAGGGGGACAAGCACCGCCTCACAAATTCACCCCCTCCCCACCCAACTCGTACCCAGCCGTTTTAACCTCAAAGAACGACGCGTTAGGTACTGTCTCACAAAGGAGAACTGAATTCCGAGCGAAGTCTGCTCTCTCTAACATCGTCTCAAAAACATCTAACCTTGGTCGTCTCTTTGATGAGCTCAATTCTCATTTTTTCCAACCTACTCACTCATAGAAAGAACTTCAGCATCTTCATTTACACCACCTCCTGCTCTCCTTGTTATCTCTTCAGTGCCACTACTGGATCTGTAACCCGTAGATCATGGCTGGCCCCACCACTCGTCTTCATCCAAGCTGACTCTTCTGTCAAAGAACACACCTGACATCTGCTGCCACCCGTTCCAACACTGCTGGGATTCATTTCTTCACTTCCTTACAACACTCACCATTGCTCTCTGGACTGTTGAACTCAAGTTTTTAAAGTCCTCCATCCTTGCTATTTCTTAGAGGCCCTGTAGCTCAGTGGTTTAGAGCACTGGTTTGGTAAACCAGGGGTTGTGGGTTATCCCTGTTGTCTCACTCTTCCTCGTCTAGCCCTCTCATTAATGCACATGCATGTACAGTATTCTGCTTTACTTAATTCCTCGCCAGTGGATGCCTCCACCCTTGTAACTGTTCCTACATTTGCTGCCTGCTTTCACTGCAGATCACAATATAATCTGAAAACATCATGGTCAAAGGGGATTCCAGTCTAACCTCATCTGTCAGTCTATCCATCACCACTGCAAACAGGAAGGGGCTTAGGGCTTATCCCTGATGCAGTCCCACCTCCACCTTAAATTCCTCTGTCATACATACAGCAACTGCCTTTCCATTTTCATCCTCTTTAATGCCTTTCTCTTTAATGCTCTTACAAAAAGTAGTTTTTCCCTCTATCCGACACTACTAGCACCAGTAAACACATTTCCATCTCTATCTTATATCACCCTAACCTGCTGCATAGACATCCTTCCCCTCTGTCTGGCCAACCTGTAAACAGTACATCCCTTTATCCTTCTTAATGTCCAATCTAGCATACATCTCACAATATCCCACTTCTTTGGCCTTTGCCACCTCTACCTTTGCCCTACGTCATATCTACATGGTATTCCTTTATCCTCCCCTCGGTCCTCTCAGTGTCCCACTTCTTAGCTTAACATCAACCTTATACGATTTCCTGTACTTTGATGCTCCACTACCAACTCTCCTTCTCCCCTTTCCTGCCCGAAGACACACCAAGTACTCTGCTGTCTGTCTCTCTATTCACCTTGGGTGGAGTGGTCCAGTCTTCCGGAAGCTCCTCCTGTCCACCGAGAGCCTGTCTCAGATCTTTCCAAAAGGCTGTACAACACTCTTCCTTTCTCAGCTTCTACTACATGGTTCTCTGCTCTGCCGTCATCTTCTTAATTTTCCTCCCCACCATCAGAGTCATCTTTTACATCATCATCCTATGTTGTCTCCCTGCACTCTCCCTACCACTATTTTACAGTTAGTAACATTCTTCAGATTACAGCAGAATACTGTATGTAATTCATTTACGTGCTTCTACAGCTGCTCTTGGAGGTTACCCTATGTACCTGCTTCTCCTGGAAAAGATATTCACCACAGACATTTCCATCATTTTTGTAAAGACTACCACCATTCTTACCAACAAGTTTCTTTGTCACATGCCAAACTTGCCCCTTACTTCTTCATCACCCTTGTTTCTTTCAACAATATATCCATTGGAATCTGCCCCAATCACAATTCTCTTTCTGTCTGGGATGCTCAGAACTACTTCGTCTACCTCCTTCCAGAATTTCTCTTTCATCTCTAGGTCACATCCAACTTGTGGGGCACTGCTGCTCATCACATTATACTACATAACACGCTCAATTTCAAGTTTCAGCTCACTCGCTGTAATACTCTGTTCACCTCCAAGACATTCGTCACTCTCTATTCTTTTAAAATAACCCCTACTTCATTTCTCTTCCCATCTACAGCATGGTAAAATAATTTCAACTCTACCCATAAACTTCAAACCTTACTGCTTTTCCGTTTGGTTTCCTGGACGCACAATATTATTGGCCTTTCTGATAATCATTATGTCAACCAACTCCCGAAATGTTAAGTTAATGTTAACGGTAAGTTTTATTTTAACTGGCCCTGTTAGCTTTAGCGCTAAAGTTTGCACTAGCGTCAGCGCTGCGCTAGTGCCATGCTAGTGTTAAACTCTTTCTGTGTACCGTCTTTCTTTGTATATATCTCGTGCTTCAATGTGGGTTTCAATGTGGGCACTTGTGGCTTTTACACAGCTGCGGCGTATGTATGTACCAAATGGTATTTCCTTTACAAATGTACTTGATGAGGCTTGTAACCAAGAAGGCCAAGAATTATGCTACACACTTTCATCAGGATATATGCAAAATGGTAAAACTGAGTGATGCCTTGCCCAACCTCACGGGACATTAAATGGTTTCTATAGTTGCTGTGAAACGTGTCAAAGAATGTTTTAAATCAATTGCTACATTCAAAATATTAATGTGATCCCAGATGGTAATCACGTAGCAGTATGAAAAAAAGCACCACCCTAGATTTGATCTTAAAGAGTGCAAACAAATATGACAAACGCCAGTTCCTTGCCCAACCTCACGGGACATTAAATGGTTTCTATAGTTGCTGTGAAACGTGTCAAAGAATGTTTTAAATCAATTGCTACATTCAAAATATTAATGTGATCCCAGATGGTAATCACGTAGCAGTATGAAAAAAAGCACCACCCTAGATTTGATCTTAAAGAGTGCAAACAAATATGACAAACGCCAGTTCCTTGTTTAAATTCTTTATTGAGGCATACAATGCTAAAGTTCAAAAGGAAATTAATTACACAATGTTAGCAACAGGAGTTAACACACTATTTGAGTGGGGCAAACATCTTTGGTTGATGTAGTTTGCTTACTTTCTTTACTACTGTACAGTGAAGGTAGAAAAGCAACATTACTAACTTAAGTGTTTTTTTTTATTCCTAGCCAAAGAGACTGAGATTAGGGACGCTTACTTTCAGACCAACGACAGCTCAAAATAGACATGAATCCAAACATTTTTCTAAAACAGAAAGCAATGACACCAGTTTCCCAGGATGAGAAGGAAATAATACAATAATTCCTGTAAGATTCAAACCACTGGACCGCCCCACTTGTACAAAGCAAAGTGTTACATTTTAGTTTAGTCATTAGTCTTAAAAAAAAAAAACACACAAATTATCCATAACCACTAATTACATACATTGGAAAAAAAGATAACACAATGTGATGATTCATATCTATATTTGTCCCAATGTCAGATGAGGAAACAGAAATGCAGGCTTAAGGAGACATAAGGAGACATGTTTAACAAAGTTCCCAGGTGTCTTAATAAAAGGTTTCTGGCATTTGTTTTTCCGGTCAGAAATACATAAAATATAAAGAATCACACCATTCCTAAATTACTGTTTTGTGTGGGTGTTTCTGTTTCATGCAAAATCCAAGTACATCTGCCAATACCACGACAACTGGTATGCGGGATGTATGTATATGTATTTTTTGTAAACTATACAAGGTCATACAAAATGTTTACAATGTAGCACACCGCTTTAAAGAACCTCACAGAAAAGAGGTGAAAAAGGCATGTTTTACCATTGGTCGTATCTCCCAAAATCACAGGAATCTACGTATTTCTTCAGGAGTGCAATTACTCATACCAGTGTGTGCACGTTATAAGCGCTGCAGGAGTATCCTGTTGCATGTCAACAGAGGAGAAGCGGTCAGTAAAAAGATAAAGTAAACGAATGACTAAACATTCGAATCCACCCAGTGCCAATTCATCACTCATTTCATACAGTATATGCTTTGTTTTTTTTCAATGGTCTATTTTCCACAGTTAATAAGCATGTGATTGCAAACATTCACCTGTTATGCAGTGTAAAATATTTATTTGCTGCACTAGGTTATGTGTCGTTACTTCACAATACAGAGTCACCTCTCAAGTCTCAAGACCAACGGTGTAAAATTGGACACGTATATCCTATAAAAACAGTATAAACACCCTTGAAAAGCAACCCCTGGATCATCATTCCTGCGCTTGCCTCCCCTGGAAACTTAATACCCCAATAGTTTTGTTGCCAAAGATTTACTAGATATCACATTGGAAAAAAAAGGAGGCCAGAACAAAGAAGCTGTTTTTCAGTAGAGAAGCAGACAAGGTCAGTGAGAGGGAGATACTTGGACGGATGCCTAGGAGATGTCCTGCTGTCCAGGTTGTGAGCACTAGTAAATGGCAGTTTTCAAGAAGCCGCATTTGGGACTGTTTGCACTTTAATGCAAGGTACACACATACCGATAAACAGACGATTTTGAGCTAGATTCCGATCAAAATCAGCAAAGGTCCAGTTATCGGACGTCTCCAAAGATTATCCTGACCGATTAGTTGGTGGCCAAGGTAGAAAAAATTTAAATGTTAAACCTGCTCAATATTTCCGATTGTAAACTTTTGTTTGTGGGCAATAGGCAATCCACAGACACTATGAAAGTGAGGTGAAAGGGGAGCAATCTAAGAAGCGACCTTGAGTTGCTGAACAAAACTAGAGCTGAGAGATGACTTTGTAACCACAATATAACAACCAGACAAACAATCAGTTATTCGGCTTCATATTCTCCGATGGCTATTGACAAATTCATGGTTTCTTTTTAACGTAACCTCTGTTAGTCGCTCTTTGTGAAATTTCTCAAGATGGCACAAGATGGCCCTGAGCCCTGTCTAAATAGAAAAGTGGTACAGTTGTTCCATTGATGTATGGTGAAGTGGTACATCTTGACCGAGGAATGTTGTTGTATCTCAAGGAGAAGCTATTTTTAGCCTGGGTTCTTACAGAGAGTATATAAATGTGCATGTACATGCGCAATTAATGTTCACTTTGTTGATTTATTTTTAAAGGAAATCATCTTGGGGTCATAGTTTGCAGTTTGTAGCCCATTTACAATTAAAAACTACAGTATTAGTATGGGCAATTGTAAACATTTTATGGGCAGCACGTTAATTACTCACGTTTTTGCTTTTCACAACAAGGCTAGGTCCCTATCTCCTGCAAATAGTGGGGGTCGCTGTACCTCTCTCGATTGCCTTTTTGATAATTACGACAACCTGTTTACTATAGAGGGACATTTGAGGCGCTATTGAGTGAGTATTGGAAAACAAAGTTTAGGACATTTGCTTTACAGCAACTGTTTCAGGAGCTGCTGTAAGGGAGTGCTTCTCTTCACTTTTATGGGCTTCTTGATCTGCGTCTTCGTCTTCCTCCTCATCTTCTTTATCCTCGCCAACGTCATCATCACGCTCGGGGACGGCAAGACCAGCAGAACGATTGCCGTTTATTTCACACTGGATGATTGATGTATCGCCGTTGATTGCCAGCTCGGCCTTCATGCCGTCCGCGGTGGACTGACTCAACATTTGTTGACTCTCGTGGGCAGCTTCTTCGCACAACGCGACATCTCCAGGTAAGCATTCCAGTGGAGAGATCTCCACATGTGCATCTTCCCCCAAGACCATTTCTTGCAAAGGAGCCTCGCCATCTCGACCTTTCTTTACATTGAATGTCATGGGAGACACTTTGAATGTAGAACTTTTAGCAGTAGGGCTCTTGGGGTGAGTCGGACTGAGGGTCTTTATGATCTTTTCACGCTTTTCAGGGGGAACAATCTTGGTGGTAATCTGCGCCATCTTCTTCTCAATGCTCTGGCGGGAGAAGGCCTTCTTCAGGCTGTCGACTTTCTTCAGACTGGTCCGCTTGAATTTGTCAGACCTTCGCTCAAACATATGGGAACTACCCCCGGCAGCTCCGCACTCCAGTATTTCTCCCGCCGCTCTGTCAACTGGAAGATCCTCGTCCGAGGAAAGGCTGATGGTCTGAAGACCGTCAACGGAGCTGGCAACGGATATGTTGGGCTGAGTGGACTCTGCGTCATACTGGCTTGGGTTTGGGGTCTTTAGTGAATCCTTGACCAACACACTTGAGGGTATCTCATTGTCCTCCTGTTAAGAAACAGACCAAAAAACAAAAAACATTACTAAATACTCGAGAAACCTTTAAAAACATTTCGAATAATTAACTGGATAAAGGGTGGTTATGTGAAATGTACCGTCTGACATACTAGCATGTGAAAGAAAAGATAGCCGGAGTTGCATTGATTCGTGTGGCTACACCAGATTTGCATTGGCTAACAGCGTTAGCTTCAATGCATGTGTTGTTGTTTTATGGGCATTTAAAAATGTAAACGGTGGTAGGTCAGTGTCATCTGTCATGTATTATTATTATTATTTGATGTTCCTGCTAATCGAGTTACTCACAAGTTACTCTGTAAAGTTTTTTTTTTCAATGAGTACTATCTTGTGGTTAAAGTAAATATTTGATGACTACTGTTCATTTTACTCGAGTCATATTATTCTAAAGTAACAGTACTCTTACATGAGTACAATGTTTGGGTATGCTACACTCCTCTGCTAAGAAGTATAAAATGAAGACCCAGTCACCTCTTTCTTTCAGTTACTTCTATCGCCATGTCAATCTGTCCATCAATGTAATCATGCATGCAAGACTCAAAAACCACAAGATGAGAGAATTAACCACCGCGATGACTTGAAAGGAGTCAGTACAAATTTAGAAATAGTTGCTGATGCATCCGAGAATGACTGCATTTCCAAGAATGCACGGCTGCCTGACATTCTAAGAGTGCTTAAGGTGACAGGATACCAAAGGTTAAAAAAAAAAAAAAAATGTGCAATGCACCTTTTACGGGGTGTTATTAACACATACTCAAAGACCGGGCCGACCAGATGATCTGGGAGACTCTTGGTTCATACACATTCTGTATTCTACAGCTACAGTAAACATCAAAAGAAAGTAAAGCAAATACACACACGAGTTTGAGTAGAAGTTAAAGCCAATTAGCTTATCAGAATATCGTCCGATATTTACTATATGCATTATTTTCATCTTTCTGATCACTTTAAGTCACTAAAGGGAGTGCCTCAAGCATTTACAGGTATGAGCCATCGCTTGGCATTTTTTTTTTTGTCTTGCAATAAAAGCAAAAATATGATATTACAAATGTGCTTCAGACTCCTACAGCTGAGGGCAGAAGAAGTTTTCATAACATCCAGTGACAACATTCCTCAGTTGGTGGTGCTAATGCGCCATTAAGGTGGTTTGCCCACTGCCAATCAAACAACTCCACAGAAGAAGAACAACGATGGACAAAAACAAATCCTGGTGTTTGTTGGGTCAGTGGAAGGGATTATTATATTTTCCTGAATTTCAATTGGTAGAATAGTGGGGAACCGGTTCGGACATCTGCCTCACAGTTCTGAGGACCGGGGTTCAAATCCGGGGGCTACTTGTATGGAGTGTTCTCATGTTCTCTCCATGTCGGCATGAGTTTTCTACAGCAATTCCATTTTCCTCCCACACCCCAAAATTACTGTTGATTGAAGAGTCTAAATTGCCCGTAGGTGTGAATGTGTGTGCAGAAGGTTACTATGTTTCTCTGTACCCTACGATTGGATGGCGACCAGTTCAGGGTGTACCCTGCCTCTCCTCTGAAGATAGCTGGGAAAGGCTCCAGCACTCCCACGACTCTTGTGATAATAAAGTGGTACAAAAAGGGTGGCTGGCTGGATGAATAATTTCAATAGGGAATGATGAGTTAGAGTACGTGTTTTGAGATACAAATGTGATCATGGAACAAATTCAAGTGATATCCCAAGACACAACTGAAGTGTATTGTTGTGCAAAGGTTGCTCATCTGCAGTTAGTTACTACGGTAGTATCTCACTGGAAGCCTAGCCTTTTAATTTACCCTCTAAACAAATACTTATCAGCCACTCACAATGAGATGCAATGTGACACGGCGAGGCACGCATCTTTTGTGCCTGTGTGTTAATGACCAAGCATGTGGAACATGGACCATTTTTATAAAGAAAGAGCAACGTACGTCAATTCGGAATGAAACAGCACAAAAGATAATGAACGTGCGACTAAGCGACAACAGGTTTGTTGTATTGCGGCCACGTTCGTTATGTAACTTGTTGCAAGGTTACAGGAACAAGATTTGTCCTGTAGAAGTGTCATTTGCATGAATAGCAAGCGAAGCCAAATGAGCCAACCCTTATATAAGACTTGATCTATTCAAACTGAAGCGATCGTGGTGGGGCATGACAGGACAGGACAGAGTTGAATCTGATTGAAAGAATTTGCGAGTGCTTCTTACCTTTGGACTGAATGTGTATTAATTGTGGGATTATGGGTGCGCTTCTATTTATTTGATCATAAAGTGCCTTTGGTAGAATTGAATTAAAAAACTGTCAAATGGGCAGTTGGACACAAGTCATAGCATATCTTGCAATGCAACTACAAAAGGAAACAGTAAAAGGACACACCTGTTAGATGTCATGGATTACACGAGAGGGGGAAAAAAAAATAAGAAGCCAGATTTTCAGGTTGAGAAGCAACTCAAGATTTGAAATGGAATAGGAGAGTGCGGTGTGCAAAGGCACTCCCAAACAAAACACACTACCGAGAGGAGCTTTGGAAAGCTGACTTCAGTTTTTATTGTCTGTTTTACAGAATGCGGCTGTAAGACCAGTTGTTTCATCAGTTTATCTAATTTACAGTATAAATTACCATTCGCCAAAACCTGGTTTCTCTGCGCATGATTTGGAAGCTTGGCTGGCGGAAGATTTGTCCACGTCATGTCTACGGTGGAATGTAAGTGGAGCTGCAGTCTACCTGTGTTACTAGCATTCTTTCGCCATTTGGCTTAGTTGGATTCTTTGTCCTTTGTGTAATTACGCTGAAGAATAAAAGAGCCCTTTTCTTAAGACACTTAGCAGTTTCAAATCATCAACAATGTGCTTGTCCCATTCGTATATCTTTAACCAATCAGTGAAAAGCAGAACTGAACTCATGTGATGGAGAAAATTTGCCTTATCAGCATACTGTATGTAATGTAAGTGTATCCCGTTCACAGGCCGGGAAGTTCTTTTCAAGGTCCTCCCAGCATGCTTGCTGCACATCAGTGGACACTTGGAAGGAAAAGGGAAGAGACGGAAGGGGAATGGAATTATCTGATACTGTATTTCCTGTAAAACCTTCATAAACTCAACCGTTGATGCAATGCGAGTAATATGCATCAACAAAAAAATAAACTGAACAAAAAAGACATTCCTTGACGTTTCCAGTTATTGTTTCACTGTCAATCTCTTTTAGCTGTTTTCTTTCATTGCGCCTCAAAAGACAGCATTGGTACCGTTTCAATCAGTATATAATCAGTGGCATTGTTTGTAGACAGCATATTTTTGATAAGGTCGCCACAAATTCCCACCGCGTTTACCGCATGTAGCGGCTGTTACATAAGAATGTTCACAGATAAATGTTAGAAGTCATAAAGTTATCTGACTTTTTTTTTTTTTTAACGAATGGAAATGAGAACCCAAAATGGTTATTGTTTTCCCTTTTCCTGTCTAGAATGTCACGGCCGTTTGGATGAGAGAGAGGCATGCATATTTCTCACAAGGCCGAAAGTGCAGAATGTTCATCAAAGGGTGAATGTGTAAAAAGCTGCCTAAGGGATAACTAGTTATTGATAAACTCAGACGAGGGAGATGCGAAGGTACCCGCTTCCATTTGGTGTGAATTCCTGACTTTAAAATCCAAGAACGAGGCCTCGATCCAGCCAAAATAGCTGACTTGTGTTGAGTTTCAAGTGTGGATCCTTAAAACCGTTGTGTGTCCTGCTTTGATTGACATCATCCACCCAATTTTGTGGAAATCATGCAAACTCGTGTCAGGTGCTGATTTTTTTCCCCACTTTTCCGCTATGTGTTGGGGGGGAGGCTAAATTACAAACTAAAAGTGCAATAATTCGTGTGTTTTCAGCTATGTACCCAAGAAAGTAATACAGTTAGTACATTTTCCAGGGACTATTGGCAACTACAAAAAAAAAACATTTTTAACACAATACATGCACTTGCACTTATTTTGGCATAATGATGCCCCAAAACATACCATAATTACCGGCCTACAAATTATAAGGCTCACCCGCTCCATTTGTAAAGGAAATACCATTTGGTACATACATAAGCCGCAAGTGCCCACATTGGAACCCACATTGAAACACGAGATATTTACAAAGAAAGACAGTACACAGAAAGAGTTTTGAGTTATAATACCTTATCTTATCTTAAGATAGCAACAACACGGTAGCACGAACAGGGCTGGTTAAAAAAAAAAAAAAAAAGAAAGAAACAGTAGCGGCAGCTACACCATAGCAACACGGTAGCACAGCACTAACAGAACCGGTTAAAAAAAACATACCTAAATCACTGTGATGCGGCAGTAACACAGCAGAAACACAGCGGAGTGGTCACGATAGCGCGGCGCTAACAGGGCCGGTTAAAAAAAAACATACCGGTAAAAAAAATCACTGAGATGCGGCAGTAGCAGAGCAGCAACACACTAGCACAGCGCTAAGAGGGTCGGTAAAAATAAAAATATATAAATATACCGGTAAAAATCACTGAGACATGGCAGTAACACAGCAGCAACACAGCAGCAACACGCTAGCACAGCGCTAACGATAGGGCAGCGCTATCAGGGCCGGTTAAAAAAAACATACTGGTAAAATTAACTTCCTCCACACATATATTCCACTGGTCTCACTCTTACCTTTTCCGCTCAAGTAACTCTTGCGGCAATTAGAAAAAATGCAGAAATTAGCCGGATCACCTCATAAGATGCAGGTTTCAAAGCGTGTGAAAAAAGTCGTGGCTTATAAGACGGAAATTACGGTAATTAATTAATTAAAAGAATAAAAATCTTTCCTTTGGATCTTACATACAGTACATTTTTTGACAGCGTGGTTTCACAGACCTGATGTATACAGATGTTAACATTTGTTTTTGTATATGTTCCACTATGGTTGGAATTCAAGAGTCTATATTTTTTAATCATATAAGTGAAACTATGAAATCTTTGCGTTAATACTTGCAACATAACTCCAATGTTATGAAAACTGTAAACTGCAAATGTGTCAAAAGAGTAATTGACATGTTCAGGCCTCGGGTCTTTACAGTCTTAACTGGCTTAACATGAAAAATATGCACAGTATGTTGCCTTGGGAGTTCCAAAGACAAGAGGATGAATACTTAGCGTCTTGTTTTTAAACCCCCTTATCTTCATATGTGTAACTTTTTTTTACTAACACTTCTGAATAATTGAGGTCATTTCTGGAATGTTATCAATGAAACACCACACATATTTGGAGGATTTTTATTCAGTCCTGAACCTTTTGGATAATTCAAATGACTGCGTCAAATTGACCCTGGACAATTTATGTTGTTCCTCATAAATGAATTCAACAGTACGGTAAATTAACAGTCCATTGAGTCATAATGTACAAAATTACTAAATATCCATTGCAATGGTGAGTGAAGGAGTTTCGTTGAGCTCTGGGTCAAATTGACTGGTGATGTGTTCCAATTTAACATCTCACTGATGATTTGCTTCCAATAACGTTGACTTTGACTGTTGTAAATATTTCAGATGTGGCACATTTGAGCCTTTCGGACTTCGTGGACATCTTGACTTTGACTCAACTAACTGAAAAAGAGCTGCAGGGTGAGGCTGCTGAACACACCCGTTTGCACCCATTTGGTCAAGTGGCAATGATTGATGGAATAGTAAACAGACATTTGTAAGTCAGTCTTTCAACGAACAATACCTGTACAGTATATCCTTTATTTGTAATGCTTAAGATGTCATTATTTTAATTTCATGAGAACACCTCCCAGTATAACCCAGCAGTGGGCACATGTTTAGCTTGGCTGGGGGACATATTTTTCCATTCCTTGCGCATGTGTTTGTTTTTTGATAGTGTTTGTGTGTGCGTGTGTGTGTGCGTGTGTGTGTGTGTGAGTGTGTGTGTGTGTGTGTGTGTGTGTGTGTGTGTGTGTGTGTGTGTGTGTGTGTGTGTGTGTGTGTGTGAGCACTGACTGTTGTCACTCCTTAGTGACGTTGCAATTTGGATTCAGATCACTTTCTTACTTTTTCTCACACAACTCCCATTTCATCACAGGATAAAAAGTAGAAATTGTTTTGTGTGCATGCGTGTGTGTATCATTAGTTGTAATGCAAGTCTTGTTTTGGGAGGTTGCCATGAGAGTTCCCCCAAGATCTGCAGCCAGCCGATACCAAAAGTCTAACCTCTCTGTTTTGCCAATAATCTGTTTTGAATGTGGTGGCATGGTCAGTAATTGAGTCTCATCTGCCAGCTTTTCTATTATTTAGCGCATAACTAAATTTATGGCAATCCAATTTTCCAGAAAGCCAATGTGACCCTAACCCAAACACGAACTTTGATCATCCATTATCCATCCATCCGTCCGTCCATCCATCCATCCATCCATCCATCCATCCATCCATTTTCTTTGCCGCTTATCCTCACAAGAGTCGCGGGAAGTGGTGGAGCCTATCCCAGCTGTCAACGGGCCAGAGGGGGGTACACTCTGATCTGGTTGCCAGCCAATCGCAGAGCACATCGAGACAAACAGCCGCACTCACAATCATACCTAGGGGCAATTTAGAGTGCCCAATTAATGTTGCATGATTTTGGGATGTGGGAGGAAACTGGAATGCCCAGAGAAAACCCACACAGGCACAGGGAGAAGATGCAAACTCCACACAGGCAGACCCGGGATCGGACCCGGGTCCTCAGAACTGTGAGGCCAATGCTTTACCAGCTGATCCCCCGTTCCGCCGAAACTTGATCATTTAAGGCAATTTTTTTTTTCTGATACAAAAAGTATAGGTACCAGTAAGTAAACCTAAAACCATCCAAGTCACTCTTTTGTGAGCAAGTCATGCTGTATTTTGATGAAATGTTCAATTTGGCCGAATTACGTTTCTGCAGCAGCAAAGTTGGGGAAACATTTGCTGTCTTCAAGCACTATCATGGCATCAAAGCCGAAAGGTGAGCCCCGAGCCATAGCTCTTAAAGTAATCGGTGTTAATCTGTGTTAGTGTTAAGACTTAGCGTGTCATGTATGTGTGACATGAATTGAAAAAATGTTATTTGGTGGCTTGGTGTTGAATCTCTAATTCCATGATTAAAAATATCATCAGTGTTCTGCACTCTCTTTAGTTTCGGTCCTGGTCCCTTGTTGCAACATCCTGGGCAGCACAGTCATTAAAGTTTGTGGCATTTTTTTTTATCATCCTTTTGGTATTATAATCGGAGAAAGTCAGAGACCTTTACTTAAGACACCAGGAAATTATTTTAAATTGCGTGTGGGTGCAATATGGGTCTCCTGTAAGAATGAATTTGTGGTCAATACAAGAAAGTCCACCCGCAACAATTTAATCATTGCCTCAAACGCAGCTCAATCGTATTTCTAGTCTGGTCTTGTCGAAGGAGCTTAAAATGAAGCGTTTAAAAAAATGGGTGTGGTAGCAACATGAATAAGTACACAGCAAAGCTGTACCACTGGGGAGATGAGTTTTGACAGTTGCCAGTTTTTAGTATGCCAATTACAACATTGCTAAAGAGTGAATTTGAGGAGATCTTTTCAAAAAACGCTTTATTTGGAGAAAAATTAAGAATTATTCACCCAGATTATTACATTTCACATGTTGTATCCTTGTAAAACTTCATTTGTCATTCTAAACAAGACAGGAAATAATACTCTGTTCACAAAAAAAAGCCAAAAGTCACTTCTTCAAATGCCAGGTGTCGACAATGTTCAATTTTTAAACTCAAAAGTGCCGACAATCCATCCGTTGTACGTATTGCTAACCCTCGCTAGGGTGGCGGGTGTGCTGGCGCCTATTTCAGGTGACTCTGGGCGAAAGGCGTAGTACACCCTGAACTGGTCGCCAGCCAATCAAAGGGCACACATATTCAAACAATTATTTGCACTGACATTCATACCTGTGGACAATTTAGAGTCTTCAATTAACCGACTTTGCCTGTTTTTGGAATGTGGGAGGAAACCGACGTACCTGTTGAAAACCTACACAGGCACCCGGGTCCTCAGAACTGTGAGGCAGATATGCTAACCATTCGTCGGTCCATTGTTTCGCTGGCGCCGACAACGTTCCTATTATTTGGTTTTGCTGTGGAGTTTTCAACAAAAAAGAGAGCTTGGAGGCTGTCGGATGGTAACTGATACAAGTGGTTGAGTGCAATACTTAGCAAATGCCATGTTATATTCAGAAACCATAAAAGCCTACAACGTGCACAGAAATAACAGTTGTGATATTTGATTGATGGAGGAATATAAATGTCCATTACATACATTTATAAAAATCTTGTTTAATCATTTGAATGTGCAGTTCTAAATAGCATGGACAAAACCTGTAGGCTTCTCTTGGAAAGTAAAATAATGTCAGGAAAAGCCTTCGAAAACAGCTGAATAGTTTTCTGTCTGTCAAATGCACTTTAAATGGTGTCAGGTGTGTGACTGACTCCGACTTAACATGAGTTTAAATGTGATTGTGTGGTTAATTCTGAACACAGTGTGTACCCGGATCATCTTGGTTGTTTATTTGTATTTCACATTTCAAAGCTATTTGAGCTGTACAGGTTATAGTTCACATTGGGCAAAGGTTTTGGAATGATTTGCCTTGGTGTCATTTTTTTAAATATCGCAAAAACAATTTGAACAGGGGTGCGTATACTTTTTATGTCCACTTAAAGTATGAGTAGGCTCCAGCGCCAGGGCACAAAAGCAGAGAAAAAAGGAAGAGCGGCAGTAATTAAGGCCCTCATTAGTCCTCGTTATGTAATGCAGTAAAGCAGCAGAGGGCATTGTCAATTTTTGGAGTGAGCGCAGTCAACAGTGCACCGGTGGCTGTCTCCACATACAGTAGGGCCCTCTGTGTTTCCACTCCAGCGGGCGCATACAGGGTGACGAGTGTTCTCGATCCATTTGAGGGCCTCCTCGGGCAGAAATGCAGCAAGGGTATTTTGTCTTTTGGATGGCGGAAAATGCACGTTGTCAAAGTACTGGTAGCGTGTCACACTGATTGAGAAAAGAGATCTTGGTTTTGGAGGGGGTTTGATGGTGGTTTCTTTGTCATGCAAAGGTCGACTTGACGCTGACTTTTTCTGGCATCTCTAACAACTATTTTTTTTAAGTCCGACTGTCATGAAATGGATGATTTTTGGCATATTTAATGAAAAACCACAGCCAATATGGTCCCATGTGTTTTTTTCACCACAAAACATGATTTTGACGTATAAAATTTTTTGTAACTCCCGCCATGAAAATCCTCTCGAGGGATTTGTTTTCGAGAAGAAGCAGGAAGTGACGTAAAGGACATTGGCGCCCCCAAGTGGACTCGTTTGTTTTCATTAGTTTTACCTCCGGGAAGGTAGCTCATTGTTCCTTCGTGTTACCCAAAATGCCGGCTCATTGCATTGCTGGACATTGCTTGAACACTCAGGATAATGGAATTGCCCTTCATAAGTTTGAAAGAGACCCTGTTCGTTGTGAAAAATGGATTGCACGGGTGCAGAGGACGAGAGCTTCGTGGGTTCCAAATAACAGGTAGGTGTGTATACAGCTACTAAAAAAAATAATAGTTTGGGGTGGACCACGTAATCGGTCTCTCTCATAACATAACAAAAGATCCGCGTATGAAATGTGTCGATGTGCAACAATGTCTCACTCAGCCTCGTCTCGATAGTGTTCATCGCGTACTGCGGTGGCTGTGAACAACGCTCTAAAAGCAGCACGCCTCGGCTCCATTATATGCCACCATGGCGCCGAAAATCAGCCACACCGGCTGAGGTGCCGTGTTCGGCGGTCACAGCTTCTGCGAAGGCTGCACGTTGGGGCTTTGCGACGGGGGCGGTTCTGAAGAACCCAGCCGAGAATGCGTTACTCAGTCACGTGCACGCATAGAGTGCCCCGGCTCAACTGTGTTGCTCAGTACTGCGGACACCCCCCTAAAAGCAGCACTGCTCAGCTTTGTCATAAGCCGCGATGGCTCATCTCCACCGCGGAAGTGGATCGGACGGGGATGCGGTTTGGCCGTGATCGCATATCATCTGGATATGGCTCGAAACAATAGTGTAATATTGCCCTGAGGGCTCGAAACAATAGTGTAATATTGCCCCGGTAGCTTCACTCGGTTGTGTGGTGTTGTCCTTTTCGAAAAGAGCTTTGGTGTCAGAAGGGGCGTCGGAAAAATCCGAATATCTCTGTTGTTCGGCTTCCGTAGTAGCAGGCACTGCGCGTTTTTAAAGGCGGAAGTGACGATGACGTCAAGGACAGAGGACGCGACTAATATGGCGACCACTTGGATGTCGAGGGACACTCAATTGCGCAACTTTGTGCACGGATGACGCGCTCTCCGCTCACTTTTTTTTTCGTATAGACATTGAAGTGAATACTGTCATATGTATTTATCATTACAATATCTATTTTAGAATGTTTATAGGGATGACAGTCCCACTTTAAAGAAAGCAACCATCACTTAATATCACTGGAAACTTCTGCAAACGTTCTCCAGAGCAGGCTAAGTTAACGTTCTCCGTCTAGACGACGAAAACGAATCATTAATATATGTTGTACAGGTAGTATTGTGCGATGAAATCGCTCGGGAAGGGTGAGGGGGGGCTCTCTGTCATGTAAATTCCGTATATAGATTTTATAATCATGACAAGAAAGGTGGAGCTTGTGTGCCTTCAGGACACATGTCTCAGCAAAACAGCCAGAAAAGACCAGGAAACAATTTGCCAAGTCAAAATGGTGGCAATCAAAGTTAAGCAGCACGATAGGGGTGGGTGGGGGTCGGGGGGGGGGGTGAACAAACTACACTCCCCGCCCCTCTTAACTCAAATCTACTCCTGAAGGCTTGCCAACACTCATTTACAGCTCTGTAACTTCATATGCTTGACCCGAAACATCAGGATCATGGTGATTGGGTAACACGCACAATTGCACACTCACACAAGCCACCAAACACAGCACACAAACATAAAGACACACACACACACACACACACACACACACACATTTGACGTACTATGCCCACCGAGATGCCCTTTTTAGTAAATGTGCTGGATCAGATAGTAGCTGCCTAATAGCCGTATGCCACTAATTGATAAGACAAAGTAGAGATACGTGATGTTGTACAGCAGGGGCGGGCACGGCACCCTTCTTTCATTTAGCCCACCGAGCATTTGCATTTATGTTATTTCCATTTTTCCATTTTCAACACTGGTTATCCTGATCAGGGGTCACGTGGCGCTGGAGCCTATCCCAGCTGACTTTGGGCGAAAGGCGGACTACACCCCGGACTGGTCGCCAGTCAGTCCCAGGGCATATGTACATGTATTTTTGAAGTCATGTATCGCATTAAATATTTGGTTAATCAGTTGATTATTAATAAAATAAAAGATACACATGCTTTATATTTGCCAGTGTTTTATTTATTTCAAACAAATGTTAATTAATTATAATATTACAAAGAATAACAGAAGAAATGAGAATTAATAATGTTAATAATGGAATATTAAATTCAATAATAATTTGAGTAGTAACAAATATTTGACAAATTTACCACCTTTATTGATAAAAACTCAATATTTATTATTTTTTAGATTACATCTCTTAGTAAATAGTATAGTCATTAATTTATTTGATTAATTGATTTGTTTTTAAAAATGAATATTACAAAATAACTTCAGAAATGTAACTATATTACTTAATACATGGGTACATAATTACAAAAATACCGGGATTCAAATCCCGGCCCCGCCTGTGTGGAGTTTGCATGTTCTCCCCGTGCACTCCGGTTTCCTCCCACATCCCAAAAACATGCATTCATAGGAGACTCTAAATTGCCCTGAGGTGTGAATATGTGCGTTTCTTGTGTGCCCTGCAATTGGCTGGCGACTAGTTCAGGATGTAGCCCGGCCTCCTGCTTGATGACAGCTGTGACTGGCTCCTGCACTCCCGCAACCCTCGTGAAGATAAGCAGCTTAGAACATGGATGGATTTTATATTACATGTCTATT
Source organism: Syngnathoides biaculeatus (assembly GCF_019802595.1). Taxonomy (NCBI): domain Eukaryota; kingdom Metazoa; phylum Chordata; class Actinopteri; order Syngnathiformes; family Syngnathidae; genus Syngnathoides; species Syngnathoides biaculeatus. Next base: position 15,901,810 of record NC_084653.1, on the reverse strand, counting down.
CATCCATGCATCCATTCATCCATTCTTCACACCGCTTATTGTGGTTGGGGTCGCGGGACAGTGGATCCTATCCGAGCTGACTTTGGGGGCAAGGTGGAATACATCCTAAACTCATTGCCATTTGGTCGTAGAGGACATATGGTTACGGACAACCATTTCCACTCACATTCACACTGAACTGAATCCACACTATCCGCACTATAGTCAGGCAAGTGTACACCATCAGACACCCTTTATATTCATTTATCTTATCTTATCTTGTTTGATTATTATTAATATTAGATTTTAGTAAAATAATTTTAGACCTACAATTACCTTGTTAATTAAATAATGGCTTATGTACTTAGAACTAAATTGACTATGCAAAATATTTAAAAACTAAAAGGAATTATTATAACTTGATTGTAACAATTTTTTTATATTCAGAATTTTACTTTATCTACTGTACCAATGACCTGACTTGTTGTTCCATTTTAAAAATCAAACCCGGCCAGAGCACATGTTTGCCTACCTTTGCTATACAGTATCCATCCATTTCCTTACCTGCTTATCCTCACTAGGGTCACGGGAGTCAATCCCAGCTCTCAACGGGCAGGAGGCAGGGGACATCCTGAACTGGTTGCCAGCCAATCGCAGGGCACATATAGACAAACAGCCACACTCACAATCACACCTAGGGGCAATTGAGAGTGTCCAATTAATGTTGCATGTTTTTGGGATGTGGGAGGAAACAGAAGTGCCCGAAGAAAACCCACACAGGCACGGGGAGAACATACAAACTCCACACAGGAAGGTGTGGGATTGAACCCAGGTCCTCAGAACTGTGAGGCCAATGTTTTCCAGCTGCGCCACCGTGCTGCCTGCTATACAGTACTCAAGTGGAATCCAGCGATACACTGAAAGCCAGGAAGCGAGATTCACTCAAAAGCAGCACCCAGTTGCTCAATCCTGAATTCAATAAAATTGATCCTTGGCCATGAGCAAACACAACAACGTGGCAAATTACCGTCTTGGCACCTGCCGCACCCGAACAACAGAGCGTTGGTACCTGGGCAACCAGATAACCAAGATGGCTCAGTGCTCTCAGTGGCGTCGGCTGTGTCAACAATAATACCCCCCCCATCCCCCACCCCCTCTTCAGCCCGCCACTCCTCCATCCCACACACAATCCCGCTTCACTTCCTC